>NC_090023.1:14407541-14719688 GCF_037176765.1 Anolis sagrei
AAAAGCTACATAAACTCCTGTCCAAAGAGTGAGGAAAAGCAATGTGCAGTATTCACTTGAGGACAGGGTTCGTCTAGACATCCATAGAGTACGGTCCAGGCTTTCGGCATCCGTATAGATCTTTCCCCTGAGCATCTCTTATTCCCGTTGAAGTATGTTTCCAATAAACCGTTCTAAGGGAGAAGGAGATGTTTTAAGAGTCCTCTTCTTTTTGTAAATTATTCAGGTTGCAACCTCAATATTATTGTGGTCTCTCAAGAGGCAGACGACGCAGCCAACCTCATACCATCACTTTGCTGAGAGTCAGTCTTGGCTACCAAAGATCCGAAGCAATTGTGTAAAGCTCTAAAGCATTTCAGATCCTTCCAGACAGCAATAAAAAGGAAGGAGGAGGGATAGAAATCTACCCACAGACTATTAGCAGCTTAGGGGAAGGAATAGTAAAAAAAAATGAAAAGAAAGGAATGGGTAGGACTCCACAAAACTTTGCAGAAGTTTGAAACTTCTAAAGAAACAGCTGTTGCTGTTTCCAAAATCACTTTCTCACAGCTAGAGCTTTGCATAAGACTATGCATTTGAAATACTAGTATTGGAAATAGCCAGTTTTCTGAATACATAACTGGGGTTGCCACGTAGGTACCTTTCACACTGCACAATTATGGCATTTTGATGCCATTTTAATTGCCGCTTTTGCCTCTGGTGGCATCCGGGGATTTATATTTTGATGAGGATGCATTGCTCTCTGGCAGAGAATTATGAATTACCAGAAACTTAGATTGGAACCATAGCAGTCATTTGGAACCATAGCAGTTAAATTAGGACCAAAGTGCTACAGCTGTTTATTTGGGGAGGGGGGTGCCAATGCATCCCAATCTGGACACAGGAGACGATAGTTTGGGCTGCTTTCAATCTCATATTAAGAGAAAGATGAAGTATAGATACTAGCAAAGATAGATAGACAGACAGACAAACAGACAGACAAGATAACGATGAGATATACACAGGAGGTTGGTTTCAGGTCCATAGAAGAAGAGGTTGGGGTTTTTTTCATGTCAGGAGTGACTTGAGAAACTGCAAGTTGCTTCTGGCCATCTGCAAGGACGTTGCCCAAGGGACTCCTGGATGATTGATGTTTTACCATCCTTGTGGGAGGTGCTTCATGGCAAAGTCCAATCTCTGCTATATCTAAATCATCTAGATAACTTTCAATTTAATTTAATTTCCTATATTTTTTATAAAGCAAATGGCACATAGCTTGTCAGCAGTACATGTAAAAAAAGTCTTAATAGATGACAACATTAATGTGATGCAGCATTAAAAACCGCCGAATGCAATTCCCTAGCCATGGCCTTCCAGTCTATGCTTAACCTTCAGCTCCTTCCTATTACTTACACTGGCTAGTATTGAAAAAGGAAAGGTTAAGGAGGGATCCTGAGTCACACACTGAAAGTCATAGAATACCCAAGAGTAGTGTACATCGGCAAAGATGCATTATCATGATCATGCTATTATCCAGGTCTTTCATTGAGCCTGACAGAGTAAATGATGCCATTATCAATTGACACATAATGCGCATGAGAGGAAGCTGTAGGAGGAAAAATACAGTTTGTTCTTGGACATAGTGATCTTGAGATGGCTATGAAGCCTTCAAGAACTGCATGACGATAAGGACTGGATAGAAGAGTGCAGGCCCGTAGCCAGGATTTCGTTTCGGGGGGGGCTAAAAAATTTTTCAGGGCGGGTTTCGGGGGGGGGGCTGAGTTTCGGGGGGGGGGGGCTGAGTCTGAGTGAAAGAGGATCTAGCCTAGCAAACCTTTTGTATCATTACCCCAATACCCCCATGCATAGGGGATATATTGAGTATGGTGATCAGATCATGATATGAATAAACATAACAGTTTAAATAATGCACCAATAAGGCCTTTTCGCGAACCACCATGAAAATTTCGGGGGGGGGCTGAAGCCCCCCGAGCCCCCCCCCCCCCCCCCCCCCGGCTACATGCCTGGAAGAGTGTTAACACAGTGTTAACCGGATTCCCACCAAATTATGTTTGGCAGCCCCAGCCAAATGGCCCATGTATGAATATGTGAGGGAAGTCATATGTGAGGGAAAGTCATAGGGAGGAGGCAGCAACTTGTTTTCTGCTCCCTTGGAGACTAGGACGTGGAACAATGGTTTCAAACTACAGGAAAGGAGATGCCACCTGAACATTGGGAAGAACTTCATACTGGTAAGAGCTGTTCAGCAGTGGAACTCTCTGCCCCAGAGTGTGGTGGAGGCTTCTTCTTTGGAGACTTCTGAACACAGGCTTGATGGTCATTTTTTGGGGGTGCTTTGAATGTAATTTTCCTGCTTCTTGGAAGGATTTGGACTGGATGGCCCACGAGGTCTCTTCCAACTCTATGTTCTACATAACTAGATTGACCCAACTTGACAAACAGAAAACACTTTGAAATGAAGCAGACATATGTAAATGCTAGTCATTCCAAAGGAGTACATACCGGAAATATTCAGACATATGGTCCCATAAACTAAGATGAATAATTCCCTGAAGGTGAGGACAAAAGAGCCTTTCAACTAATTATTGCCCACTCTGTTCGCTCCACCATGCCAAAGCCTAGTATATTCAGACATATGGAAGATCCATAGGCACAGCTCTCTGTGCTGGAATGTGACAAGCTGGAATGTGTCCAGAGGAGGGCGACTAAAATGATCAAGGGTCAGGAGAAGAAGCCCTATGAGGAGCGGCTTAAGGAGCTGGACATGTTTAGCCTGAAGAAGAGAAGGCTGAGAGGAGATATGATAGCCATGTATAAATATGTGAGAGGAAGCCACAGCGAGGAGGGAGCAAGCTTGTCTTCTGCTTCCTTGGAGACTAGGACGCGGAACAATGGCTTCAAACTGCAAGAGAGGAGATTCCATCTGAACATGAGGAAGAACTTCCTGACTGTGAGAGCCATTCAGCAGTGGAACTCTCTGCCCTGGAGTGTGGTGGACGCTCCTTCTTTGGAAGCTTTTTGGCTGGATGGCCATTTGTCAGGGGTGATTTGAGTGCAATATTCCTGCTTCTTGGCAGGGGGTTGTACTGGATGGCCCATGAGGTCTCTTCCACATCTAGGATTCTATGATTCTGATTCTGTGGTGTAAAAGTATACCAGCAGATACCTTCCAACATTTCTTGGAGGAAAGCCAGGACTCATGTGGCCAAGTAATATCAAAGTATGGGCAATACAGTAAAATTAATGAATAAGAACACACACATTAAGAGCAGCATTTACTTTTCCTTGAGCTGATTCGGAAAGACAAAACTCCATCCCACCCTCTACTCCACTCCTCAGATTAATTGAGTGCAAACTGCTTTTGTAATCTGAACTCAGTTTGCAGCAATTGAAGTCAGCTGGGGAGAAAGAGGGGAAGCCAGAAGCCAGAACATTTTTAAAGCAGCTGGAAAGCTAGGGCAAATGATGATTAATCAGGACGGTTGCTGCTAAACTGGGATGATTGAAGGACATAGCAAAGCTATGATCCATAGAGTATAGCATCCCATTAAAGCACCAGAAAATGGGAAGACAATAATTATTTTGGAGTTGAAGGCAACTGATATTTCTGGTGGTGTTGATGGAGAAGCGGTACTAGACTACACATTATTCACTCCTGCCATTAATCCACAGTGTACTGTATCAACCTTAATTTCTTTAATTGTATAGTACAACCCTCATATTCATAGGAAATACATTCCAGGATGTTGCAAAACCATGGGTAACGGTGGACCCAAATGACTGAAGACTTCTGCCTGAAATGTGCCAGAGCATCATGCTGAAAGACATAATAAATATCCAGAGGGAAACTTCTCTAGACATCATTCGTGCAAATCTATAGTCAACTTCTGGCAGAGGCACACTATAGAACAGTGTTTCTCAACTCTCCTAATGCTGCAACTCTTTGAAACAGTTCCTCGTGTTTTGCTACTGTTATGAATCGTAATGCAAAAATCTGATATGCAGGATGCATTTTCATTCACTGGACCAAATTTGACACAGATACCCAATATGCCCAAATTTGAATCCTAGTGGGTTTGGAGGGGAGTTGATTTTGTCATTTGGGAGTTGTAGTTGGTGGGATTTATAGTTCACCTATAATCAAAGAGCATTCTGAACTCCACCAACGATGGAATTGGACCAAACTTGGCACACAGAACTCCCATGAGCAACAGAAAATACTGGAAGGGCTTGGTGGGTATTGACTTGTAGTTCACCTACATCCAGAGAGCACTGTGGATTCACACAATGATGGATCTGGACCAAACTTGACACAAATACTCAATATGCCCAAATGTGAACACTTGGGAGTTGTAGTTGGGAGTTGGAGTTGTAGTTGGTGGGATTTATAGTTCACCTACAATCAAAGAGCATTCTGAACCCAACCAATGATAAAACTGGGCCAAACTTCCCACACAGAACCCCCATGACCAACAGAAAATACTGTGTTTTCTGATGGTCTTTGACAACCCCTCTGACACCCCCCCCCCCCCCGGGGTCCTGACTTCCAGGTTGAGAAACGCTGCCATAGAATAACCTAAATACATAGAAAATATGTAGATAAGCCATATTTTATGAAGTGCAAGTCAATAAAATGGGGCATCCCAAGATTGTTACCTTTCCAGCTATATGGATGCACCAACAATCTCTCAGTTTTAAGCTGAGTCAAACCTCAGCCTTTATTTAAAACCTACATTTGTAATTTATACTGAACTCTGAAGTCAGATATCATGTGTCATTCGAGGATTTAAGCATTTTTGAGGAATAGAATAATCCACAATACGGAAAATGCCTGCAAACGTCATGGAGAAAACAAATCACTTGTTGCCAAGTTTCCAACTTTTCAAGAAGTTGAAAATGGCATTCCCTACTCTTCCATTACCAGAAGTCAATCTCACTTTTCTGTGAGTCAGGAGAAAAAAAAACATGGACAGGACCATTCAGGGAATCCCCCTCCCCATAATGAATGTCCATTTCTTCATGTTTGAAGGGTAGACAAGAAGTGACAAAATATTTGCATCTCTGTGACTGCATGTCACCCCTTCAATGTCAGTTTTTCCTTCTCCTCTCCCCTTTTTATCACTGTTTCTTCACACACCCACAATTTCCACCAAAAGAGGTGAAAACCTTCCCATTCCACTCTTGCTCTTCTCCAGATCTTACCAGGACTTACTTCCTATCTTTGTTTTATAAGGGGAAAATGAATTCCTGCTAGTGTGCAAGTTTCTTACAATGAGTAGGACTTCTTGGGCATCATGCAAATGCTAGATTCAATTCATGGTTGCTTAAGTGGGGTTCCATATGTATAGCCAATGCAAAGGCAGTTGTGCATTCTCAGAAGATATATAACTATGGACTTCAATGCAAAAAGCTGGTAGACTGCAGCATTTGTGCAATCACAGATAGAGGCAACTTACTGGAATGATCACCCACATGATTGCACCTCTCTGAAGTCATGCAACTGTAACATTGCACCACTACATTGTTCTGCTGCTGTACTTCCAGTTAGGAATATAACCCTGCCCTACTGATGCCTTTAAGATGATAGATAGATATAGATAGATAGATGTAAAATCAAATTTGCAGTTCCAACAGTTAGTACAAAAATGAATTAAACCAATGAATGATTAAGAGCAATTGCAGGAAAACATGACAATTCCACCCCCTTACATTATTTCAGTGTTCACACAAAAGTAATCCAAGCCCATCACTTGAAGTAAATTATGGGACCATGGCATGATCATGGGCTAATGACTGATTTCCCCATCAATAACATCTGGTGGGTTTATTACCGGGAGGTGGCACATTGGCAATGGGGTGCACATGGCATCATGTGATTGGAACCACCACCAAATATGAGCATCCTGTTTCAATGCTGGTTTGCAATAAAATACTATATGTCACTGATTTAATATATTCCTTGATCCATTAGGTTATGTATCATCCACCACTGCAGAATGGGACAGTAAGTTAAGGAGACTGACAGTTGCACAACATTAGTATTCAGAAGAAGGATGGAGTAATGCAACCACCACTAGGTGGATGTCATTTGGTTAGTGACTTACATGCGCAGATGTCCCTTTTAGAGCAAGGTATAGAGTGCTACTCACTTGCCCTTGGGCTCTGTCCACAAGCCACTCACCATCTAGCAACTATCTCTCTGAAGGAACCCTACTGCTGTGACTTCTCTTCAGGCAGGGAAGGGAGAAAGAAGTGATTCATACTTTCAGGATCCAGCTGTTCTGAGATCCCAGTGGAAGGAAAACACAGGTGTGCTCAACATAGAATCATAGAATCAAAGAGTTGGAAGAGACCTCATGGGCCATCCAGTCCAACCCCCTGCCAAGAAGCAGGAATATTGCATTCAAATCACCCCTGACAAATGGCCATCCAGCCTCTGCTTAAAAGCTTCCAAAGAAGGAGCCTCCACCACACTCCGGGGCAGAGAGTTCCACTGCTGAACAGCTCTCACAGTCAGGAAGTTCTTCCTCATGTTCAGATGGAATCTCCTCTCTTGTAGTTTGAAGCCATTGTTCCGCGTCCTAGTCTCCAAGGAAGCAGAAAACAAGCTTGCTCCCTCCTCCCTGTGGCTTCCTCTCACATATTTATACATGGCTATCATATCTCCTCTCAGCCTTCTCTTCTTCAGGCTAAACATGCCCAGTTCCCTAAGCCGCTCCTCATAGGGCCTGCTCTCCAGACCCTTGATCATTTTAGTCGCCTTCCTCTGGACACATTCCAGCTTGTCAATATCTCTCTTGAATTGTGGTGCCCAGAATTGGACACAATATTCCAGATGTGGTCTAACCAAAGCAGAATAGAGGGGTAGCATGACTTCCTTAGATCTAGACACTATGCTCCTATTGATGCAGGCCAAAATCCCATTGGCTTTTTTTGCCGCCACATCACATTGTTGGCTCATGTTTAACTTGTTGTCCACGAGGACTCCAAGATCTTTTTCACACGTACTGCTCTCGAGCCAGGCGTTCCCCATTCTGTATCTTTGCATTTCATTTTTTCTGCCAAAGTGGAGTATCTTACATTTGTCACTGTTGAACTTCATTTTGTTAGTTTTGGCCCATCTCTCTAATCTGTCAAGATCGTTTTGAATCCTGCTCCTGTCCTCTGGACTATTGGCTATCCCTCCCAATTTGGTGTCGTCTGCAAACTTGATGATCCTGCCTTCTAGCCCTTCATCTAAGTCATTAATAAAGATGTTGAAGAGGACCGGGCCCAGGACGGAACCCTGCGGCACTCCACTTGTCACTTCTTTCCAAGATGAAGAGGAAGCATTAGTGAGCACTCTCTGTGTTCGTTCACTTAACCAATTACAGATCCACCTCACCATAGTTTTGCCAAGCCCACATTGGACTAGTTTCCTTGCCAGAAGGTCATGGGGGACCTTGTCAAAGAAGGCCTTACTGAAATCCAGGTACGCTACATCTACGGCATTCCCCGCATCTGCCCAGCTTGTAGCTCTATCGAAGAAAGAGATCAGATTAGTCTGGAATGACTTGTTTTTGAGAAATCCATGTTGACTATTAGCGATGACTGCATTTGTTTCTAAGTATTTGCAGACCGCTTCCTTAACAATCTTTTCCAGAATCTTGCCCGGTATCGACGTGAGGCTGACCGGACGGTAGTTGTTTGGGTCATCCTTTTTTCCCTTCTTGAAGATTGGGACCACATTGGCCCTCCTCCAATCTGCTGGAACTTCTCCCGTTCTCCAAGAACTCTCAAAGATGGTTGCCAATGGTTCCGAAATGACTTCCGCTAGTTCCTTCAATACTCTGGAGTGTAGTTGATCTGGCCCTGGGGACTTGAACTCATTAAGAGCGGCCAGGTATTCCTGGACAACTTCTTTCCCAATTTGAGGTTGGATGTCCTCCAGTCCCTCATCCACTCCATCTTGCTGAGGTTGAAGACTCTCTTTTTGTGAGAAGACCGAGGCAAAGAAGGCATTAAGTAGTTCTGCCTTTTCCCTATCCCCTGTCAGCATTGCCCCATCTTCTCCTCGAAGAGGTCCTATCGCCTCCTTGTTTTTCCTTTTTCTACTGACATAAGAATAGAAGCCCTTTTTATTGTTTTTAATGTCCCTGGCAAGTCTGAACTCATTTTTTGCTTTAGCCTTGCGGATCTTTTCCCTACAGGTGTTGGCTATTTGTTTGAATTCTTCTTTGGTGATGTCTCCCTTTTTCCACTTCTTGTGCATGTCTCTTTTGTGTTTTAGCACAGTTAGAAGTTCTTTGGACATCCATTCTGGCTTCTTTGCGCTTGTCCTATTTTTTCTCTTTGTTGGCATGGTTTGCAATTGCGCCTTGAGTATTTCACTCTTGAGAAATTCCCATCCATCCGTAACTCCCTTGTCTTTTAGTATCTGTGTCCACGGAATGCTGCTCAGCGTTTCCTTCATTTTTTGGAAATCAGCTCTCCTAAAGTCCAAAATGCGGGTTTGACTTGTCTTAGTTTCGGCCTTCCTTTGTACCTCAAATTGCAGGAGCACATGGTCACTTGCCCCTAAGGATCCTACCACTTCAACCGCATTGATCAGGTCCTCCGCATTTGTTAGGATGAGATCAAGAGTAGCCAATCCCCTTGTTGCCTCTTCTACCTTCTGGACCATGAAATTGTCTGCAAGGCAAGCGAGGAATTTGTTGGACCTTGTACTCTTGGCCGAGTTTGTTTTCCAGCAAATATCGGGATAGTTGAAATCGCCCATGACTACTACATCTCTTCTCTGTTTGGTCAACTGTTGGCAGAAGACTTCATCAAGTTCTTCCTCCTGGCTTGGGGGTCTGTAGTAGACGCCTACAACGACATCTTTTTGAGTCCCAGTTCCCTTGATTCTTATCCAGATGATTTCAAGCTGGTTTCCCAGATTGCTGTCTTGAATCTCTTCTGCAGCATAAGAGCTTTTGACATATAAGGCTACTCCGCCTCCTCTCCCCTTTGTTCAGTTTCTGTGAAAGAGGTTATACCCCTCGATATCTACATTCCAGCGATAGGAGTCATCCCACCAGGTTTCAGTGATGGCTATGATATCATATTTATGGTGTTGTGCTAAAAGTTGGAGTTCGTCTTGTTTATTTCCCATGCTCTGTGCATTAGTGTAAAGACATGTGAGCCCCTGAGATCTTCCCTTGAGCTGTTTAATTGGGATTATTGTGCTTTTGGTATTTGGTCCTTGTTGTGTTTGTGCAGCCCTCCGTTTAGCCTTCTGGCGATTCCCAGACATTATGGGTAAAGTAGTGTTCGCAAGGCTGTTGTCCCCCTCCCCCGGTGGACCTAGTTTAAAGTGCGTCTAATGAGGTTTGCGAGTCTGTGAGCAAAAAGGTGTTTTCCTACTTGTGTGAGATGCACCCCATCCCTTGCCAGTAGGCCATCCTCCTGGAAAAGCAGGCCATGGTCGAGGAAGCCAAAGCATTCCTCCTGACACCATTTTCTAAGCCAGTTATTGACCTGTACTATTTTTCTGGCTCTTGTGGGTCCGTGTCTTACAACAGGGAGGAGGGATGAAAAGACCACCTGTACATTACATTCTTTTAGCTTTGCTCCTAGAGCTCGAAAATCATTTGTGATCTTTTGAAATGTATGCCTTGCAGTATCATTGGTTCCTACATGAATCAACATGAGGGGAGGACGGTGATAGGGCTTGAGGAGCCTGGTGAGCCTCTGAGTGATATGGTGTATTTTTGCCCCCGGTAGGCAGCATATTTCTCGAGCCATCCCATCCGGTCTGGAAATGACAGCTTCCGTTCCTCTAAGGAGGGAGTCGCCTACTACCAAGACCTGTTTACTTTCGGGAGTGACAGGGCCCCTTTTGTGCAATGTAGTGTGTAGGTCTCCAGAAAAGTGATCCTGTTGGTGTGAATTGTGTAGGTGAAAAGTGTTGTCCTCCTCCTCGACATCCCCGGTGCATTCGTCAAGGACAATCCATTGAGATTCGTCCAAGAGCCTATGGTTCTCCTGTATGTGTTCCTGTTGCTCCTGGTCTATGGTTGGGGATGGTACACCTGCACGATTGTGCAAGTGTGAATGTTGTGAAGTGTTGTCCCAGTCAGGGCTATCCCCTGCACACTGATCAAGGATGAGCCACTGGTCAGTATCTAAGCCATTCTGGTCTTCCCCAATAGGTTGTGTTTCTTGGTCAGGTGATAGTTGTGTGAGAATTTGGAATCTATTGTGTAACTGCAGCTGAGCGGAAGTATTCTGAGGAGGCTTCCAGGTCCTATGTGTCCTTCTAAGGGTGACATTTCTCCAAGCGTGAGGGTTGTCCACATCTGAGGTGCTGTTCTGTTGAGCCTCCCCGTAATGTTGGTGTGATATGGGCTGCGTGTCTAGGACAGTGTGGTGTGTGGTGTCTAAGAACAGCTCAAGTTCCTGAATGTCCTTAAGGGTGTTAATACGGTCCTCGAGTTGTCGGATCCTGTGTTCCATGCGAGTGATCTGTTTACACTTGGGGCAGATGTAATTGAGTAACTGTAGTGTGAAAAAGCTGAACATGCCACAGCTTGTGCATGAGACGGGAAGTTTTCGTGTTTGTTCCATCTGGAGGTTGCTAATAACCTCCTCTTGGTGTGTGTTTGATGTTGTCTGTATGCAGGGGTGAAAGTATAGGTTACTGAGTGTCCGCCTCTCAAACAAAGCAGTTAATTTTTAAACTCAGGAAGCCCCGCCTCTCAAACAAAGCAGCGCTGAAAGCAATTAAATTTAAACAAAGCTTATCCTGAAGCAGAAGGAAACAAAATGGGTTCCTGCTTCCTCAACTTCTGTAGAAAGCCCAGCTGCCCCTTGGGTTCAGACACTGGTTTATATAGGATAACCAGGAAGCCCCGCCTCTCAAACAAAGCAGTTAATTTTTAAACTCAGGAAGCCCCGCCTCTCAAACAAAGCAGCGCTGAAAGCAATTAAATTTAAACAAAGCTTATCCTGAAGCAGAAGGAAACAAAATGGGTTCCTGCTTCCTCAACTTCTGTGGAAAGCCCAGCTAGGTCTTGACAACCACTGAGCAATTTGAGACAACACCTCATTTCTTCCTTCCCCAGCTGAGCTGAAACCAGCTGATTCCCAGTCTAAATCACTTCCCCATTCCCCACCAGCAGGAGCCCTTCCTAGGTCTTGACAACCACTGAGCAATTGGATAATGAAGAACAGAGCATGCATGACCATGGTCTCTGTGTGTAAATTTATGTCTTGGAAATGCAGCACAGAATCCAGCATATATATGTCGTTTGCTGTGACATAGTGTGTTTTTGTGTCAGTAAAATAATAAAAACTTTATATTCCATCCTATCTTCCCGGAGAGACTCAGGGCGGATTCCAAACACAAAAGGTAAACATTCAATGACCGAACACAACCAGCCTTATTCCTCTTAGAAACCTTGAAACATTATACATAGCCCCTCACATTAATGACAAATGACCAAACGTGGTGGGAAACTACATTAATTCTCCAGTGCAGATACACCCTAAGTTAGTTTTCCTATGAGAAAACCTGGAATGATTTTTTTCTGGGAATATATTGTGGTATCTCTATGAATTTGCTTTAGCTAGCTGATATTTTCTTTCAACTGGTACAGCTTTTTAACGAAGCAGTAATGAAAACATACCTTAACCTTTGAATAAAAGGGTAAAATGGATTTGAATTTAGTATTTAAATTCAGCACCTGACATTCAAAAACTGTGGAAAGGCCAAAAAAAAAAAAGGAAAATAAATTGTAGTCTTTTCAGCTACAACAGCATCCAACTCACTGGGGGAAAATTCACAGCACGCCGACCAGATCGAAACACAGTTATGGCAATAAAAGATATAAAGCTATAATAAAGCAAAACTGCCATCTTGCTCAAGCTTTTTTTATTTTCAATTATTAAAGGGTAATAAGAACGAAACCATTTCTTGTCTATTAGCTAAACGCAAATAGTGGTTGGGAATAGTTGAAATGAATAGAGCTATCAGCCTGCTGAAAAAATGTTAGGCAATTTAATTGTATCTAATCAATTAGCTGATGAATTTGCGGATCAGTTTCAACATAATTGCACCAACATTTCTACAGGAAAAAATGTTTTGCTTATAAGTGATGCATGTATATTGCTCAGGAGTCTCAACAGTATTAAAAGGCACGTCCTTATATGACAATGTTTCTCAACTTGGGGGTCGGGACCCTGGAAGGGGGGGGGTCACCAAAGACCAGCAGAAAACACAGTATTTTCTGTTGATCATGGGGGTTCTGTGTGGGCAGTTTGGCCCAATTCTATTGTTGGTGAGGTCCCCACAACAATTTACCAGCTGTTAGGATTTCTTGGAGTTGAAGGCCAAAACATCTGGGGACCCACAGGTTGAACATTTATACCCTGTCCTTCTCAACCTCCAAAGAGGCAAAAAAAAAAAAAAAGCCAATGAGATTTTGGCCTGCATCAATAGGAGCATAATGTCTAGATCTAGGGAAGTAATGCTACCCCTCTATTCCGCTTTGGTTAGACCACACCTGGAATATTGTGTCCAATTCTGGGCACCACAATTCGAGAGAGATATTGACAAGCTGGAATTTGTCCAGAGGAGGGCAACTAAAATGATCAAGGGTCTGGAGAACAAGCCCTATGAGGAGCGGCTTAAGGAGCTGGGCATGTTTAGCCTGAAGAAGAGAAGGCTGAGAGGAGACATGATAGCCATGTATAAATATGTGGGAGGAAGCCACAGGAAGGAGGGAGCAAGCTTGTTTTCTGCTTCCCTGGAGACTAGGACACGAAACAATGGCTTCAAACTACAAGAAGGGAGATTCCATCTGAACATGAGGAAGAACTTTCTGACTGTGAGAGCCGTTCAGCAGTGGAACTCTCTGCCCTGAAGTGTGGTGGAGGCTCCTTCTTTGGAAGCTTTTAAACAGAGGCTGGATGGCCATCTGTCAGGGATGATTTGAATGCAATATTCCTGCTTCTTGGCAGGGGGTTGGACTGGATGGCCCATGAGGTCTCTTCCAACTCTTTGATTCTATGATTCTATGAGAGACTCAGGACGGCTTCCAACAGGCAACTATTTGATGCCGACACAATATAATAACATAAAATACAATTAGCATACATTAAACAGTTATAAAAATACATTAAAACAGTGGGTTGTTGAAGGTTTTTCAGGCTTTATGGTCATGTTCGGTAATACATTAAAACAGTTTGCAGGTTCAAATCGCATCCAAATCAGTGTACTGCAGTCCACTAAAACTTTATCTTCACCAGTAAATTAGTCTGTACTGCAAACGCTTGACCCCACAGCCAGGATTTGAGTGTCTTCTACAATCAAAGAGCATTCTGAACCCCACCGACGATAGAATTGTGCCAAACTTCCCACACAGTACTCCCATAACCAACAGAAAATACTGGGTTTTCTGATGGTCTTTGTTGACCCCTCTGACACCCCCTCACAATCCCCCCAGGGATCCCGACCCCCAGGTTGAGAAATGCTGCTCCAGTATAAGGCAATGATCAGCTTCCAGTGGAAATTCTCAATAGATAATATAGAGCAGTGGTTCTCAACCTGGGGTCCCCGGATGTTTTTGGCCTACAACTCCCAGAAATCCCAGCCAGTTTACCAGCTGTTAAGATTTCTGGGAGTGGGCCAAAAACATCTGGGGACCCCTGGTTGAGAACCACTGATCTAGAGATTCCTTAAAAGAACATTTAAATCAAATTCACAAACAGGCAAATCCACAAAAGTCAAACCCGCAAGTGCAGAGAACCAACTGTAGTGAATTATAGACATGGCAGATGCAAGTCACAAAGTAATTCTGGCCCATAGAATCATAGAATCATAGAATCAAAGAGTTGGAAGAGACCGCATGGGCCATCCAGTCCAACCCCCTGCCAAGAAGCAGGAATATTGCATTCAAATCACCCCTGACAGATGGCCATCCAGCCTCTGTTTAAAAGCTTCCAAAGAAGGAGCCTCCACCACACTCCGGGGCAGAGAGTTCCACTGCTGAACGGCTCTCACAGTCAGGAAGTTCTTCCTCATGTTCAGATGGAATCTCCTCTCTTGTAGTTTACTGCAAAAAGTAACAGGAAATAATAAGAAATTGAAGTTATTTTGGGTTTTCCTGGCTGTATGGCTATGTTCCAGAAGCATTCTCTCCTGACATTTTTCCTGCATCCATGGCAGGCATCCTCAGAGTTTGTGAGGTCAATTCAAGTTACATTCTATGTTTTGGTGCAGACAGCATTGTGGCTTCTCTCTTCAAGAGGAGGGAGGAACTGTAGTATTGCTGCAGAAGCAGATAGAAAAGACTTCATTTCTCAGCTCTAAGCTTTCCAAAGTAGAGCAGAAACTAAGTTGAATATCACCAGTTTTCTTCTTTGTCTCACTTATGGAGAGAGTTCTGTGTCATTATACTTTTTTTAAGAAAGTGATGTCATTTTTGTGCTAATGATGCACTATTAGGAAAAACAGCTCCTCGCTTTACAAGGTTGGTTTGCTCTTTAAAATGTACGCGTGGCACTTTTGGAATAATGCTGTGAGTTTCTTCCTACTGGGAAAGTGATGGAAATTAAAATGAAATCTGGAGAGCGTAGTATTGCTTCAGAGCTGAGAGCTGCTTTGGAAAGAAGAGCTGCTGCTGCCTTCTGAGCACCGTGTACTTTTTATTGCTTTGCAGCTTCATCTTTTCCCTTCTGCTATATAAACCGGTGCTGCATACATAATTCAGTTGCCTCCGGTTTCCTTCGTACTCAGAGATCACGTAGGTAATGAAAGACAAACAGCTGTATCATTATGGGTCATAATCGTTATATAAAACATAAGGCTGGATCCGCGATGGATAACGTGGGATCTATAAAAGAAGCACCCAATCAAATAGGGTTATTTTGGAAGCAGAAAATCCCCCGAACTGCAATTTGATTTGTAATATATGAAGAGCAAGGAAGTGAGGAATGCGTGCACGGTTCATGTAATTCTGACAGCAGTTCGTTTTTCTCATTGGTATGCATTCTGTGGTGATAAAGCGCTAGCTTCGATAAGACGCCTTACAATGTTGGAGGAAATGAATGGTGGAATGGCATGAGTTTTAGGTAAATGCAATTTCTGATTTCTGGTGGCCATCTGTCAGGGGTATTTTGAATGTGATTTTCATGCTTCTTGGCAGGGGTTGGACTGGATGGCCATCCAGCCTCTGTTTAAAAACCTCCAAAGAAAGAGCCTCCACCACCCTCCAGGGCAGAGAGTTCCACTGCTGAACAGCTCTCACAGTTAGGAAGTTCTTCTTGATGTTCAGATGGAATCTCCTTTCCTGTTGTTTGAAGCCATTGTCCCACGTGTGAAAAAGATCTTGGAGTCCTCGTGGACAACAAGTTAAACATGAGCCAACAATGTGATGTGGCGGCAAAAAAAGCCAATGGGATTTTGGCCTGCATTAATAGGAGCATAGTGTCTAGATCTAGGGATGTAATGCTACCCCTCTATTCAGCTTTGGTTAGACCACACCTGGAATATTGTGTCCAATTCTGGGCACCACAATTCAAGAGAGATATTGACAAGCTGGAATGTGTCCAGAGGAGGGCGACTAAAATGATCAAGGGTCTGGAGAACAAGCCCTATGAGGAGCGGCTTAAGGAGCTGGGCATGTTTAGCCTGAAGAAGAGAAGGCTGAGAGGGGATATGATAGCCATGTATAAATATGTGAGAGGAAGCCACAGGGAGGAGGGAGCAAGCTTGTTTTCTGCTTCCCTGGAGACTAGGACGTGGAACAACGGCTTCAAACTACAAGAGAGGAGATTCCATCTGAACATGAGGAAGAACTTCCTGACTGTGAGAGCCGTTCAACAGTGGAACTCCCTGCCCTGGAGTGTGGTGGAGGCTCCTTCTTTGGAAGCTTTTAAACAGGGGCTGGATGGCCATCTGTCAGGGGTGATTTGAGTGCAATGTTCCTGCTTCTTGGCAGGGGGTTGGACCGGATGGCCCATGAGGTCTCTTCCAACTCTTTGATTCTATGATTCTATTATTCTATGACATCAAAGTCTCCAGGGCAGCAGAAAAGCATTCATATGCCGTCACGCCTGGGGGCTATAACTCTTAGTGAAAGAGATATAGACGTGACATCTTTCCCCCAGGGGATTCCTTCTTGCCTTCCTTTAGAGAACTGGAACTCCCACGAACCAAAACACTGTAGATAACTCAAAATAGGTTTTATTGTTCACAAAGAGTTATCCCTTTAAGGCAATAAGCTGGAAATTTCAAAGGGGTAAAGGAAATATACATTACAGTCTCTGGTTGTCTTGGGTCCAAGGAGATTTTGCAGCTGAGAAGTTTTTCCTGTTCCCTCTTTTCTCAATGGCTGTAAAGGTTGGAACAAACACAACCCCCAGTCCAATGGCCTATGTTGAACAGAATCTTCCTTTTGATGCCAAAGGACCAGTTTGAAAGCTCTTGGGTCTCCTCAACATTGTCCAGGGCGATCTGGGCATGAAGTATGAGTCCCAAGGGTAAAACCTTAGAATTGGTGATGAGAGGTAACTTAATTAAGGGCTTTAGAGCCAAGTCTCTTTCTCACGTCTATCTGATAGTGTGCAGGTACAATTGCACCAGGAGCTCCAATTTTGTTTGCTTTGCATTTAATGTTTGTTATAGTCCTAAGTGTCAGGGACTCTGCAGATAGGTGGCTTCTTTTGGCTGCAATCATAGGGCAAGCCACCTGTCAATTATAGTTAGGTTCCTTGGTCCCACCCCCTTTTTTGGGTTTTGGAGGGAATAGGAGCCAGTTTGGGTTCAGTCAACACAGAGAAGCTTTCTATGCAGGACAATACCAAGAGCTCCTGTAGAAAGCTTCATCTTCTATAGCTTGGCCGGGGTTATACAGCCCACAGCTTGGCCGAGGATCGTACAGCCTTACAGCTCCTTTGCTGAGGGACTTCAGCCAGCCATCACCAAAACCTGAACTTTTTTTCCCTTGGAAGTCTACAAAGCTCTGCTTGGTAAGGGTCACTCGCGGAAGCCAGAAACAGTTGGTGCAGGGGTCCACGCCAACAGAGGCAAGTACAGAATGCCCAGATTAGAAGTTAAGGATTTCCCCATTAGTTAGTATACAGTTATTAAGATAGTGCCTGTTCCCTGTGGACAAGATTGAGAGAGAGCCAATAGACTGTTAAGAAAGCTTTAAAGTACCTGGTTGTTTTCATCAATAATAAAGACCTTTGTTGAACCTTTAAGCAATCTAAAGACTCTGTTTTAAGGAAATCCAAGGGCCTTTAATCTGAGGCAGCCCCAGCATCCTGTTGGGCATACGGAATTTATGTCCTGTCTACAGTCTTATGCACAGGCCCAGCGTGCGACAGCACAGATAGAAAGTTTGATGGTAGAATGGAAAAGGAAAAGCTCTGCCCTCCTCCAGGAAGAGGTGGAGCCAAGCAATTAGGCTGAAGAAGCAATATAACTGGTGCAAACAACCTTGATTGACAGCTATAAATAACCAATCAATCCAACTATACATTTACAAAGTAAGCAAGTACGGGCATGTTATACAGTTTAAACTTTTGCACTTTAAAGTTCTACACACAGGTGGCGCCACTCGTGCCGTCACAATTCATCAAGCATTAATCTCAATGGCTACCAACAGCTATCTAGTATTACTTAAACAACCATTGAATTGTTTCATCCTGCTTAGCTTATTAAGACATGCATTTTTTTGCAGTTTAAACATTTTATTGTAATTTGATCTGTATATTTTGCCTTGTTTTTTCTTTTTTTAGTAATCCACTAAGTTCATTTTTTAAAGAAAACTGGCGGTTTTTTCATCATAATGAGGAATAATAAATATGATTCTGGGCTAAACTAGACTTTATCTTGGCAAACATGTTCTCCCAAATTCACATTTGCCAAAACCAAGAAGACAGAGGCAGAAATCCTATGGATTTTTTAAAACTATTGTGCAACTGGCAAATTCAGTTCACAGCTACGTAAGTGTAGTTTTACAAATAAAGGAAAAGAGATCCCACCTAAACACGGGCTGTATGGCCATGTTCCAGAAGCATTCTCTCCTGACGTTTTGCCCACATCTATGGCAGGCATCCTCAGAGTTTGTGAGGTCTGTTGGAAACTACGCAAGTGGGGTTTATATATCTGTGGAATGTCCTAGATGGGAAAAAGAACTCTTGTCTGTTGAAGGCAAGTGTGAATGTTGCAATTGGCCACCTTGATTAGCATTGAATAGCCTTGTAACTTCAAAGCCTGGCTGCTTCCTGCCTGGGGGAATCCTTTGTTGGGAGGTGTTAGCTCTTGTACTTTTCCACCAGCCCCTGTCCTGAAACTATATTGCACAAGCTCCTACCCCCCGAGTTCAGTATTTATCGTTGTTCAGGCTATTGATTGTTTTATGGTGTTGTGTTATGTTTTTATTATGTGTTTATTTTACTGCACTGTGTTTTTAATCTAAGTTTTATTTTATTATTTTATTTACTATACTTGTATACCGCCTTTCTCAGCCTATTGACAACAGCCTATCTTTGTTTGGGCTTGTTGCCATGTAAGCCGCCCTGAGTCCCTTCGGGGAGATGGAGGTGAAGTATAAAAATAAAGTTATTATTATAATATTATTATTGGGTTGCTGTAGGTTTTTCGGGCTATATGGCCATGTTCTAGAAGCATATTATTATTTGTTGGGTGGTGTTAACTGGCCCTGAATGTTTCCTGTCTGGAATTCCTCTGTTTTCTGGGTATTGTTCTTTATTTGCTGCCCTGATTTTAGAGTAGATTAAACTCTCTCAGAGCATAGTGGACTTTTCAAGGATCTGGAGAACAAGCCCTATGAGGAGTGGCTTAAGGAGCTGGACATGTTTAGCTTGAAGAAGAGAAGGCTGAGAGGAGATATGATAGCCATGTATAAATATGTGAGAGGAAGCCACAGGGAGGAGGGAGCAAGCTTGTTCTCTGCTTCCCTGGAGACTAGGCCGCGAAACAATAGCTTCAAACTACAAGAGAGGAGATTCCATCTGAACATGAGGAAGAACTTCCTGACTGTGAGAGCCGTTCAGCAGTGGAACTCTCTGCCCCGGAGTGTGGTGGAGGCTCCTTCTTTGGAAGCTTTTAAACAGAGGCTGGATGGCCATCTGTCAGGGGTGATTTGAATGCAACATTCCTGCTTCTTGGCAGGGGGTTGGACTGGATGGCACATGAGGTCTCTTCCAACTCTTTGATTCTATGATTCTCTGGAGGTTTTTTTAAAATAGAGGCTAGATGGCCATCTGTCGGGAGTGCTTTGATTGGGAATTTCTCTATGGTTGAATGGAGTTAGACCGGATGGCTCTTGAGGTCTCTTCCAACTTTGATTCAATAACTACCTACCTGGCACTAAACTTCAGTGAACTCAAGGAGACTTGTTTCTGGATAGATATGGATACAGGATTACACTATTATAAACACACTGAAAATATATTATTATTATTATTATTATTATTATTATTATTATTATTAACTTTATTTGTACCCCGCTAGCATCTCCCGAAGGACTCGATGCGGCTTACACAGGCCGAAGCCTCAAAACACAATACAATAAAAAACGTAACACAACAATAAACAAAGCAAATCAAAACAATTAAGCAAAACAACAACAATGGCAATACATCAAGACATTATTTAAAACTGGCTCGGCCGGTGCAATGGGGTACAGGGTTAAAAGTGCTGAAATGGTAGGAGGAACGTAGGATAAAAGTACGGTGTGCAGCGACATTAGTTGTGCTAAAGTGCTACTATGGCTTGGGATGGGGGTTCCTATTCTGAGAAGGCACAGCGGAACAGCCAGGTTTTTAAATTCCTTCTGAAAACTGCTAAGGTAGGGGCCTGTCGGAGATCTTTTGGAAGGGCGTTCCAAAGTCGGGGGGCCGCCACAGAGAAAGCCCTGTCCCGTGTCCCCACCAAGCGCGCTTGCGACGTGGGTGGGATCACGAGCAGGGCCTCCCCAGATGATCGAAGTGAGCGTGTGGGCTTGTAGATGGAGATACGGTCGCGCAGGTAGGGTGGTCCCAAACCGTTTAGGGCTTTGTAGGTAAGCACCTGCACCTTGAATTGGGCTCGGAAAATAAATGGCAACCAATGGAGCTCCTTAAACAGAGGGGTAGACCTCTCTTGATAATGAGCCCCAGTTAGCATCCTAGCCGCTGCCCATATAGACATGGGATGTATTTTTTTTAAAAAAAAACTCTTCAGTTAGTCATAGTTGAAGAAACATTCAATCTGACATAGCCCTTTTTGGAAAGTGACACTCTTAAAGAAAGCAAAATTGCCTTCAGATTATACATTATCAATTTGTCCATTCTCACCACAGATTAGTATAAGTGTTTAGCTTGACGTTTTGGCTCTTTTGCCAAGAGAGAAAAAGAGAAATGACATAAAAGAGGGCTAGAAGGCACATAGATGCCGAAGCTTGATTTCCTAATTTGAGAAGGCAAGTCAAGCAAAGCAAAATTCAAGCAAAATTAATTTCCCTCTGGTGGCGGCAGGATTGCCAGGCTATAAGGATGTGCGAGGTCAATGTTGTCTTTTAGTGCTTAATTTGAAATGTTTACAGCTACACATCGGCATCAGTCCTAAAAGTGTGCAATTCATCTCTATCTCCCTCTAACTCTAAAATGATCAGCCAGATCTTGCCATCATTGGAAGGTACAAATACCACAAATCTATATAAATAAGAATGTAATGTTCGTTTGTGATATTAACAGAACTCAAAAACCACTGAGGGAATTGACACCAAATTTGGACAGAACACAGCATTCAGAGCAATCTATGTCCTGCACTCAAAAAAATTCCTCCCAAAAAACAGTAAGACCTTAAATTTTAAGAGAACACTGCGCATGCATCCAAACCCATTCTCTCCCCCCTACCCCGCGAGCACAACCAGCACGAGAGGCACCAACGGCACATGCCCAACTGGCAAACAGGTGAGAAGGCGTCCCGCAGCCATGGCAGAAAAAAGGGGTGGCGCTGGGTGAGCGAGGATCCTTCCTTCCAGCGCCCAGGCAAGAGGTAAAGAAGGGAAGCAAGGGAAGCAGCAGAGAAGAAAGGAGAGAGAGAAAGAGGGAGGGAAAGAAAGCAGGAAAGAGAGAAGGAGGGATGGAAGTGAAGAGCAAAGGAAGGAAAGGGAGAGAAGAAAGAAAGGAAAGAAAGAAGGAAAATAAAAGAAAGAGAGAAGGAAAGGAAAAAAAGGAAGGAACGAAGGAAAGAGGGAGAGAAGGATGGAAGGCGAGAGAGAAAGAGGGATGGAAGGTTGGCTGCAGTACCTACTAACCCAAGGAGTGACCATCACTCAAAACACTGAGTTTGTTATTTGGGAGTTGTAGTTCCTGGGATTTATAGTTCACCTACAATCAAAGAGCATTCTGAACTCCACCAACAATAGAATTCAACCAATCTTGGCACACAGGACTCCCATGACAAACAGAAAACACTAGAAGGGTTTGGTGGGCATTGACCTTGAGTTTGGGAGTTGTAGTTCACCTACATCCAGAGAGCACTGTGGACTCAAACAATGATGGATCTGGACCAAACTTGGCACGAATGTTCCATAAGCCCAAATATGGACACATATGAAGTTTGGGGGACATTGACATTTGGGAGTTGTAGTTACTGGGATTTATAGTTCACCTACAATCAAAGATCATTCTGAACCCCACCAACGACAGAATTGAGGCAAACTTCCCACACAGAAACCCCATACTGAAATTCCTGATAAAAAAACACAACATCCAAACTATTTAGACACCCACTAAGAAAATCCAACAAATGCTACATTCAGCAAAGGACAAGAGGGATCCCCTCAGCTCTGCAGGAGTCTACCATGTGGCTGTGGACAAGTCTACATAGGACCACCAAATGCAGCTTTGCCCAAACACAAATCAAGGAATATGAAAGGCATGGCAGACTAATTCAACCAGAGAAGTCAGCCATAGCAGAGCACCTGATGAACCAACCTGGACACAGCATATTATTTGAGAACACAGAAATGTTGGACCACTCTAACAACCACCATGTCAGGCTACACAGAGAAGCCACTGAAATCCACAAGATGAGCCCATCTTTAAATCTCTTTTCCTGCCCACCAACATTCCATTTTCCCTTCTTGAGTTCGCAGTAGAGCAACTGCATCCGGGCAACGTGGCTGGTCCAGTGGTGTTGATGGCGGAGGACCATCGCTTCAATGCTGGTGGTTTTTGCTTCTTCCAGCACGCTGATATTTGTCTGCTTATCTTCCCAAGAGATTTGCAGGATTTTTTGGAGGCAACGCTGATGGAATCATTCTAGGATTTGCATATGACGTCTGTAGATAGTCCACATTTCTCAGGCATATAGCAGTGTTGTGAGGACAATAGCTTTATAAACAAACACCTTGGTGTCCCTATG
The DNA here is from genome assembly GCF_037176765.1 of Anolis sagrei. NCBI lineage: Eukaryota > Metazoa > Chordata > Lepidosauria > Squamata > Anolidae > Anolis > Anolis sagrei. Next base: position 14,429,950 of record NC_090023.1, read on the forward strand.
GATGTCCCTGTCCTCAAACACTCTCTGCTTCATTCGGGGGGGGGGGGGGGAAGCTGCACTCACAGAGCTCAGGTGGTGTTGTATTTCAGTGTCAATGTTGACTTTTGTGGAGAGGTGGCTGCCAAGGTAGCGGAAATGGTCAACATTTTCTAATGTTACACCATTAAGCTGTATTTCTGCCATTGGAGAGGGATTGGCGAGGTCCAACAGACCTCAAAACCTCTGAGGATGCCTGCCACAAATGTGGGCAAAATGTCAGGAGAGAATGCTTCTGGAACATGGCCATACAGCCTGGAAAATTCACAACAAATCAATAACAACAAGAGTCTACACTACTTTCTTCATCTTGTCTTCTTAAGATAGCATGCTCCCATAATTGTTGCTCTGAAAACCTTTCCTGGGTATGTATATTAGTTTCTAGGCAAGACATAATAGCTCACATTTTCCTCTATTATGTTTTTTAAAAAAAGAAAGAAATGTATTGTGTGACATTTCAGAAACCAAACAATCAAATCCCTATCCCTATCCGCTTCTGTGTTCTTTTCTTTTATCTTTCCAAGTTGAGGCTGTTAGGAAGAGGGAAACCTACATCATTTTAATTCACTTTGCGAAAGCAAAAGAAGGAAACAAAATGGTCAGAGGTCTGAAAAACAAATGCTGAAAAACTTGTGAAAATATTGCATGATTTATAATAATGGAGACCCTGACCCTCTTAACTTCTACCTGGCAAGCTGGGAGGTGATTATTTGTGACAAAAGAGAGCTATAACAAAGAAAATTCATGGTGATACCCCTATTTCTCCATTCACTTTAGCTGCTGCTCGGCGCACAGCTATAGCTATCATTATTTTGTCAATACATAAGTAATCTTACTTCCCTGAGCACCCAGTCTTGTTCCAGTTACCTGAAAACTAAGTCATAATTTGTTGTGGGAAGCAAGCAGAGCCCTAAATTGAAAAAAGCTACTGGCAAAAATATAGTGCCTAATAAATTAATTTTCACTGAGGGAGGCTAAAACACAGCCAAGGATTCCTGTAACTTTAAGGATTCTATGGCATAAAATATGTGCAGTTGCTTTCTGATGTTTTCCAGTCACACAGCCTGCCTTTCTGCATCTCTTCCCCTTCCATGAGTGAGTTCTCATGTTTCTCCTGGGGAGTAGAAGGTTTAATTGTTGAACCTCTTCCTCTGGTGGAGAGTCCTTCTTTGGCAGTTTTTAAAATAGAGATGGCCATCTGTCAGGAGTGGTTTGATTGGGTTGTGAAGTTAGTTGGAAACTAGGAAAAGGGGGTTTATATATCAGTAGAACATCCAGGGTAAGAGAAAGAATTCTTGTCTGTTTGAGGTAAGTGTGATTAATGGCCTAGCAGTTTCAAGGAATGGCTTCTTACTGCCTGGGAGAATCTTTTGTTGGGAGGTGATTAGCTGGAAATCCTTTGACCCCTCCCTAGGCAATCTCTCTTTACCTTGCTGGCGTGAGGCCCCTAGTCCCAGCTCCAAGCTGCTTTATGGATAGCCAGAGTGGTCCCTTACCAGGCAAGGTTCCTGTAGATCTGCCAAGCTAAAAGGTGTCCTTTAGTTTCTCCATGAAGGCTGTAGGAACTATTTCTTTACTCCCCAGCAGAGCTGTGGATCTATTTCTTTAACCCCCAGCAAAAGCTGGCTGTATTCTCCCAGCAAAAGCTGTGGAAATTCCTTTACTCCCCCAGAAGAGCTGGCTGTATTCCCCCAGCAAAAGCTGTGAGAAGTTCCTTTACTCCCCCAGCAGAGCTGGTTGTATTCCCCCAGAAGTGAAGCCTTTGTGCAGGTGAGAGAGAGAGACCCACACGTCCTGCTGTTAGGCTCCAAAACAGTGAGACTGAACAAAGGTTCTCCTTTGCCTTCAAAACCCTGGGAAAAGGGGCGGGTCTAAAGATTCTAACGATGATTGCCAAGTTGTTGGCCCTATGATTGCAACCTGAGGGAAGCTACCTTATTGCAAAATGCATGGCTTAAATAGATTCATGCAAACTAGCAGTGCAAGAAAAGGAATTCAAATCTCCTGGCACTGCTGTGCCAGCACAGCACCTCTGTTTTAAATAAGGTCTCTACTTCTGGAGAGCTGTTTACCAAACTGGAGTTTGCCTGTGGTTTGTAAGAGGTTGCTAGACCCCACATCTTTTGATCAATGGAAAGTTTCAACTACTGAGATGCTGAACTTGCTGACCAAAAGGTTGGCAGTTCTAATCCATGGAGCAGGGTGAGCTCCCACTGTTAGCCCCAGCTTCTGCCAACCTAACAGTTTGAAAACATGCAAATGTGAGTAGATCAATAGGTACCGCTCCGGTGGGAAGGTAACAGCGTTCCATGCAGTAATGCCATTCACATGAAATTGGAGGTGTCTACGGACAACGCCGGCTCTTCGGCTTAGAAATGGAGTTGAGCACCAACCCCCAGAGTCGGACACAACTAGATTTAATGTCAGGGGAACCTTTATCTTTATCCTTTTTTCTGAACTTGAGTTTCTGAACTTGAGTTTTCTGAACTTGAGTTTCTGAACTTGAGTTGTTCTCTCACATTTGATTCAGAAGACTAAGTGGACAGAGGTCCCTTGTTTGGGTGAGACAGGCACAAGAAGCTGAACCATTCATGTCTCAGCAGAATAAAGGGACAGAGGGGGTTGTTTTTACCCATAGTTCCATGTATCCATATGAAGTCCTGAAATTTATTTATTTATCGAGTCATCAGCAACCAGTCAATTATATTACATTTCTAACAGAACAAAGCAAACAAACAGACAAAATACAAAAATACAAAATACAGAATACAAAATTTGTGAGTTTGGTAGTAAATGCATACTCTGTAGATATGGGGCTGTACTGTCTTGCTATTTTTAAAATATACCTTGCAGATGATGGCCAAAATCCTGCATCATAGCCTACATTCCATAACATAGCTGTATAGCCAAAATGCTATGAAACCAAGTTGGTGATTTGAGAAGATGTGCATTGGGCATGTCCGACATGTAGCAGGTGGCCCTGTTATGCTCTGGCGCTTGCTTGCAGGTTTTCTGATGCACATTGAGAAGCGCCATGATTTGCATCAGTATCCATCACACATCAAGCCATTGCACATCAGTCACTCCTCTGGCTACCATTGTATCATGGACACACACCCATTGTAACATCACAGCATATTACCGACATTGCAACACTGTGTAGTTTTGTGCACATGCCAGCTGACATGTTCATCACAGGATTTTATCCCTGTGCCAAATATTCCTGTACTAGCTGACATTATCACAGTGGTCTTCACACAAGTGGAATGGAAGGAATACAAATGTAAAAGACACATGCCTCCTTCAGTCATGCCTCCTGAGAAAATCCTTCAAAAGAAGCCAAACATACACAGAACACAACACATATTTATGACATGTCCTTTAGCAGTAGAAGTAGCAGCATTGATAACATCATTGAAATCATTTTAGTAGTAATATCTTGATTTTCTAAAAAAGCTCCAAAGGCAACTAATATAGGCCTTCCATTTTCACAGGGGATAGAAGCACAGGACCCCTCCTCCCAAAAGTGAAAATACACACACACACACAAAGAATACTATTTTCTTAAGATGAGAGAATATGTCTCTAGAAATCTTCCAAGTGCCTCTGGTCTACTTTCACCTGAAGTCAACCCTTTGATTCTGGATTTAGTTTGAGCTTTAAAGATATTGGTCCTAGTTTTGATGTAATGTTCAGCAAGCTGCTTTTATTTGTGGCTTTTACCTGTCCGAACATATCTCCTTCTACATCCCACCTAGGAATTTAAGATCTTCTGGAGGGGCCCTACTCTCGGCCCCACCTCTATCACAAGTGAGGCTGGTGGGGACGAGGGACAGGGCCTTCTCAGTGGTGGCCCCCCGCCTGTGGAATTCACTCCCCGGGGAAATTAGATCATCATCATCCCTCCTCTCTTTCTGAAGGAAATTAAAAACATGGATATGGGACCAGGCCTTTGGGTAATCTGGCAGACTGATAAGACAATGACGACTGGAGCTTTGGAAAGGATTATGATAATGCTGAATGGATTTATGGATTACAGAACTTGGCGAAACGTTGGCCACCATACTGTCTTTTCTTTTTTATTAGTTGTTATTCTTTTAATTGAATGTTTTAATTATTTATAGTTATTGTTGTTATATATTTTACTATGTTGAATTGTAGGCATTGAATATGTGCCGGTTGGAAGCAGCCCTGAGTCCCCCCTAGGGGGTTGAGAAGGGCGGGGTAGAAATGCTCGAAATAAATAACTAAATAAATTTTAATGGTGGATACTTGTGGCACCATGTCACTGCGGTGGTGAATCTGTTCTGGACGTTAGTCTGAACTTTAAAGAAACTCTCTAAAGAAGCAGAGCCTAATTGGAATGTAATGTTCAGCACCTTGAACAGTTCCAGTAAGGTCTAGAGTTGTACAGTGTTCCCTCACTTATCGCTGGTATTATGTTCCAGGACCACCCGCGAAAAGTGAAAATCTGTGAAGTAGGGACGCTATATTTATTTTAATACAGGGTGAGGCAGCATAACTTCCTTTTTAAAAATGCCTGCCATTCAGTCGGTAGAAGATGGAGTGCTAGTGGTCTCATTCGAGAGGCAGGAGTATAAAGTTTTGTCCTGACACAGTTCAGTTGCCATCATGCGTTGGAACAGTGAGGAGACTGCTTTTGCCATTGAGGCCTACTTTTCGAGCGGATTTGGAGTGGCTGGCCCGCTCTCCAGATTTGGCCCCTTGTGATTTTTTTCTATGGGTTTTTATGAAATCCTGTGTTTATGTGAACCGTCCAAGGACCCTACAAGATTTGAAGACCAACATCCAGGAAGAAATTGCCAACATAACACCTGCTATGCTGGCAAGAGTCATGACAAATGCCAGAAATCGGTTTACTCAGTGTATGGAGAATGGGGGACGTGACCTACCGAATTTGATCTTCAAAACTACATAAAACAAAACTTTAGATATGCACCTACATTATATATAAAAAAAAGTTCTGATTCTTACAATGGGTTTTATTAAGTTTTGAAAAAAGGAAGTTGTGCTGCCTCACCCTGTATTTATACATTATTTTAGTAGTTATACACTATTTTAAGTCTTTATAAATCCTCCCCAAACATGTATACACTACATAACCCTTCTTGAACATGTTGTTCACATAATCCTGAGCTCTGGCTTTATCCGGAGAGGCAGCCTTTCCATACAGACAAATGCTCTTAAGCCCATATTGAAAAACCGCGAAACAGCAACTCCGCAAAAAGTGAACAGCAAAGTAACGAGGGACCACTGTACATCTTTGGCTAGTTTCTCCTCTTCCCAGGGCATGGATAATGATGGTAACACCCCCATCTACTCTTTCCAATATTCAAGAAGTTGTGGAGGAGTTACACTACATAGAAAAGAACTTTTTTTTCTGAACAAAAACTTACTTTATATTTTAAAAAAAAGGTTTCTAATGTAAGAAATTATGTTTTTCTACACAGAAAACAGATATCTTTGTGCAGAAAACACATTTCTCGCCATATGTTCTTCTAGCAGAATAATTGTTCCCCATCATAGTGGAGCATTCAGATGCTAGGAGAAAATTATCCAAGATTATTAGTCATTTATTAGTGTGTATCACCCTGCTTTGTGATAGCCAGGAAAACCATTTTTCACAAGAATAGTAAATACTATTTCACCTCAACAAAGATGCTGGCACCTGCCATTATGTATAATAGAAATTATTTTTTTTATTTCTATCCATTTCCGCTCCATACGATGCATAATTTTATATACCTCTGTTGTTTCATCCCTTAGTCCTATTTAGTCTCAATTTGATTTCAACTTGTCTAAATTATTAGTGAATACTGTAATGGATTCTATGGACAGGTAGCCTACTGAATATTTCCTAATGCATAAATGCTAGCAACACCTAACAAAAGCATTTTGCAGTTGCTGAAATTCTGAAACTGCTTATTTTCTTAGCCAGCTCTGTGATCAAGCATATAGAGAATATGGATGATATTCCTACCTTTGCAGCATTATCTGTGGAATGGTTATCAGAAGATTGGTTCCCCTTATCCGGATCTTCACTTGTTGCCCATCTGTCTGGTTCCTTGGAAGTTGCCGTCTAGAGAGGAGGAAGGAAAATGTTCTGATAAAGTAAATTGTGTTCACCAACTCAATCTTCACAACAACAGAATCCTTTTCCCCCCAGAGGTGGCACTTTGCCAGAAGTTGTAGAACTACAATTCCCAACATTCTTCATAATTGGCCAGGACTACTGGGAATTGCAGTACACCAGCAAATGTGAGATGTAGGTGGCAGCCCATGTTTACTCTAAAATTAACTTGCACATATATAGATCAGTCAGATCATCCCAAACATCTACTTTATCCACATAATGCATAATTCTATATACCTTTGTGTATAAAATGTCATAACATGTCTTAATGAGATAGTCACCACCATCCCTTATTCATTATAGTTGTCCTTTTCTGTAAATAAGGTAACATGTGCTGCTTCTAGAGATCACAGTACCCATTTTGTAGTGCCAAGCATAGTAAACTACTACATCTATTTTTGATGGTAAATTGAAGATAGGTATCTAATCTTGCTTGCTTTAAACTCACTGTGTAATGTATTGTGTGCTTTTATTTATTTATTTATTTATTTTTATACTGGCATTGAATGTTTTCCATTATTATGTTGTGAGCCACCCTGAGTCCCCCTGGAGAGATAGGGCAGGCTACAAATGGGTGCCGCTACTCAGTAGCCAGCTGCAATAAATCACTACTGACTGAGAGGTCATGAGTTTGAAGCCAGCCTGGTCAGGGTGAGCTCCTGGCTATTAATTGCTGTTGACCTATGCAGCCCGAAAGACAGTTGCATCTGCCAAGTCGGAAATTTAGATACCGCTTTATGCGGTGAGGCTAATTTAACTAATTTACAACATCATAAAACCTTCCAGCAGTGTGCAAAGGAAAGAGGAAGTACTCCATCAAGGACTCGATGTCACAAGTGGACGGTGAAGTGGCAGCTCCCCCTGTGGCCGGAATCGAGCATACCCTCATGAAGCCGGAAAGCTGGAATGTTAAATTGGTGCTGTGTCTGTCTATATAAGTTGTACGTCTATGGCATTGAATGTTTGCCATGTATATGTGCATTGTAATCCACTCTGAGTCCCCTGTGGGGTAAGAAGAGTGGAATATAAATACTGTAAATAAATAAATACATTATTATTATCAATTATCATTATCATTAATGTCATGCTTGTATAGAGCATAGATCCTAAGTGGTGCTTTCGTAGTATAAATCTGCATCCATATAGTTATACAGTGGCTGTGCTCTACCACTATTATTGAGGTTGTGTTGGCCACTACAACTGTGGAAACAATGGCGTATTGGCTAATGTGTGTGACTATTTTTTATTGTTTACTTATGTATCACCCCAGTGAAGAAAGTAGCATACTGAAGGTACCTGCAAACACTTTCACGCTTTTCAAGCGTGTTCAATTATATGACTGGAATCCTCTTGATTAATCCCAACCAGAGTAGACCCTCTGAATCATTTGTTGAATAATGAGTCAGCACAGGTGTTCTTCCAATGGATTCAAAGGTTAGAATTAACAACAGGCACATGTGAGATTGTTACTCTTGTGGAATTTTGTTTATGCAACTGTGAATTATGTACACCCATTTCACAAAAGCCAAGAAAGTCCAACTAAGAGAACTTACATATGTGTATGGCACCAACAGCACAGTATAAATTCCTTGGGGAAATTGACATGGGCAATTTCAGGTGAGTATTATGAGTTTTCTTGTGTTAAACGGGCTTTCCCATGCTTCGGGCAAAATCAAAGAAAGCTCCAGATTTTACTTGAAATTCCAGATTATTGGCTTCGGGCCAGTCTGGACAGCTGGATTGAATCTTATTGGACTGGTCCACTGTCTATTTGGTAGGTTGACCCATCTCTTTTCCCTGCACTGATGGCCATTGTAGGCGCCCATTATGTTAACAACAAAGGTGCCCATGCAACCAGGAAGAAGATAGGGAGATTGAACTCCCCTCTTCTTCCTGGTTATGAAGATGCCTCTTCTGATGTCAGAATCAGGTGCCCATTAAAGCCAGAAACTTTCATGGAGCTCTGTAGCTGACTGGGAGCAGCAATGGCAACAAGGAGGGTCAAGTGATGGTCCAACTGGGCCAATGCAGTCTTGGTCTGGCTGGACCATGTGGACACCAAAAATGGCACCAAAGAAAGCTTGGCCAGGTCCATGTGGTCACTTCTGGGGCCAGTCAATATCATTTCTGTTCCTGAACTGCCCCTGGATTTACTACCCAGTATATACCAGCCCCTGCTAACTATCTCAGGTTAATTGAACTCTCTTTCGTGTTCCTCTTTGGCTGACCCATTATTTCTCCTAGCTGTTTTGGGTTTGGTGAGAGATTGCTTTTCCATTTCATGTTGCCATGCCTATATATTGCATGCCTCCTTAATGTGTGTTATCCATTTCACTAAATAGGGTCTCTCATCTTTCAGCAATAACGACATCTACTACATCCATTGAATAAAACTGCCAGGTCCATTTGAGCTGCCATTTGCTTCAGCAGCTGTAATGAAAAGGTATAATCCCAAGATGAAAATGGTCTTTGCTGACAATATTTAGAGCTATATACATCACACAGCTCATAAAAAGTCAGCATGCGGTGGCATTCCATTCACATGGCCCACCAAAAGGCTGCCTAACCACAGGAATAAGCATCTGTATACATAAAATCACATCATAACAACTTAGCTTTCCAAAACCATCAAGTGCTCTTTATTAATAGAAGAGAAGCTAAAGGTGTGTCCTCAAAGCAATGTTCATGAATAGCAAAATTACACATTACCTATAACGTGATACTTTTTTTCATAATGAGGCGAAAGCAAAGTTTATTAACTAATGTAATCAATGGGAATATTGTGTGTTTATTGAAGTTATAAGCAATGGCAGCTGGTGGCTTTGTGCCCATGGGGTGATGAGTATCTATCTATTATCTATCTTCTCTGGATTTAATATGCTGAATCTAATTTGGAGATGCAATTCAGAAACTTGAATATAACAATTTTTTATTTTTTTATTTATTTACAAAATTTCTACCCCGCCATTCCCAACCCCTGAGGGGGGGACTCAAAGCAGCTAACACTGGCAACAATTCGATGCCGCAATATCACAGTATAACAACACTATAAATCCATAAATAAATAGTAGATTAAAAACAATAACATTACTTATACAGTCATATAGCCGTTTCCATTATTGTAACAATCATATGGTCCAGTTCAATGTCCAAAGTGCCGTTGTGCCTGCTGGCGAAAGGCCTGGTTCCAAAACCAGGATTTCAGTTTTTTCCTAAAGGAAAGGAGAGAGAACGCCAATCTAATCTTGCTAGGGAGTGAATTCCACAAGCAGGGGGTCACCACTGAGAAGGCCCTGTCCTTCGTCCCCACCAGACACATTTGCGAGGCCGGTGGATCTTAAACTACCAGGCAGAACGTAGGTTTGGAATAAAACCCAGGCAGGATGTAGTGCAGGCATGGACAAACTTTGGCCCTCCAGGTGTTTTCCCAGAATTCCTAACAGCTGGTAATCTGGCTGGGATTTCTGGGAGTTGGAGTCCAAAACACTTGAAGAGCTGAAGTTTGCCCATGCCTAATGTAGTGTGCCACTGAAAGGAAACTACTAGATGTAGTACATAACATTTTTCAATTATATTTCCAGGCTCTTTTTGTCATTATAATATAGACTGTGGAATGACCTACCAAAAGGGATTTGACAGCTAGATCTGCTGTTAGAATTTAAGACAAAATTGACCGGGTATGCCTACCATCTTCTGGTAGGCATACCTGGTCAATTTTAAGTTGTGAATTTTAATCTGCATTTTTTTCAACTTGTATTTTAACTCTGTGTATCTTGTTGTATGCCTTCAAATACTGTTCTATCTCTTGTTTTAGTGGAGTTGCATCCCACCTCAAGCTATAAGGAGATGCGGGTAATAAATTCATTGTGATTATGATTACGATTATGATCTGTCAAGTCAGCTTCAGCTTATGGTGAGCCCTACTAAGAACTCAGGGCTATGGCTTCTTTGATTGAGTCTGTCAACTTGCAGTGGGGTTTTTCTCTTTTCCTTCTACCTTTTACCTTATGAAGGAAGTAAGTTGGTGCAATTGTAAATTTGGAGCATAAGGAGATAAAAACCAGTTACAGATTCATAACTCCAAGTCACAAACCTGTAACTGCAATGCAGAACACCAGTCTACTTTTTGGTCTTATAGAATACTTGAAAAAAGCTGATAATTCCTAAACTGTAGAACTCAAAGACATAGTCATGTTAGTCTGGAATATCAGCTAAGGGATCTTGTACTACTTAAGAGACTAAGGGAAGCTTTCATAGACTAAGTTGACTTAGGGCTCATCCACACTGAGCAGGTCACTCAAAGGCGCATCTGGTCCAAAGCAGCCCTGGATCCAGCTGAATCTAGGGGTGTTATCCAGACAAGCTGGGACAACATCAGCCCTACCAGACTGTCACCTTCTCTTTCATATTACCACCACCTACCAGTCCTAGCCATTCACAGAGCTCCAGTCAAGAGCCTGGACATCACCTGTCATGTCTGTGATGTTAGATCTCCCTTCCTTCTTGTAGATCACGCGTGTGCCTCATTCTGACCTTACAGACATGACAGATGACTGCAAGATACTTGGACAGAGCTCTGTGGCTTGCTAGGAACTGTGACAGTGTCAACATAGGCATGAGCCATTCTTTGTCCCTGTACAGGGAAAGGGTGATGGTACCAGTGTGCATCTGGACAAGAGATTGAGTTGAATTAGATCCATCTCTCCAGAATGCCCTAAAGTCCTGGAATATTCTGGATTTCCAAGCAAACTCTGGAGTATCCTCCAACTTTGTTTTAAGTGGAACAAAGTTGGATCAAAACAAAACAAAAACATCCTAGGACAGTGGTTCTCAACCTGGGGTCCCCAGATGTTTTTTTCCTAGAACTCCCACAAATCCCAGCCAGTTTACTAGCTGTTAGGATTTCTGGGAGTTGAAGGCCAAAATCATCTGGGGACCCCAGGTTGAGAACCACTGTTTTAGGACATTTACTGGAAGTCATTCTATATCAGTGGTTCCCAACCTTTTTTTGACCAGGGATCACTTTGGCTAGGGACCACTTGACCAGGGACCATTCTCCAACATTGGTACCAAAAGGGTTCCGAATCAGTTTTTGGTCAGCTTTAGATTCGGTTTGGTGATTTGGGGTGCTGATTCAGAAAATTGCATTGGATAGACCATATCAGCTCTAGTTTCTGATACAGAAAATATGCCATCCAGTAATCAGCATCTGCTCACCCGCAGAAAACCATATTTAATAAGCCTCAGCACTATAAGAGGGTTTTGTGGGACCAATCGCTCTCATAACCCGGGTCCTAGAGAAGTGCACTTGGAAAGGACCAGACACAGAGCTTTATCTATTTCTGCCCCTGCCTTATGGAATTCCTTGCCACCCTATATGAGAGCCATGCATGATTTAGGGCCTTTTATTCTAACACTTAAGGCCTGGCTTTTTACTAGAGCTTTTGATCTATGTTAATTTTATCAATATCTGTATGTATGTATTTTTATCCTTTACAATTTAGCTTGTAAATCGCCTAGAGTATCTTGGATGGAGGGTGATTAATAAGTAATTAAATGATGATGATGATGATGATGATGATGATGATGATTTCAATGGTGTAGTGATGCTCAGGCTGCAGACCATATTTTAGTTCTTGCAGAGCACTGGTGGTACATGGACCACAGATTGGGAACCTTGGTTCTATATCATGAAGTGCTGGCGTTGGCCTATAAAGCCCTAAACGGTTCTGGCCCAAGCTACCTATCTGAACGTATCTCTGCCTATGAACCCACCAGGACTCTAAGATCTTCTGGGGAGGCCTTGCTCTCGATCCCGCCTGCATCACAAGCACGGCTGGCGGGGACGAGGGACAGGGCCTTCTCTGTGGTGGCCCCTCGGCTGTGGAATTGCCCTTCCCATGGACATTAGATCAGCCCCTTCGTTAATGGTGTTTCGAAGAAAACTAAAAACCTGGCTGTTTGAACAGGCATTCGGATAAACAGTGCAATGTACACGATGAATATAGGAAATGGAATTATGGATGACGAATTGGATCACGATTCTAGTTACGAGACGTTAATGTATTGTTATTGATGTGTCATTATCCTGTATATTATGTTGTTAATGGTTTTTAAATTCTGTATGTTGTTGGATTGACTTTTTGCTCTTGTTGTGAACCGCGTTGAGTCGCCTACGGGCCGAGAAACTGCGGTATACAAGCAAAGTAAATAAATAAATAAAACTGCCAATGTTGCTATTGCTGTGAGTACAGCGGGATTTGGCCCCATATAGACAGCCCTTCCCACCACCATCTCCCCAAAGGGCACTCGGGGCGGCTTACATGAGGCCAAGCCCAGTAGTGCATTACAACAGAATAAAACCAAAAACACAAAACAAACATCGCAATAAAATAAATAAAACATAAGAATACAATAAAAGCAATACAAAATACAGTGAGAGATAAATCACAATCACAATGGGCAGGCCACATGAACACGATAAAATGATAAAAAAAACTCAGGAAGAGATAGAAATGAAATGGAAATATTTGTGAGGGAGAAACTCATTGGAAACTGAGTACTGGAGACAGACCTTCAAACAGGCAGGGGGAAGTACAGTATGTCACCAATTTCCTTGTCTTCAGCCCCTTCTACACTGCCATATAATCCAGATGATCAAATCAGATAATTCACATTCGGCTTTGAACTGCATCATATGAGTCTATACTGCTGTATGATCCAGTTCAAAGCAAGTAAGTGTAGCTGGGGCAGGGGCGGCTCAACTATTACGCAAAGTAAGCAGGCCTGTCGCGAGGGGGTGGTTTTAGGGGTTCAACCCCCCCCCCCGAAATGTTTCAGATTTTTTAAAAAAACCTGATTTACTCATGAATTTTAACTGGTTAACCAAATTCCCATGCTAAGTCTGTGAGATGCAAAAAAATAAGAGTCCCTCCAGAACTGTAAGCACTATCTCAAGCAAATATCGACAATTTATTCACACTGTCATTACTTGCAGCAATAGCCGATGTACTGAAGCAACCAAGTTGGGGGTGTGTGTGTTGAATGCTCTCATTAAGGAGGCCAGACTTGGTGGAGGTGGTTGACAGGGGCGGAGCTGCAGGCTATATTGAAGGTTGCTCTGCCCCCTGCTATGCTCTTTGCTTCAGCGTGAGCTAGGAGGCAGGTTTCAAACCCCCCCCCCCCGCCGAAATTTTCAACCCCCCCCCCCCCCCCCAATTGTCAACCCTCCCCAAAAAATTTTTCTGGCTATGGCCCTGAAAGTAAGCATTTGCAGTATAGTTGATTTTTCCCAGGGGCGCTCTTGAGGCACTTTTGGGGGAAAATAGACCTTGACATATGCGAGTTGTAGTGACTGGGATGTATAGTTCACCTACAATCAAAGAGCATTCTGAACTCCACCGATGATGGAATTGAACCAAATATGGCACACAGAACTCCCACGACGAACAGAAAATATATATCAATGATTTGTTGGGGGGGGGGGGGGGCACCAAAATACTGTTTGCTTACTATTGAAAATTACCTAGGGCCACCTCTAAGCTGAGGCCTAAGTTATTCAAAAAAGCTACAAGATCTCTTTGAATACCCAATTTCTAGACTACTAATGCATTCATCCTGGGTTCCCTTTCTGTCTCCCACCTATTCACCCATCTGCATTAAAATGTTTTTCCACAGTTTTGTTTTCAAGCTGCAATTAACTCAAGTTTTTTACGCTACATCATTTGAAATATCATTTGTATTATCCACCAAAAAAATAATTCCCAAACACCATAAACAAATTTGTCACATCTGACAATTTCTCCCTTTGGTTTTTTTTTTAAAAGATCAGTCACAGCCGTAGGCAGGCGTCAATTAAAAATGTGCATACAGTTAATTGAGGGACATGTTTTTACAGATCACTAGCAAACATTTTGATCTTTCACAACATGCAACAAAATAGATCTCTCTGGTACACCAGCACATAGTGGGTGACATTGGGAATCTGTCGATTAATCCATCATCCTGGTAATCAAAGACGCCCAGCAATGTACCGTGCTGGCAGATATTGACTTTTATTAAATTAGGGGCTTTGAAAAGAAATGTCATAGTGATCATTAAACTGTTTAAACAGCTACCGGGGAAAGAGCAAAACTCATCACCGCATGCATCCGAGTCACTAATTTCACAGTATATTAATGTAAATTAATTAATTTCACAGTTGTGCAGGGATCATGGAGCCTCCCAAGAAGAACAGGAAACAGGAGAAAATGCAGATAATAAGAAAGCGGTGAGTCATGCACCTGTAGAGGCTGAAAATGATCAACTAGGAGAAAAACAGGCCTGGTTTGAGAACAGTGTCTGCGTCTCGTCGTTCTACAATTTGATGCCCTTTCGATATGTTGGACTGAAATTCCCCCATCATCTCCAGACAGTGCGGCCAAAGTGGACAACTGGGATGGCAAAACTGACCTTTTATTAAGGATGTGAAGCATAAGGACCTAAATGTCCTGAAGTCTGATCTGGGAAGCTAAGCCAAATCAAAATTGGCTAGCACTTGGATGGAAGACCACCAAGGAATATGATCCAGGTTAGGACAGATGAGATCTAGATTTCAGAGGAAGAAATTGGCAAAACCACCTCTGAGTATTCCTTGCCTAAGGAAATGCTAGGAAAGTAATGGGGTTGTTACAAGTTGACAGGCAACTTGAAGGCACATACACAAAACATACTTAGAAGTTTTTGAGATACTCTAAGAAGGGTATGTCAACATATCAAGGTACTTCACCAAGTAAATATGGAGCCCCCGGTGGCGCAGTGGGTTAAACCCCTGTGCCGGCAGGACTGAAAACCGACAGGTCGCAGGTTCGAATCCAGGGAGAGGCGGATGAGCTCCCTCTATCAGCTCCAGCTCCTCATGCGGGGACATGAGAGAAGCCTCCCACAAGGATGATAAAAACACACCAGGAGTCACTCCCAACACGACAAAAAAAAAAACCAAGTAAATGGGAAACAGTGGTGATTTTCAACCTGGTATCAAAGTGATAACTAAGAAGATTGCTTTTAATGCCGCCTTGTGTTTTGCCGTTGGCAATGCTGCCTTGATTTTGCTTAGAGTTTGTCAAAATGCTTGTGTGTTGTGGCTTTTCTTGCACTACTAAAGGCTTTAACCTGGTTTCATTGATATTAGCAGAACTGTTTTATAATCACATGGTTTTATATATGGATCCAACATAATCTTTAGTTCTACAGGGGAGAGCTCAGTCCTGAAGATCCATCCAACAAGGACATTTTTATTGTGTCAGAAGCAACTTGAGAAACTGCAAGTTGCTTCTGGTGTGAGAGAATTGGCCATCTGCAGAGATATTGCCCAGGGGATGTCCAGATGTTTTACCATCCTGTGGGAGGCTTCTCTCATGTCCCCACATGTAAAGCTGGAGCTGACAGATGGGAGCTTACCCCATTTTGTGTATTTGAACTGCCAACCTTCTGTCATCTTAACCATCTGCTCCAGAGACTACAACATTAATGAATTGGTTCATAGAATCATAGAATCATAGAGTTGGAAGAGACTTCATGGTCCATCCAGTCCAACGCCCTGCCAAGAAGCAGTAAAATTGCATTTGAAGCACCCCTGTTTCTCAACCTGGGGTTCAGGACCACTGGGGGAGTCATCAGAGGGGTCGCCAAAGTCCATCAGAAAACACAATATTTTCTGTTGGTAGTGGGGTTTCTGTGTGGGAAGTTTGGCCCAATTCTATCATTGGCAGGGTTCAGAATGCTCTTTAATTGTAGGTGAACTATAAATCCCACCAACCACAGCTCCCAAATATCAAGGTCTATTTTCCCCAAACTCTACCAGTGTTCAAATTTCTGCATATTGAGTATTCATGCCAAGTTTGTTCTAGATCCATCGTTGTTTGAGTCCACAGTGCTTTCTGGATGTAGGTGAAATACAACTCCAAAACTCAAGGTCAATGCTCAAGGTCAATGCTCACCAAACTCTTCCAGTATTTTCTGTTGGTCATGGGAGTTCTGTGTGCCAAATTTGGTTCAATTCCATCATGGTGGAGTTCAGAATGCTCTTTGATTTTAGGTGAACTATAAATCCCAGCAACTAAAACTCCCAAATAACAAAATCAATCCCCCCCACCAAACCCATGAATATTCAAATTTGGGCATATCGGATGTTTGTGCCAAATTTGGTCCAGTGAATGAAAATATATCCTGCATATCAGATATTTACATTATGATTCATAACAGTAGCAAAATTACAGTTATGAAGTAGCAACTAAAATAATCTTATGGTTGGGGGACACCACAACATGTGGAACTATCTTAAGGGGTCGTGGCATTAGGAAAGGTGAGAAACACTGACCTAAGCTTTAGGAAGAACTTCTTGACTGTTGAGAAAATTTTAACTGTGGAATAGACCACCTAGGAGCATGATCTCCATCTCATGCTCTCCATCTTGGAAGGGCTTTAAATAGAGGCTGAATGGACAACTTTTAGGAGTGTTTTTAATGTACATTCATTCATGGTAGCATGTTGGACTAGATGGATATTATGGTCCCTTTCAATTCTAAGGCTATGTATTTCTCTGATATCAGGAGGATGCACAGTCAGAGGAGACTAGCTCAAACAATTGGGATATGCTAAAATGCTGCTCCATTTGTATTCCTCCATGAACACCAAAGCCTCAAGGAAGGTGAAAGGGAGTGGATGAAGGACAAGCCCAGCCACCACTCTGACAATTGTCCTTCCTAGCTTAAG
Organism: Anolis sagrei; assembly: GCF_037176765.1. Lineage (NCBI taxonomy): Eukaryota > Metazoa > Chordata > Lepidosauria > Squamata > Anolidae > Anolis > Anolis sagrei. The sequence goes on from NC_090023.1 coordinate 14,446,892, forward strand.
AATACAAATTGCTTCAGCTCAGGCTACATAGATGTATTATGAATCAAGCGTCTTTTCTCTGAGGAACTTCTGCTCTGGCTCAGAATGCAACATGAGGTTCTGGTCTTTTGCTAAGCATTCAGGGTGATGAGAGTTTCACAAGGCACATGCTCCCAAGTCATTTGATGCCTTCTTATATGAGATGTAGTTTAAACTGATTGTAGCAAAAGAAGACATCAGATTTGGTGGGACATTGTGATGCTGGGGCAAAAGAATACTATGATGACCTGTGTCCCAGCACCAGGATCACTGCTGACCCCAGAAATTGCAGCCTGGGATGGTCAACTCATAGAATCATAGAATCAAAGAGTTGGAAGAGACCTCATGGGCCATCCAGTCCAACCCCATTCTGCCAAGAAGCAGGAATATTGCATTCAAATCACCCTTGACAGGTGGCCATCCAGCCTCTGTTTAAAAGCTTCTGAAGAAGGAGCCTCCACCACACTCCAGGGCAGAGAGTTCCACTGCTGAACAGCTCTCACAGTCAGGAAGTTCTTCCTCATGTTCAGATGGAATCTCCTTTCTTGTAGTTTGTAGCCATTGTTCCGCGTCCTAGTCTCCAGGAAAGCAGAAAACAAACTTTCTCCCTCCTCCCTGTGACTTCCTCTCACATATTTATACATGGCTATCATATCTCTTCACAGCCTTCTCTTCTTCAGGCTAATCATGCCCAGCTCCTTAAGCCACTCCTCATAGGGCTTGTTCTCACTCTTTCTAAAGATAGGGCTCGCCAGGACATCGGATCAAATCACCCAGTGAAGTAGCATGTTTACCTGAAGTCCTTTTAAAGCATAATTGATCACAGTACAATATATGTTGTCAGGTCTGAAGGGTGAATAATTACACAACACATTTATATGTAAAGCAATTCAGTTTTCACATGGGCTTCTATCTCATTAGTCAATGAGCCAAACATTCCCTCTTTCTACAAGCTTTCCACTCATTCCTCAATTATCCAAATCATCCCATGAGTCCCTCTCCTTCTCCCTTCATACCATGTCTCACAAAAGAATGGCCTTATAGCTTCTGGTAGTTACATATTCCCTCTGCCGCTGGTCATAAATCATAGAATCATAGAATCAAAGAGTTGGAAGAGACCTCATGAGCCAACCAGTCCAACCCCTTGCTAAGAAGCAGGAATATTGCATTCAAATCACCGCTGACAGATGGCCATCCAGCCTCTGTTTAAAAGCTTCCAAAGAAGGAGCCTCCACCAAATCTATCAGTTCAAGATAAACAATTCCAAGGTAATGAGAAAATGTGGCACACCCCATCAGACACGAATGAGCCCAGTTTTATTGATTCTTAGTTGATGTTTTCTATGCCTATGTGTTTTACTTATTGTATTTTGTACTGTGTTTATTTTATGTTTTGTTTTTAGGCAAATTGCACCATGTGTAAGCTGCCTTGAGTCCCTTCGGGGAGATGGTGGTGGAATACAAGAATAAAGTTATTATCATTTTTTATTATTTTACACTATGAAAGCCAATACCAGCATAGTTAAATTCATAGCAAGACCCATCATTCGGTTCTCTGCACTAGATGTTGAACTCTTCTTTAGGGATTTATAGCTCCTCCAGTAGGTGTTAATCTATTGTAAATGCATGGTGGATTCCTAGAGAAATATTATCTCAGGTTAAATATATTTTTCTTTAAAAAAAATAATGATTTTTCTATTTTCATTGCCACACTGCACTAAATTACACGTGCATGACGGGTTCGTATTCATGATCCCTACTTTAATTCAATCAATCAATATTTTTATTACGATTCATAGACCCATCAGTAAAACCAACAGTCATTATAAATTCTCCCATTTCAGGAGAAATCCGTTGTACAAAGTATATCTATATGGTTTCAAGTAATACCGTTATCGGAGGTTATTTTAGGAGGAAACCAGGGAAATCTAATTCTGAGAAAAATGCAAAATGTAAAAAGTGTGTCAATGTGTCTATGTTGACCATTTTCAATAAAGAAGGGTCAGTAAAACTTGTGGGCCATCCAATACAACCCCCTGCCAAGAAGCAGGAAAATCACATTCAAAGCACCCCTGGCAGATGGCCATCCAGCCTCTGCTTAAAAGCCTCCAAAGAAGGAGACTCCGCCACACAAACAGATCCTTTAGAAATTCCACAGTATGAAAGCATATTATGAAACGAATAGGAACTTGCATGCAATTTTGTTCCTGCAGGGAATACTTTCTGTTAAGTTACAAGTATCTTATTTACAAAATCACAGCTATTTATTTATTTCCAATATTTCTATCCCGTCCTTCTCAACCCCCGAGGGGGAACTCAGGGCGGCTTACAAACTGGCCACAATTTGAAGCCTCAATATAACAACAATTTTTTGCACAACAATTTTGCAACAATTGCACCATTGTAATGCAAAAAATCCAACAGGATGCCCTTCCTCCAAAAGTTGGGGGTGCTTCCAGTTTGGCTTTCAGCACTGAACAGATTGTTCAGCCTGTTGCTCTGCAAGATAAATGTCTAATTCGAAAATAGCATTTAAAATAAAGAAAGCAGATTAGACAAGTGAGTTGATCCTCCAAGTACCGAGGTCAGTACAAACCCTAGTGAAGAGAATGGGGCTTATGCCAACAGAGATTGTGAAGAATGATGGCATCACTGACTTGAATTCATTTGAAAAAGAAAAAAATAGGTTTGGAGTGAAACAATATAGAAAATCAAGTCTGAACGAATTCCTAACGTAGTGGAGGGGGTTTATTTATGGTGTCAGAAGCAAATTGAGGGTGCAATTATAATGTATTTAAAAGAACACAGCATTATCCTAGATTTCCTTTGACCAGGAGCTGGCCACTTGAAGTGCCTCTGGTGTCATTATGAAAAGGTCCTCCATTTTGCATGTGCAGGGCTAAGGTTGCTCTTCTCCACACTTGCATGTTGTGGACTCCACTTTGTAGCCCCATTTCTTAAGGTTGGCTTTGCATCTCGTCGTGCCAGAGTGCAGTCTGTTCAGAGCCTTCTGTGTGTCCAAGAGGGAGTTTCTCATCTGGTATCAGCCATGGATTGAAGTTCAGGGTTTTAACCTGCCACCTTTGGACTCTCGCTTGCTCAGGTGTTCCTGCAGGTTTCTCTGTAGGTCTTAGGAAGCTTTTTCTTGATTTAAATTGTTGGCATGCTGGCTGATATCCGAACAGAAAATGGGTTGGAGATGTCACTGCCTTGGTCCTTTCATTGCTGGTTGATACATCCCAACACATGTCAGGTGTTGCAATACTGGCTAAACAATATAATTTCTCCAGCGGTGTAGGATGTAGGCATTCTGTGATAATGCGGCATGTCTCATTAAGAGCCACATCCACTGTTTTAACATGGTAAGATGTATTTGTCACAGCTCAGAGTAGAGTCACCTTGCTCCAAACACCAAACCACACAAAGGCTGAAGATTGTGTAGTTTATTGAAGAAAAGAAAAGTCTTAAATGCAAAAGTAAGTTTCAAAAGTTCAATAGCAAACAGCAGGAAGCATAATCCAAAGAACATCAATCAAACAAGATTCCATGACAGTAAGACAGAGTCCCAGGAAACCAAGAACATTGCCCAAAAGCCAAGGCAATCCAAAGAAGTTACCAGGTTGTTCGCAGAAGTTGCACTGACAAAGATTTGCCTTCAAACACCCTATTTAATATACTTTCCCAGCATGAACACATTCTGTTGACCCCTAACCTCCCTCTTGTTAGCAAGCCTCACACTGCGGCGAACTTTGAATTGTAAGCGATCCTCCCTATCTAGATCTTCATAGCTCTCAAGGTCAGATAGCTCGTTAAGCGCCTGAGAATCGTCAGGCTGGGAGCCATCCTCCTCAATCTGCACCTGGCTAGTTTCACTAACATCAGAACATCTGAAACATTCCTTGCCATGGGAAACTGAATCTCCTCAGATTCATCTTCAAAAACAACAGGAACATCTTCATGAATCTGAATCCCATCATCTTCTGCCTGAGGCTCCAGCTGAGCCACAACAGTATTCCACACTGGGCATGCGCATTCATGGAGGGGGTGATCTATGTTCTTAGAGAGCTTCTCCTACTTTATATTGGTCTGGGTATTGAGACCTTTGGAGACGATTCTGCATGTGGACCTTTGAATGCTCACAAATGCATTGATCTTAGGGCCTTCTCAACTCTTGACACCCCTCCATTTTTGAACTCCTTATCTTTGGAGATACATCAGTCCTTTTCATTAATGCAAACCACCAGAAAAATTACCTGTTTTGACTAAAGTCCAAGATACCCCAGCTAGGATGGTGTTTAATCATGTCTATCCATCAACTGTGGCTTCGATATCAGTAGAGTTGTGGATCTGATTTGGGTTTTATTGCCATTTTAAGGGTCTGTCCAAAATCCTGAACCTTATCCTCTAAAATCAGATTTAGCAATTTTATCACCTTATTAATATGGGAGTTATGGAGTACCAATGTCCATGCTATCTGCAGGATTTTAGGATTTGCTGACTAGGGCAGTGGTACCCAAACTTTGGCCCTCCATATATTTTAGGCTTCAGCTCCCAGAATCCTTGGTTATTTCTAACCTGGCTAGGACTTCCTGAAGCTGAACCAAAGCAAGAACATTTGAATATTAGAGCAAAGCTTTCCTCTACCCATTGCTCTAGTCATCCCATCACTCTTCTAGATTTTTAGAAATGTGGAGACAGAGGAAATACACTACTATGCTCTCTCCAATTGTAATTAACTTATCAGCAGCAATGGAGTCAGGGGAACTGTCAGGTTCTACACCAGAACTAATGAAATAGCATATTCCTTTCTCATTATGATCCCACTAAAATCCAGTTAACCCAATATGCTATTTGCCCAAGATAACAAGTTTCACCATGAAATGTATACAATTTATGCCACAAACTGGCTTTAAGCTTGGCCGAACAAAAAATAAAGAGTTCTGCATTTTTCTTTAACATTCTGTTGGCTTAAACTTACCATCCTTTCTGCTTTTCTGTATCTTTTTACCCTTAAAACATAACCATACTTTCTGGAAAGGCATTGAATGAGTGAAAATGATGCGTACGTGAGGGCTCAGCATTCTATCAAGGCTGAGAACAAGGTGAGCAAAAAGAGGAAAGAGCATGACACCCTAACGCCAGCTGTCACTGTGTTACAACATTTATGGTAGAAAGGCTAAGCAACATGTTGAGGAATGTGGTAGGAGGTCCCACAGATCACTGGAAGAGCACATGCTTTGCACATAGAACATCCTGGGTTCAGTTCTTAGCATCTCCAAGGGTTTTTTAAAGGCTCAGGTCACAATTTCAAAGGAGCAGTTGGAGATCAGACTGAACTGTACTGTGCTAGATGGATAAATAGTCTGAGCACGAATTACTTTCAGTTCAGTGGCATTTGGTGACTCCCATGTCAGCAGAGCTGTGAATCCATTTCAGGTTTTAGTTCAGACTTAAAGGGAACTGTCCAAGGTTCTGAATCAGATGCTCAAAACAGGGTCATATCAGATAGCTCACTTAGTGTTGCTCAAAAGCCAAAAAGTGATTCACTGACCCATTATCATAGGAGTTAGCAGCACTGTCCTGGAGACTAGGATGTGGAACGATGGCTTCAAACTACAGGAAAGGAGATTCCACCTGAACATGAGGAAGAATTTCCTAACTGTGAGAGCTGTTCAGGAGTGGAACTCTCTGCCCTGAAATGTGGTGGAGGCTCTTTCTTTTGAGGCTTTAAAGCAGAGGCTGGATGGCCATCTGTTGAGAGTGCTTTTCATGCAATTTTCCTGCTTCTTGGCAGGGGGTTGGACTGGATGGCCCATGAGGCCTCTTCCAATCCTATGATTCTATTGTTCTATCTCAATTGTCAGTGCCCTGGCCATGGAGGGAGAGAAGAAAAGCCCGGTTCCAACATGCCCAGGCCCAGAAGCACAGAAAGGTCTCTCCATTCATCCTAACTGCCATTGTTTTGACCTCAGAGGAAGAGAAAAAGAGACAGGCACCGCTCTGCCATTCCTAAGCCCAGAAGCCAATGCCACTACTCTGGCTTATGGAGAGAGGAAAGAAGAAGTAGTCACAGCTCCACCATTTGCTGGACTTAATTCTCCTCCACACTGCCACCGTCCTTTCCTTCTGTCATGTCTCAATTAGATTGTAAGCCTGGGGGAACTGTTTTGTTGTTCTTTAACTTGTCAAGTGCCATGTACAATGATGGCACTAATTAAATAAATAAATAATAGGGGTTTCCAAGGGATTTGCATGTGGCTTGCAGGTCACACTTTTCTGATGCTTGATCTATTGACTAATTAATAGAATGGTCTACTCAGGAGAGGGACAAGATGCAGTCTTCTAAGTCTCGCTTTCCTTACAGAAGTTCCTAGGTTCAATCTCATTCTCTCCAGTTAGATCTTGGCCTAAAACTCAGCCATAATTCACTGTAGACCATTCCAAAATAGATCAACCATTGACCTGACTTAATGTAATGCAGCTTCCAGCACAATCTTCAAGGATTCCCGGATATTACTTGTAGTTATTTGAGAGAATGAATATCTTTCCCATTTTGGTACTGAGACAAAGCTCAGAGACACTTACAATTAAAACATCATTTATGGAACTAAATAGCCTCATTGAAGAACTAGCAAATCCATTAGCCTGCAACTTTTAAATAATTTGTTATATCCCAAATGACCTCTGTTTACAACCCTATTTAGTGAAATGGCTTTGAAATTTGTAACTCTTAAATATTTATGTACCAAATAACTTTAAAGTAGATAATATTAGCAAAACAGAGCATACATTTAGAGATATGTCTTAAGATAAATGTGGATTTAATGAGGTGGTGATGATTGCAATTTTTTAGTATGGCCCCTATCAACATCATGTACTTAGAATAATTCGTTTTATATGAAGATTGCCCCTGTTTAGATCTTGATATAATGCTATTCAAGTAAAAAGGAGAGCGTATTGTATGAAATGATTGCAATCAGGCAGGTCTAGCATCTGTACAGAAACACGACTAGGATACATATTTCCTCTCAGCCATCTCATGCTATTTATTATTATGCACAAGGAATAAGCCAGTGATCTGGAAAGATTAGAATGAAACAGGGATTCTTCGGTAATGGATTACCAAATCAAATGAGTGAACATGACCTGCTTCTGCTTTTGAACAAATTAAGGAATACATTTCAGGGGGAAGATGTTTGGGGAAACTATATTGTGTGTGTGTATAGTGATATCTGTGGTTCATTCATTCCTCCAAGTATTTATTTATTGTGCCAGTATCAACCAGACAATTGTATTACATTTTTAACAATTTTTAAAAAACAGACAAAACAGAGTTTGCAAGCTTGGTAGTTGATTAAACGTCCTTTGACCAGTAGCTGGCCACTTGGAGTGCCTCTGGTGTTGCCGCAAGAAGGTCCTCCATTGTGCATGTGGCGAGGCTTAGGTTGCATTGCAGCAGGTGGTCAGTGGTTTGCTCTTCTCCATACTCGCATGTCGTGGATTCCACTTTGTAGCCCCATTTCTTGAGGTTGGCTCTGCATCTCGTGGTGCCAGAGCGCAGTCTGTTCAGCGCCTTCCAAGTCGCCCAGTTTCCTGTGTGCCCAGGGGGGAGTCTCTCATTTGGTGTCAGCCATTGATTGAGGTTCTGGGTTTGAACCTGCCATTTTTGGACTCTCACTTGCTGAGGTGTTCCAGTGAGTGTCTCTGTAGATCTTAGAAAACTATTTCTTGATTTAAGTTGTTGATGTGCTGGCTGATACCCAAACAAGGGATGAGCTGGAGATGTCTCTGCCTTGGTCCTTTCACTATTAGCTGCCACTTCCTGGCAGATGTCAGGTGGTGCAATACCGGCTAAACAGTGTAATTTCTCCAGTGGTGTAGGGCGCAGACACCCCGTGATAATGCGGCATGTCTCATTAAGAGCCACATCCACTGTTTTAGTGTGGTGAGATGTGTTCCACACTGGGCATGCGTTCTCAGCAGCAGAGTAGCATAGCGCAAGGACAGATGTCTCCACTGTATCTGGTTGTGATCCCCAGGCTGTGCCAGTCAGCTTTCGTATGATATTGTTTCTAGCACCCACGTTTTGCTTGATATTCAGGCAGTGCTTCTTGTAGGTCAGAGCATAGTCCAGAGTGATTCCCAGGTATTTGGGTGCGCTGCAATGCTCCAGTGTGACTCCAAGTTGTTGTTATTGTTGTGGTCGCTCATCACAAGATTCTGCAGAATGAAGCCATTACAGTTAAAGTGGTATCATTGTGCGGCGTGAAAGAGATATCCCTTGGAGTATAAGAATTAATCTATTTATTTGGGTCCAAAACATGTTCTAGTAGCCCCCTGTTTACGTATTCCTTTCATCCAGATCAATTGTAGCATTGAGTTGGTTCAGCTTTTAGGGCAGGGACTCAGACCACTGATATTTCAGTGTAAATCTGACAGCCTTATTTTGGTTGTGTGCTTTCAAGTTGTTTCTGACTTGTGGAGGCCCTCAGGTGAACATGCCACAATATTTTCTTGTCAAAATTTAGTGTCTTTTTGGGTGTGTTTGTTTGTTTGCGTATGTGTGTGTCAGGAGCGACTTGAGAAACTGCACGTCACTTCTGGTGTGAGAGAATTTGCCATCTGCAAGGAAGTTGCCAAGGGGACGCCTGGATGTTTTGATATTTTACCATCCTTGGACACAGCATTTTATTTGAGAACACAGAAATGCTGGACCACTCTAACAACCACCATGTCAGACTATGCAGAGAAGCCATTGAAATCCACAAGCATGTGGACAATTTCAACAGAAAGGAGAAAACCATGAAAATGAACAAAATCTGGCTACCAGTATTTTAAAAAAAACTCTAAAATTCCAACAGCAAAACAACAGAGAGGAAACAATCTGGGACATCTAATCACCTCTCAACAAAAGATTGCCCCAGGCATTGCTAGGCCAGCAAATGCTAATCAAGGTGGTCAGTTCAAACATTCACACCTAGCTCCAACAGACAAGAGTCCTTTGTCCCACCCTGGTCATTCCACAGATATATAAACCTTTTTTCCTAGTTCCAACAGACCTCACTACCTCTGAGGATGCTTGCCATAGATGCAGGTGAAACGTCAGGAGAGAATGCCTCTAGAACATGGCCATATAGCCCGAAAAAAACCTACAACAACCCTATGGCTACTCTATTCTAGGGTTAAAGGCAAGATTTCTTTGGAGGGTTAACAGTTCCTTGCCCTTAAGTTGAACATATGTTAGCTGACCAATGTAACTCAGCAGCTTTCCTTGACTGAACCCTGGTCCGCGGGAGTCCTAACCCAACACCTTAACCACTTCACCACTTTGACTTCCTCTGCGCTGGGATTTCCACTCTCCTAAATCTGCTTCCCTAAATGGCCTCAGGTACTCCAGGCAGGCTGCTGATGTGAAATAGATGAGGAGTTTGATTACTATTCAAGGCAGAACAATTCTTAAATGGAGGGTTTTTATTACTGCTGCCTTCTAAGAAGCAGGCAGTTGAGCTAAGGAGGAAGGAGTAATTGCAATGTTTGTAATAATGGGGTGCGGAGGATGGGTAGGCAGTCCCAAGACAAGAGGCAATAGAAGCATGTATTTAATGCATTTTATAAAGCCTGCTTTGGTGAGTGCTGTGCAAATTGTATAAAAGGCAGAGGATCACCAGCTGCTGACATTAGGAGGAGGGAGACAGTTTCCTCAGGTGGCCGATCCCTGGAGGAGAATAACAAAAAGGCATTGGAGAAGAATGGAAGCTAGCATGTTGTCTTGGGTGTGCTGTTTCATTGTTAGGGGCTGAGGGACAATTCCTCTAGATCAGTGGTTCCCAATCTTTGGTCCTCCAGTTGCTTTGGACTTCAGCTCCCAGAAATCCCAGCCAGCTTATCAACTGTTAGAAATTATGGGAGCTGAATTCCAAAATAACCAGAGAACCAAAGGTTGGGAAGCACTACTCTAGAACAAAGGGTGGTCAAAATGCTGTACTGCAGATATTTTTGGATTGCAACTCCCAGCATACCTCCCCATTGACTAAGGCTGATGGGAGACGTGATCTGATAGCAGTCAGAAGGTAGAATTTTGCCCCTCATCCCTGCTCTAGTAGGTCTCCATATGGCCTCATTCAGTTGTTGTTGTTGTTGTTGTTGTTCATTCATTCAGCCATTTCTGACTCTTCGTGACCTCATGGACCAACCCATGCAAGAGCTCCCTGTTGGTCGTCACCACCCCCAGCTCCTTCAAGGTCAATCCAGTCACTGGATTGGCCCCTCTTCCTTTTTCCTTCCATTCTCCCCAGCATCATTGTCTTCTCTAAGCTTTCCTTTCTTCTCATGATGTGGCCAAAGTACTTCATCTTTGCCTCAACTATCCTTCCCTCCAAAGAGAAGTCGGACATTATTTCCTGACATTCAGATGTTATAGATTAAATATGCAATGTAGCGGCCAGGCTATCCCCTTCTGCTCCTTGCACATTTCTAGCACTACCTTTACTTTCTGAGGAGGAGAGCTTCTCTATACATGGAGGCTATCTGCAAGATCTGAATCCTTGAACAATCAGGATTCTGGATTCTGCAAAGATCCTCTGCACCTACAGGGCTTTTTCCCATTTGAGAAAGTTGCTCCATACACAAGGAAAACAGAAAATAACACAATATGATTCCCATATAGTGAGAGATGTGTTTTGGAACTTAAAATGGTAACTATGGATAATAGCAAACCTGCTGAATTTAATATGTCCACTATAAGTGTTTTCTAGGTCCTCCAAATGGCTCTATAGTTTGTTTCCACAAGAACTTACCATAGCATCTATGGAGGACCTAGAAAATCCTAAAGAAGTATCTTCTAAAAAAAATATTTTGTTAGGTCCTCCATGATGATTCTGCATCTGGCAGAAGCACCCTATAGAGGCATCTGGAAGACATAGAAAATTTCAAGACAGGACATATTTTGTCAGATACAGGTAAGTGAAGCTGCATATAACAGCTCTGGAAGTATGGGGATAATACTTTATTTACACATTTTCTCACCTCAACACATCAAGACAGCCCATTCAAAATGGTTAAATGCCAATGAGTTTTTCCATACAATTTTTTGTGCAGAAAATAGTGGACTTAGTTTTTAAGAAGGCACTGCTTTCTGTGCAAAATATAGTGGCTGTCACCCAGTTGAGAAGTTACATAGAATCACAGAGTTGGAAGAGACCACAAAGGATGTCCATCCAACCCCCTGCCATGTAGGAACTGTTGCACCTTGCTCTAAGCATTCACTAGGAAGAGTTCACCTTGCTCTAAGCGCTCACTTGGAAGCCAAACGTGATAATAAACAGTTTATTGATAAATCACATAGAAGAAAAGGCCAAAAGCACCTTGAGGAAATAAAAGAGTAAAAATCCAAATATATGTAGAAAGAACAAGTCCCAATAAGCAAAAGATAAATTTCCAATACAAGGGTTAAAGCTTGAACATTAATTTTTTTTAAAAAAACAAGGAACAAAACAAAAGCTTGAATCCATAGGTAAATCCCCAACACTGGTAGCAGAACTTGTTACATAAAGTTGTAGCAGAACCAAGTGTGTGTGTGTGTGTGTGTGTGTGTGGTGTGTTGAAGGAAAACCTTATGATGGCAATTATTATGTACAGCTGGTAATGTAGGTCAACCAGCAATCTTGGACCACACCCAATAGGGTATAACTGTATGGGTTTTTAGAATACAGTTCTGGAGAGCTCTTTCTCTGAGGAGATCTATGCTCAAAGGCTCTGCTCTGAGGAGCAGGTTGGAGAGAAGCTGTTTTGCTGCTCTAAAGGAGGCTATGGTGGAATAGCTGTTTGCTCAAGATTTATGTTATGCTTTCTCATTTGACTTCATAGAATCATAGATAATAGAATCATAGAATCACAGAGTAGGAAGAGACCTCATGGGCCATCCAGTCCAACCCCCTGCCAAGAAGCAGGAATGTTGCATTCAAATCACCCCTGACAGATGGTCATCCACCCTCTGTTTAAAAGCTTCCAAAGAAGGAGCCTCCACCACACTCCGGGGCAGAGAGTTCCACTGCTGAACAGCTTTCACAGTCAGGAAGTTCTTCCTCATGTTCAGATGGAATCTCCTTTCTTGTAGTTTGAAGCCATTGTTTCGTGTCCTAGTCTCCAGGAACGCAGAAAACAAGCTTGCGCCCTCCTCCCTGTGGCTTCCTCTCACATATTTATACATGGCTATCATATCTCCTCTCAGCCTTCTCTTCTTCAGGCTAAACATGCCCAGCTCCTTAAGCCGCTCCTCATAGGACTTGTTCTCCAGACCCTTGATCATTTTAGTCGCCCTCCTCTGGATACATTCCAGCTTATCAGTATCTCTCTTGAATTGTGGTGCCCAGAATTGAACACAATATTCCAGGTGTGGTCTAACCAAAGTGGAATAGAGGGGTAGCATTACTTCCCTAGATCTAGACACTATGCTCCTATTGATGCAGGCCAAAATCCCATTGACTTTTTTTGCCGCCACATCACTTAAGACTTAAGATGAAGATACTTTATTTTATGTTGCTTACAAAGACTATGTAAGTTTCTTGCACTGTTTGTTTTTGTATGCAACATTGCAAGTTTGTATTTTATCTCTGCTATTACGAGTAAAGATGTTTTTTGTACATTTCTACTCTTATCTGTGAGTCTTGTGCATGGGATGTGGCTAAGATCCGCTTGCTGCACAACAGAACTTGACTAGGAAACTTGGCCTGAAGCTAAAACATGACCAGGAACAAGGCAGGAGTTTCTCACTCCATGTGCGACATTGCTTGATCTAAAAATCTAACAGTTTCCTTTCCCTAATTTAAGGACTGCAGTGCATGAAGGCATTCCATTGACCTTGAGAGGCCTGTCTCCAATTCTCTTTCCCATGGCTCTGCTTGCACCTGGATTTCTTCCCATGCAGGAGCAGCCTTGAGTATCTGTCTAAACCCCCTTCTTCAGATGAACTCATGCTATCCTACCTTGCCTGCCTGTCTGCTTCTAAAACAGTTTCATTTTCACACAGAGGAACAACATCTGACTCCAACCCCCACTCCATTCTCCCAACCGGGGAACCAGGGCCGTAGCCAGAAAATTTTTTTGGGAGCGGTTGAAAATTTCGGGGGGGGGGGGGTTGAAACCTTCCTCCTAGCTCACGCTGAAGCAAAGAGCACAGCAGGGGTAGAGCAGCCTTCAATAGCCTGCAGCTCCGCCCCTGTCAACCACCTCCGCCAAGTCTGGCCTCCTTAATGAGAGCATTCAACATTCCCCCCCCCCCCCAACTTGGCTTCTTCACTACATTGGCTATTTCTGCAAGTAATGACAGTGTGAATAAATTGTCAATATTTGCTTGAGATAGTGCTTGCTGTGCTGTCGCACGCTGGGCCTGTGCATATGACTGTAGACAGGACATAAATTTTGTGTGCCCAACAGGACGCCAGGGCTGCCTCAGATTAAAGGCCCTTGGATCTCTCCACAAACAAAGTCTTTAGAATGCTTAAAGTAAGGCCAACAAAGTTCTTTATTGATGAAAACAAACAGGTACTTTAAAACTTTCTTAATAGTCTATAGGCTCCTGCAATCTTGTTCACTGGGAACAGGCACTATCTTCTTAACTGTAACTAACTAATGGGGAAATGCTTAACATCTAATCTGGGCAGTCTGTACTTGCCTTTGTTGGCGTGGAGCCCCTGCACCCGGTACCAACTGCGTCTGGCTTCCGTGAGAGACCCTTACCAAGCAGAGCTTTGTAGACTTCCAGGGAAAAAGAAGGAGTTCAGGTTGCTGTGATGGCTGGCTGAAGTCCCTCAGCGAAGGAGCTGTAAGGCTGTATAACTCCAGTCAGGCTGTAGGCTGTATATCTCCCCGGCTAAGCCGTAGAAGATGAAGCTTTCTACAGGAGCTACTTCATTTTATGCCCTGTGCAAAAGGCTTCTCTGTGAGAATTGACTCAAAAAGGCTCCTATTCCCTCCAAAACTCAAAAAGGGGTGGGACCTGGGAACCTAACTATAATTGACAGGTGGCTTACCCTATGAATGCAGCCTATAACCGGAAGCCACCCTGCTGCAAAATCCCAAGCCTGGAATTGCAAACAAACATTAAATGCAAAGCAAACAGAATTGGAGCTACTGGTACAGCTGTACCAGCACACTTGCAGTTCTGGAGGGACTCTTAACTTTTTGCATCTCATAGACTTAGCATGGGGATTTGGTTAACCAGTTAAAATTCATGAGTAAACGAGTTCTTTTTTTTAACCTGAAAAATTTTGGGGGGAGGGGGTTAGGGGTTCAACCCGGCTACAGGCCTGCGGGGAACCATCCTGTTCCAACATCCCCTCTGTCTGAGCACCCCCAGAACCATCAGGCCCTGCACCCCCAAACCCCTCATCATCAGCAGCTGGCTGAGCTACAACAGGAACACACTATGTAAAGTTGACTTTCACCTTTGTTCAACGTTCATACTTTGACTGTTCCTGCATGGTGGAATCGAGTTGGACCAGATGGCCCCTATGGTTTCTTCCAACTCTGGGATTCTCTGGTTCTAGCAGCGGATGGGAGATATAAGTATGCCAAGAGCACCATTGGAGGTAGTAGCCCAATGTCCCAATGCACCATGAGTCCTGTTGCACATTTTGTCCTGATGCACAACATTTTATGATGCACAACATATCTTGACTTGCAACACATCTCAGTGCACAATGTGTTGGCAAGATAATGAAATTTCTCACCCGGTGCTACACTGTGCCTCATTGCAATTCACTAGCGTGGCTGCATACTGCGTGAGCAACATAACTTCATCAACATAGAGTTACACATCATAGCCTCAGAGACAAGATATAAGCCAATGATTCCAGTACAAAACTGTTATTTTTTCATAGAATCACAGAATTGGAAGTGGTCTTGTGGGTCATTGCACAATTCTTTTGCGCAGATGATTTTTTAAGTTTCCAAGATGTGAAAAATCATTGAAAAAATGCTCCAAAGCTCTCAGGGGCAGAAAAACACTTTCGAAATGATTTGTTCTTGCATGTAAGAATTAAATAAGTGAGTCTGTAGAGGATAACTGGGAAGGGAACAGGATTAGTGTGTATAGTCTCTAACACCTGAATAGGCCTTCTGTGAAACAGTTAATCATGCAATTGGTTTAATAACTGCTACCATGGTAGATTTTCATTCAATATCGAGCAAAAGCTTTCCGTGAAAGACGTATCCAAGCAAGCAGCTACTGCCACATTAATAGTCTATTTGTGTTATAATACAAGCGGATCCAGGCCTGCAATTTCCAACCTCGTCTCTAAAGAGTGACAGTAACAAGTTCCTTTCTTTCACCTCAATTTTCTTCTTCAATAACAAAGGGCAAGAACATTACTGACTAAAAATCCGTAGCTTCAGAACTCCGGCTAATGAAGTTGAGGTTCAAAATGGCACCAAGTGTGGAGTCTTTTAATAAAAAGCATAGAAATCAGCACAGAAGCTCAGTAAATCTAAAGAGAAAAGATACACCTCGTGCTGAACAAATTGTTTTCTATTAATTTCTTTTACTAAGGGGGAGACATAAAATATTAATTTATAATAATGACTATATTAGGGGAAGCTTGATTTTCTAATTTCTGTGACCATTTTCATTTCGTTCTTATTTCATAGAAAAAGTGGGGGGGATAAAAGAATATGTTCTTTCTCCTCCATCGCCATCTCACCCACAGACAAAACCTCAGGAATTTTTATAGTACCTGAAAAAAATTATCTCTGAATAAACTGTGTGTTACGTGATAGACCAGTGGTCCTCAACCTTGTTTTGGCCAGGGATCACACTCCAACGTTAGTACCAAAAAGTTTACAAATCAGTTTTTGCTCAACTTCAGATTCAGTTTGGTTATTTGGAGTGCTTATTCAGAAAATTGCATTGGATAGACCACATCAGCTCTAGTTTCTGATACAGAACATATGCCACCCAGTAGTCACCATCTGCTCACCCACAGAAAACCATATTTAATAATCTAGAGCTGATATTTATTTTATTTGTCGTGTCAGAGCAACCAGTCCATTATCTTATATTTCTAACAGAACAAAGCAAACAAACAGACAAATACAAAACTTGTGAGTTTGGTAGTTGGTTAAATGTCCTTTGACCAGTATCTGGCCACTTGGAGTGCTTCCGGTGTTGCTGCAAGAAGGTCCTCCATTGTGCATGTGGCAGGGCTCAGGTTGCATTGCAGCAGGTGGTCAGTGGTTTGCTCTTCTCCACACTCGCATTTCGTGGATTCCACTTTGTAGCCCCATTTCTCAAGGTTGGCTCTGCATCTTGTGGTGCCAGAGCGCAGTCTGTTCAGTGCCTTCCAAGTCGCCCAGTCTTCTGTGTGCCCAGGAGGGAGTCTCTCATTTGGTATCAGCCATTGGTTGAGGTGCTGGGTTTGAGCCTGCCACTTTTGGAATCTCGCTTGCTGAGGTGTTCCAGCGAGTGTGTCTGTAGATCTTAGAAAACTATTTCTAGATTTAAGTCGTTGACATGCTGGCTGATACCCAAACAGGGAATGAGCTGGAGATGTCTCTGCCTTGGTCCTTTCACTAATGGCTGCTACTTCCAGGCGGATGTCAGGTGGTGCAATACCGGCTAAGCAGTGCAAGCAAGCAAGCAAAACAACGAACGAACGTTTTCAGGACCAACCATGACAATAATCTCAATCAACATCGAAGGCATGTCAGCTGCCAAAGAGCAACTGCTCTATGAACTGTGCCGAGATATGAAATGTGATGTGCTGTGTGTCCAAGAAACACACAGGGATGAACAACAGAAACGACCCAAAGTTCCAGGAATGGTCTTAGTAGCGGAAAGACCACATGCACAGTATGGAAGCGCTGTCTTTGTCAAAACTAGAGCTGATGTGGTCTATCCAATGCAATTTTCTGGATCCACCCCAAATAAGTCCAGGAATAGGCCTAAAAACGAAGGCACTGAGGTGCCTCCACTTTCAGGCACCACATGGAATGACTTCGCCCAGGAGGAGGGAGGGAGGAGGTGAAGAAGCAGCAGCCAGGAGGCTTGTTGTCACTTCACTTCACTTCACTTTATTTCTTAATTAGTCACTCTCCACCAAGGTGCTCGGAGCGACTTACAATTTAAAATAGCATTTACATAATATAAAAACATACAACATAAAAAACATACAACAGTGACTATTTGACAAATTAGATCCGATCACTTTACTTAAATGCACAACCAAACAGCCAAGTCTTGAATGCCTTTACAAAAGGTCGCAACTCCGACATTGCTCTAATGTATGGAGGCAATGAGTTCCACAGAATTGGAGCATAGGTCGAAAAAGCTCTACGCCTTGTAGCTTCCAGGTGTACCTCCCTAGGGCCCGGAAGGTATAGGAGATTTTCTTCGGTGGATCGAGGTAACCACTGATGGGAAAAAGGAATGAGGGGGTCCCTAAGATATAAAGGTCCTTGGCCATTTTGAGCTCTAAATGTCAGGATCAGTATCTTGGTAAGAGATCCAATGTTCTATTGGTAGCCAATGCAGTTGTTGCAGGATCGGTGTAATATAGGATCTTATAGATGATCCTGCTAGCAGCCTGGCCACCGCATTTTGGACCATTCGAATCTTCTGAGTTGTTGACTTCGGAAGGCCGGCATATAAGGCATTGCAATAGTCCAACGTAGTGGTGACTGTTGCGTGGATTACCGTTGCCAATGCTTCTACCGAAAGGTAGGATGCCAATTTCCCTGCCTGGCGAAGATGAAAAAAGGCCTGCTTACTTATGGCAGTGATCTGGGCCTCCATCATCACTGATGAGTCCAACACAACCCCAAGGCTTTTAACAGTGAAAGACGGAACCAGGGTAGGCATGGGTAGGCAGCCTCTCCCCTTCCGACATCCCCATTGCCTCAGCACTATAAGAGGATTTCATGACATGAGTCACTCCCATTGCAATGATGTAGTAACAGTAAGGCCATGGATCATATTTTAGTTCTTGGGGACCACTAGTGGTCCATGACCCACAGGTAAAGAACCACTGCGATAGACCTTGTAGTGAAGAATTGTGTTAAATATATTTGTTTTAAAAATGTGAGGGGGAGACCAATTGAAAAAGGATATGGTTGGGTGGTGGGAATTAGGGAAAATCAGGTAGAGATTGAATGTAACTGAGCCTTCCCTAATCTGGGGTCATCCAAATATGTTGGATTACAGCTTCTACCATCTCCAATCAACATGGAAAAGATTCTACTTAAACATTAGGAAGGGGTTTCTGATGGGAAGAACTGGTCAACATTGAGATATAGTGCCTCAAATTTTGTTGGACTCTCCATCTTTGGAGGGTGTTCAACAGAGATTGGCTAGCCATAGGTTGGGAGCACTTGGATTGTATATTCTTGTATAGCAGGATATTGGACTTGATGTCCTTTGTGGTCTCTTACAATTCTACTTTCCATATCTACTTGCAGGGGCAGCTCAACCCATTACACAAAGTAAGCATTTGCAGTATAGTTGATTTTGCCCAGGGGCGCTCTTGAGGCGCTCTTGGGGGAAAATAGACCTTGACATATATGAGTTGTAGTTACTGGGATGTATAATTCACCTACAATCAAAGAGCATTCTGAACTCCACCAATGATGGAATTGAACCAAATATGGCACACAGAACTCCCATGACAAACAGAAAATATATATCAGTGATTGGTTGGCGGGGGGCGGAATGCTGTTTGCTTCCCGTTGAAAATTACCTTCTTGGAAGGTCACCTGCAAAGGACAGACCTTGAGTTGGAACCTCCAACATCATGTAACATTGCATTTAGTATTATCAACTGTCTTCTTTAATATCTCAGTGGAGCCAACAGGCCACTTGGAGTGTGTTTTTATCAGCCTAGCATTTGTATGCCATTCTATTTCTCATTATCATTGCAAGCAGGTGTCATTGTGTTGAATCAGTGCCTGATATCAAGGAGAGAGGGTGAAGGCAACCAAACTGAAGCATAATTGAGAAACATAAGGCTGTGATTAATAGTGTGCAGCTCAGAGGTTTTCTTAGACCCATTTATGGTTTGATTGCATGTTGGACTGGATGGCCCTTTTGTTCTCTTCCAACTCTGTGATTCTATGATTCGCTGTAATCAAATCCATCTGGAGGATGTTAAATTGCTGGTGAATAACTTCAGCGTAGTGGGAATTATTCTTATGGCAAAAAGTCATGTTGGCAGGAATGAAGATGTATTCTAAAAGTTGGGATTTTTAAAAAGCTCACTGAGGCAGATACATGAGAGAAGGTTAGCAAAACTAACCATCAAAGAAGAAGAAAGTAGAAAGATTGCAGCTTCGACATTCAAACAAAGAGATGCCAATCTATATATTTAATTTTCTCTCACTTTCTTACTTTCATAAATCCACAACTCTCCATGTCTACCTTAGTTTCTCAATATACGTAATTTTGTACATATTGTAATTTTCTATCTATCATCTATCTATCTATCTATCTATCTATCTATCTATCTATCATGTATCTAAATAAATAAATAAAAATGTAATGTTTGTTTGTGGGACTAACATAACTCAAAAACCACTGGACGAATTGAGACCAAATTTGGACACAATACACCTATCAGGGCAACAAGTGGAGCCCCCAGTGGCGCAGTGGGTTAAAGCCCTATGCCGGCAGGATTGAAGACCGACACGTCGCAGGTTCGAATCTGGGGAGAGGCAGATGAGCTCCCTCTATCAGCTCCAGCCCCTCATACGGGGACATGAGAGAAGCCTCCCACAAGAATGATAAAAACATCAAGTCATCCGGGCATCCCCTGGGCAACGTCCTTGTACACGGCCAATTCTCTCACACCAGAAGCAACTTGCTCCTGACTCATAAAAACACTGAAAAAGACAGCAGAAGGGACTTAAAAAGCAAAAAAGAAAACATTACAATGCATGCGCAAAACCATATATATATATGCAAATACACGTATATATGCACAAATATATACACACGCATATACACACACAAAGCACATATGCACAGACTGGGCACATGTGTGGCAGGGGACAACTAGTATATGCATGCAAGCAATTGCATCTCATGTAATGCATTTAATATCATTTTATAACTATACATACTTTGTGAGCAGTTGCCTCTGTTATATGCATTTTCAACCTGTTTGAAAATCTGCATTGCAAAATATGGAGAAATGCATTTATAAAGAGATATTAGTTGGTTTTCATTAAAACTTACATAGTTGGTTTGCATTCAAATGTGAACCCAACAAATTCCTCTTTCATCTCTATGCAAGGAGTGAAGGTGAAAGTACATAGGATATTAATCATGTGCCGTGGCTTGTCCTTGAGTTCAATTTGCCAGCACAGGGAAGGGTGAGCCAAATTGTCAAGTCAAAGCCTCCCTTTCTAATGAAGAACAGAGCAAAGGAGGAGTTGAAGATGCACAATCAGTGATATATGAATGAAACATGATCCACCTCCATGTGTGTTTCAGAAGGTCAGGTGTTCAGTAGCCATGCTGGATGAGGAATTTTGAAAAGTGTCATCTACAAAGTTATTTTTTTCCAAGTTCTGATAGTTTGACCTGAGAACAAGCTCTTCTTAAGAGTCTGCCATCTAAGAGGAATAGACTGCTTTCTCCCCACATGAGTTGCACTCTGCCGCTACTGGGACTGGCTGCTGCTGACATCTGCAAACCTAGCAACCATCCTTCATGCCCTTCTAATGTCATTGTGAAGTGATTCCCATTGGGCTGCCTTTTGTTAGTGCTTCACTGTACTGCTGGTGCAGGACATAAGAGGCCACTTGGAAACTGACTGTCAAGAATTATATTATACCTGCACTCTAGATCTGCACTGTCTTCCTTCATCTTTTTTATCTGTCGTGACCTGAAATGCTTTGAGGACACAGGAGGAACCCACATAGAGTAATATAGAGAGCCCCAGACAACCTTAGTTTTCTGGTCACTTAGGGCAAGTAGTCACCTGCCCACTGAGTACACCAATATTCTCCAAAAACACAACTCAGGACCAAAAGCAGACAAGATGGAACATTTGGAAATTACAATCAGCCCTCCACAAATAAAACCGCTATTTTTTCACCTGAAGGAGCACTCTCTAGAATGTCTAGGTCTTCTAATATGACTCTATTGTCATCTTCTGCTATATGTTGATCATATAGTTGCATCAGATGACCTAGAGATTCCTGTAGAGGTGTTTTCTCCTCCGTCTTGACTGGTGAAAGTTGACCATAGAGTCACACTGGAGGATCTAGAGCACTGGTTCTCAACCTGTGGGTCTCCAGGTATTTTGGCCTACAACTCCAGGAAATCCCAGCCAGTTTACCAGCTGTTAGGATTTCTGGAAGTTGAGGCAAAAACATCTGGGGACTCACAGGTTGAGAAATCATAGAATCATAGAAGCAAAGAGTTGGAAGAGACCTCATGGGCCATCCAGTCCAACCCCATGCCGAGAAGCAGGAATGTTGCATTCAAATCACCCCTGACAGATGGCCATCCAGCCCCTGTTTAAAAGCTTCCAAAGAAGGAGCCTCCACCACACTCCGGGGCAGAGTTCCACTGCTGAACGGCTCTCACAGTCAGGAAGTTCTTCCTCATGTTCAGATGGAATTTCCTCTCTTGTAGTTTAAAGCCATTGTTTCGCGTCCTAGTCTCCAAGGATGCAGAAAACAAGCTTGCTCCCTCCTCCCTGAGGCTTCCTCTCACAAACTTATACATGGCTATCATATCCCCTCTCAGCCTTCTCTTCTTCAGGCTAAACATGCCTAGCTCCTTAAGCCGCTCCTCATAGGGCTTGTGGAGCGGCTTAAGGAGCTGGGCATGTTTAGCCTGAAGAAGAGAAGGCTGAGCGGCTCTAGAATGTCTAGATCTTCTAATATGACTCTATTGTCATCTTCTGCTATATGTTGATCATATAGTTGGATCAGGTGACCTAGAGATTCCTGTAGAGGTGTTCTCTCTAGAAATCTCTAGGTCCTCCATCTTGACTGGTGGAAGTTGACCACAGTCACACTAGAGGATCTAGAGCAGTGGTTCTCAGCCTGTGGGTCTCCAGGTGTTTTGGCCTACAACTCCAGGAAATCCCAGCCAGTTTACCAGCTGTTAGGATTTCTGGGAGTTGAAGGCAAAAACATCTGGGGACTCACAGGTTGAGAAACATTGATCTAGGGATTCCTAGAGAATAATCATGGAGAATCTGTGAATAATCAAATCTGTAAAAGTCAACATTGCAAATGTGGAGAATGACTATACTTTGAGCATCTTGTTTGGAAAGTGGAAGGGAAATCCAAGTGATGCCCGAATAATACATTTTCTATCTTAACGGCATTATTATGCCTCAATTATCAACTATACTACTGGTGGAGAACTAAATATACCCCTTCATCTCCCTGCTGTGGAGATGTACAAGTTTATTTATTTGTTTATTTTCCATACTTGTACCCTGTTGCACTCCAGAGCAGGAAGCACGGCCCTCTTGCCATTAATATACCACACCTTGGTTTAGGAAGAATACAATCCTTTTTATTGAATGATGAATATAAGATAGATTGAAGTCCAAAGGTAAAAAAGCCAAAATGAAATGGCAAACAGCAATGTTCAGAAAGCTTGCAGAAAATCCAAAGCAGTAATGTCCAGAGAACTCTCAACAGAAATCCATGAACCAGTGGTTCTCAACCTGGGGGTCGGGACCCCTGGAGGGGTCACGAGGGAATGTCAGAGGGGTCACTAATGACCACCAGAAAACACAGTATTTTCTGTTGGTCATGGGGGCTCTATGTGGGAAGTTTGGTCCAATTCTGTTGTTGGTGGGGTTCAGAATGCTCTTTGATTGTAGGTGAACTACAAATCCCAGCAACTACAACTCCCAAAATGTCAAGGCCTATTTTCCCCAAACTCCACCAGTGTTCACATTTGGGCATGTTGAGTAGTCGTGCCAAGTTTGGTCCAGATCCATCATCATTTGAGTTCACAGTGCTCTCTGGATGTAGGCGAACTACAACTCCAAAACTCAAGGTCAATGGCCACCAAACCCTTCCAATATTTTCTGTTTGCCATGGGAGTTCTGTGTGCCAGGTTTGGTTCAATTCCATTATTGGTAGAGTTCAGAATTCTCTTTGATTGCAGGTGAACTACAAATCCCAGCAACCACAACTCCCAAATGACAAAATCAACACCCCCCCCCACCACCACCACCACCACAACCCCACCAGTATTCAAATTTGGGAGTATTGGGTATTTGTGCCAAATTTGGTCTAGTGAATACATCCTGCGTATCAGATATTTACATTACGATTGATAACAGTAGCAAAATGACAGTTACGAAGTAGGAAGGAAAATAATTTTAGGGTTGGGGATCACCACAGCATGAGGAATTGTATTAAGGGGTCGCAGCATGAGGAAGGTTGAGAACCCCTGCCATGAACAGATTAGCCTCTGCTAAACTCACTTGAAGCCAGAAATTCCCTTAGAGACCAGACCCCCTCTCTCATTCCCACCGGCCGTACTTGAGACGGGGTGGGACCGAGAGGACGAACACAGAGAGTGCTCACTAATGCTTCCTCTTCATCCTGAAAAGAAATGACAAGCGGAGTGCCGCAGGGTTCCGTCCTGGGCCCGGTCCTGTTCAACATCTTTATTAATGACTTAGATGAAGGGCTAGAAGGCATGATCATCAAGTTTGCAGATGACACCAAATTGGGAGGGATAGCCAATAGTCCAGAGGACAGGAGCAGAATTCAAAACGATCTTGACAGATGAGAGAGATGGGCCAAAACTAACAAAATGAAGTTCAACAGTGACAAATGCAAGATACTCCACTTTGGCAGAAAAAATGAAATGCAAAGATACAGAATGGGGGACGCCTGGCTCGAGAGCAGTACGTGTGAAAAAGATCTTGGAGTCCTCGTGGACAACAAGTTAAACATGAGCCAACAATGTGATGTGGCAGCAAAAAAAGCCAATGGGATTTTGGCCTGCATCAATAGGAGCATAGTGTCTAGATCTAAGGAAGTAATGCTACCCCTCTATTCTGCTTTGGTTAGACCACATCTGGAATACTGTGTCCAATTCTGGGCACCACAATTCAAGAGAGATATTGACAAGCTGGAATGTGTCCAGAGGAGGGCGACTAAAATGATCAAGGGTCTGGAGAACAAGCCCTATGAGGAGCGGCTTAGGGAACTGGGCATGTTTAGCCTGAAGAAGAGAAGGCTGAGAGGAGATATGATAGCCATGTATAAATATGTGAGAGGAAGCCACAGGGAGGAGGGAGCAAGCTTGTTTTCTGCTTCCTTGGAGACTAGGACACGGAACAATGGCTTCAAACTACAAGAGAGGAGATTCCCTCTGAACATTAGGAAGAACTTCCTGACTGTGAGAGCTGTTCAGCAGTGGAACTCTCTGCCCCGGAGTGTGGTGGAGGCTCCTTCTTTGGAAGCTTTTAAGCAGAGGCTGGATGGCCATTTGTCAGGGGTGATTTGAATGCAATATTCCTGCTTCTTGGCAGGGGGTTGGACTGGATGGCCCATGAGGTCTCTTCCAACTCTTTGATTCTATGATTCTAGGAGGGCCTCCTCCACAGACCGTAGTGCTCATGCCGGTTTATATGCGGGATCCACTTTCACCCATGGGTTAAGAAGCCGCAACTTGGGTTATAGGATGTGTGATAATGTCCTAAAACTCCTAGAGCTCTTTTACAGGTATGATTGCAAAGCCATTCTATATCTGTGCATTTCATTTCTTTCTGCTCAGTGCAATACCTAACATTTCTCCCTGTTGAATGCATTTTTTAGTTTTACCCAGAACTACAATTGAAATCAAGCATTTCTCTGTAACAAAATATTCCTCAGTCAATTGATCCCAAGAAACAGTGATCCATTTCCTTATTTCATGTGCAATAAATCTTTCTTCATTTGTTTATGATCCACTATAGTAGAGTCTCACTTATTCAATATAAATGAGCTGGCAGAACGTTGGATAAGCAAAAATGTTGGATAATAAGGAGGGATTAAGGAAAAGCCAATTATACATCAAATTACATTATGATTTTACAAATTAAACACCAAAACATCATGTTTCACAACAAATCAACAGAAAAAGCAGTTCATAACGGTAACGTTATGTCGTAATTACTGTATTTACGAATTTAGCACCGAAACATTGGAATGTATTGAAACTGCTGTGGATCCAAGCAGGAGGCAGACTGTGTTGGATAATACAGAAGGTTGGATGAGCAAAGGTTGGAAAAGCGAGATTCTACTGTCATTAATTAACGCAACCATACCTCTGGGGTTTTGTGCTGACTTTCGTTGTCTGTTATTAAAGATTGAGTCTTCTCCCATTTCTCAGCAACCTGGTTTGTTTCTTCTATCTTCTGCTCGAAGGTTTTCTGGGAGTTTAGCAGTGTCACCTCATAAAATTCTTGGATGTCTGCAGGTAAATGAGAAATAATGTGTGTGGGATTTTTTCCCCAAGAAAAGGACTATATTTGATATACCAGATACGGAGGTTGTAGACTGTTTACTTAAAATCAGCATGCATGAAGTGCTTGTTGAAAACGGCATTGTGTTTGCATAAGCACACTGGCTCCTTTCTAGCAAGATGTTGCTGACATACAACTTACCATTCGATAATGCTGGGCGAATTTTTTAAAGAACCCCTTTTCTTTTTAAAATATTGTATTAATCTTTCCATAAATATTACATGAATCTATGAATAATGCATGGCTAATCATGGCTGAATGAAGGCTCAGAGTAAACATACTCGCTGGAAGAGATTTCGGTTCTTCTCTCACCTATTCCCCTCCATGAGCTCACATCTCCAAGGCTTAGCTTTGAGGCAATGCTAAAGAAACTACAACATGCATTTCGAATAAACAAGACAGAAGATATACTGGGTGCATCATTTCAAACCCTAGATGTCCTGGATGATATTCCAAAGCACAATACCACAGATATGTAGCATTCATTAGGGAAAGGGCCATAGTTCAACAGAGGTGTCGATGTTTTAGATTTGGGCAATTTTTATGGCTCATGGGGCCTCCATGATCAAAATTGGGTGGAGGAGGAGCATTTGGGGTAGTATCATCAAGGTGTGTAAGAAGGCAAGAATAGATCCCTATCTATCACAGGTTTAGATGAATAGTATGTACATAAGCCCAATACTCCATGCTGTCTTAGGGTGCATCTACATCAGTGGTTCCCAACGTTTTTTTGACCATTTTGGGGGGACCATTTTGACAAGGGTCCACTCTCCAACATTAGTACCAAAAGCGTTACAAATATGTTTTTGGTCAACTTTAGATTTGGTTTGGTTATTTGAGGGTACTGATTCAGAAAATTACATTGGATAGACCACACCACCTCTAGTTTCTAATACAGAACATATGCCATCAGTAGTTGCCATCTGCTTGCCCACAGAAAACCATATTTAATAATCTAGAGCTGATGTGGTGGTAGTAATTTTTCATGGGTAGTCAGCCTCTCCCCTCTCAAAATCCTCGTTGCCTCAGCACTATAAGATGATTTCGCAAGACCAGTCGCTCCCGTTGCTGTGTAGTTTCAAGGCAATGATGTAGTAATGGTGAGGCCATATTTTTATTCTTGCAAACCACTGGTGGTCCACTACTGTACATTGTAGAATTAACACAGTTTGACACCACTGCCATGGCTATATCTTGTGGAATCATGGGGGTTGTCATTTGGTGAGGCACCAGCACTTGTTATCAGAAAAAAATAAACACTTTATATAATATAAACATATCTTCAAAATTCAGATTTTCTTATGCTGGTGCTATGTAGTTAAGCATATGCAGAGATACATAGCATAACAGGATTTTGGCTGTTTTTTCCATCCTAATTCTTGACTAGTGATTCCCCAACTCTAGTCCTGCAGCTGCTTTGGACTTAAATTTCCAGACCAATGGCCAATGATCAGGGATTCTTGGAGCTGAGGTCCACAATACCTGGAAGTCCAGAGTTTGGGAAACACTGTTTTACCATATGAATGCAAGTTTCAGCAATGTACCAACACAATACAATTCCTGTATCCATGGATCCAACGTATCCAATTTCACTTATTTATTTATTTATTTACAATATTTATACCCCACCTTTCTCTACCCTGGAGGGGACTCAAGGCGGCTTATGCTTAGGCAACTATTTGAAGCCTTCCAATGTACCGCTAAAATAAACATTTAAATAGAATTATAAAATACATTGAACCATTTAAACATATAAAACAATACCTTCAGTGTTAACCATGTTTCCAAAGTCATAGTCTGGGTCATTCCAATAGTCATTGCACATATTTCCAATTTTATCTATTGCATAGGACCTTCAAAAGCATGATCAAAAAGCCACATTTTTTCTTACTGAAGGTCAGGAGGGAGGGGTCTAATCTAATATCCCTAGGGAGGGAATTCCACAGCTGAGGGGCCACCACTGGCAAGGCCCTGTCTCTCGTCCCTGCCAGTTGCACCTGCGAAGGAAGCAGGACTGAGTGCAGGGCCTCCTCAGACAATCTTAAGCTCTGAGATGGTTCATAGGGAGAGAGTCATATGGACAGGTAAGCTGGGCCAGAACTGTTTAGGGCTTTATAGGCTAAAGCCAGCACTTTTAATTGTGCTCAGTAGCAGACTGGCAGCCAGTGGAGCTAACATAGCAGAGGAGTTGTATTTTCCCTGTATGCCGCTCTGGTGAGCAATCTGGCTGCCATCCATTGGATCATTTGAAGCTTCCAAACAGTCTTCAAAGGCAACCCCATGTAGAGCGCATTGCAGTAGTCTCTTCTGGCAGTAACCAGAATCATAGAATCATAGAGTTGGAAGAGACCTCATGGGCCATCCAGTCCAACCCCCTGCCAAGAAGCAGGAAAATTGCATTCAAATCACCTCTGACAGATGGCCATCCAGCCTCTGCTTAAAAGCTTCCAAAGAAGGAAGTTCTTCCTCATGTTCAGATGGAATCTCCTCTCTTGTAGTTTGAAGCCATTGTTCCGCGTCCTAGTCTCCAAGGAAACAGAAAACAAGCTTGCTCCCTCCTCCCTGTGGCTTCCTCCCACATATTTATACATGGCTATCATATCCCCTCTCAGCCTTCTCTTCTTCAGGCTAAACATGCCCAGCTCCTTAAGACGCTCCTCATAGGGCTTGTTCTCCAGACCCTTGATCATTTTAGTCGAGCGTGGACTGCTGTGGCCAAGTCTGACTTCCCAAGATTTTACTTATGCAAATATTTACATAGGGCTTGCTGTACAAGCTGCATCCTTTTCTCAGTACTTTTGTCATTTGTCAAGAAAAGTAAGATAGATATGAAACAAATAAAGGAATATCCACAATGATGCACCTCCAACGACAGAACAACGAAATGGGATTTGTGCATGTCAGAAATATAATATATATGTTTGGACTTTCTACTTGAATTACAGTTTTGTTCAGGTGCAGTATGTATTTTATTGGCTTTTCTCCTTGTTATATATTTTCATTCTGTATAATGAATTTACTTTTCAACAAAAGCAACATAACTAAAGCAGAACGTATATTATGACCAATTTTTAGTTTTCAAGTTTAATCAATCTTTAATAGGATCTGTATCTTTTTTTAAAAAAAATAGTATTGACTTCAAACATTAAGGATTTCAAATATGCACACAGAAACCGGGCAAACATCAGCCTAGCTAATTTTAACCAATTTGTAAGATGTCTTACTTTTAATATGACATTCACAAGCAAGATAGAAATATGTTTATCGTCTCAAAAAGTGCTCTATCATTTCATTCTCCTTTGTCACCAGACAGTGCTAATTTCCATTCACACCAGTTAAGCCTTGAAGGGTGGTACGATGGAGGTGTTTGGTGTTGTTTTGGGGATGGATGAACACTTCATTTGAAACCTTTTAATAAGAAGCTTAAAACTGAGATTTATTTCAAAGGCAGAAAATACTTCAACAGTTCGAATTGCTTCAAACTGCATTAATTTTGCAGTGTAAAAAGATAAAGATACAAAAATATGGGTTGGTGTGAGTTTTCCAGACTGTATGGCCATGTTCCAAAAGCATTCTCTCCTGACGTTTCACCTGCATCTATGGTAGGCATCCTCAGAGGTTGTCCATGCTCTGGTTACATCCCATATAGACTACTGCAATGCGCTCGACATGGGGCTGCCTTTGAAGACTGCTCGGAAACTTTAAATGGTCCAATGGGCGGCAACCAGGCAACCAGTAATGTTTATTGCTTTGTTTTGAGTTCATTCATTCTTGTATTGTTGTTGTCATTGTTTTTACTGATGTATGTGGGCCCAGCCTCTTGTAAGCTGCACCGAGTCCTCCGGGAGATGTTAGCAGGGTATAAATAAAGGTTTTATTTATTATTATTATTATTATTATTATTATTATTATTATTAGGAGCAGCACTCAAGGAGCGTACAGCCCCTCTGCTGCGCCAACTCCGCTGGCTGCCAGTTTGCTACCGGGCACAATTCAAAGTGCTGGGTTTAGCCTTTAAAGCCCTAAATGGTTCTGGTCCGGCTTACCTGTCCGAACGCACCTCTCCCTATGAACCATCTCGGTCTCTAAGATTGTCTGTGGAGGCCCTGCTCTCGGTCCTGCCTCCTTCACAGATGCGACTGGTAGGAACGAGAGACAGGACCTTTTCAGTGGTGGCCCCTCGGCTATGGAATGCCCTCCCTAGAGATATCAGATCGGCACCTCCCTCCCATCATTTCGAAAAAGAGTTAAAACCTGCCTCTTTGAGCAAGCATTCGCAGATGCAGTGTAACCGGCTAATTTAGATCCACGGAATGATTAGACAATGAGACTGGAAAATGGTTTTAGTAATGAGACGCTGAGAACTTGTGTTTTATTTTTTTATTGCTTTTATTGTTTTTGTATGGTGTATACTATATGTTAATGTTTTAACTATATTTTATGTTGTTGGGAGCATTGAATTATGCCAATTGTAAACCGCCTTGAGATGCCTTCAGGCTGAGAAAGGCGGTATATAAATATGGCAAATAAATAAATAATAATAAATTGTGAAGTTGTGATCCCACAACCTCTGAAGCTGCCTGCCATAGATGCAGGTGAAACGTCAGGAGAGAATGCTTCTGGAACATGGCCCTACAGCCCAGAAAACTCACAACAACCCAGTGTTCTGGCCATGAAAGCCATTGACAATACATAGATACAGAAAAGAATCCAGTTGTACTTCATTTCCTGACATGGCTGCAAAACTACAACTGGTGACATTTCTTCCTTGAATAACACCAATTTTACCTAATGCTAGATGCTGAATTGCTGGCACATAAACTCTTAGCTAAGGTGGGCAATAAAGGGTTACTCTTTTGTCCTTGGTTTAAATATTACATCACAACAGGGTCCTGAATGCCCTTGCTGTTTTCGCTGCTTTTATTTCTTGCTTGAGTCTTTCCGGCATCAATTCTGCGTTTCCTAAGAAGTTCACCTATTTTGAAGCTGAAAGTAAAAAAAATAATATACTAAGGAAGTTGTGGGGTCAAGATAAGCATGCCCTCGAAAGAACCAGTGAGAAGGAAACTGACCTTGTGAGTGTTGACTACAGAGGATTTTGCTGGAGCAGCAGAATCTTAATTGGGCTGACACCTGTCAGTCAGAGAAGCAACACAGAGGTGAAATGTCCCCAAATTGGACATGCTGACACTTGGGACTTCCCAGTAAGGTTGCCAGATCAGCAGTCCAAAGAGTTATTTTGACTTTAAATGGGCTGATGCCATGCTAGCTCACAGAGTGTGGGATGCAATTCTTTGTTAATTTGATTCTTGAAGGAATCAATGAGCAATTTTATTTATTATTTATTTATTTACGACATTTCTACCCCATTTTTTTCACCCCGGAGGGGACTCAAGGCAGTTTTACATACAGGCAATGATTCGATGGCTTAAAACACAATGTACACTTAAATAAATATTCAACATTTAAAAACAAGCATAATCCAGGCCATTCCAATGGTCATTGCACATTGTTCCAAGTCTATCTATTGCACAAGTTCTCTAAAGGCTTGTTCACAAAGCTACATTTTCACTCTCTTGCAGAAGGTAAGGAGGAAGGGGGCTGATCTAATATCCATGGGGTGGGTGTTCCACAGCCGAGGGGCTACCACTGAGAAGGCGCTGTCTCTTGTTACCGCCAATCACGCCGAGAGAAGCCTCCCACAAGGGTGATAAAACATCAAAATCATCCAGGCGTCCCCTTGGCAACGTCCTTGCAGACAGCCAATTCTCTCACAACAGAAGCAACTTGCAGTTTCTCAAGTCGCTCCTGACACGACAAAAACAAACACCTGCGAGGGAGGTGGGACCGAGAGCAGGGCCTCCCCAGATGATCTTAAACTCCGTGGTGGTTCATATAGAGCAGGGGTCCTCAAACTAAGGCCCAGGGGCCGATTACGGCCCTCCAAGGTCAGTTACCCGGCCCTTGCTCAGGGTCAACCTAAGTCTGAAACGGCTTGAAACACAACAACAACAACAATCTTATCTCATCAGCCAAACCAGAGGCACTCCAAGTGGCCAGCTACTGGTCAAAGGACATTTAATCAACTACCAAGCTTGCAAACTTTGTGTTTTGTCTGTCTGTCTGTTTGTTTGTTTGTTTGTTTTATTAAAAATGTAATACAAATGTCTGGTTGCTCCTGACACGATAAATAAATAGCCAAATCAGGCCCACACTTCCCATTGAAATACTAACAAGTTGATATTTGTTAAAATTGTTCTTCATTTTAATTATTGTATTGTTTTTAAGTGTTTTTTGCACTGCAAATAAGATATGTGCAGTGTGCATAGGAATTCATTCCTATTTTTTCAAATTATAATCCGGCCCTCCAACAGTTTGAGGGACAGTGACCTGGCCCTCTGTTTAAAAGGTTTGAGGACCCCTGATATAGAGGGAGATACATTCAAACAGATAAGCTGGGCCAGAACCATTTAGCCAGTTCAGTTTTAATTGGTAGAAAAATGTAGGCAAGATGGAGCAGGCTTAGAGATGGATAATAAGAGGTATGGAGAACAAAACATTTACAGGCCACAATGACACAATGAGTTAAACCGCTGAGCTGCTGAACTTGCTGAAGGTTGGCGGTTTAAATCTGCAAGACAGGGTGAGCTCCTGTTGTTAGCCCCAGCTTCTGCCAATGTAGCAGTTCAAAAACATGCTAATGTAAGTAGATCAATAGGTACCGCCTCGGCGGGAAGGTAACAGCGCTCCATGCAGTCATGTCAGCCACATGACCTAGGAGGTGTCTATAGACAACACAGGCTTCTTCAGCTTGCAAATGGAGATGAGCACCACCTCTCAGAGCTGGAAGGGTGAGCCTTTACCTTTATCTGTGTTTGGTTGTTTCTAGGCATTGAATGTTTGTGTCTGTGTATGCTGGAATCTGTCCTGAGTCCCCTCGGGGAGATAGAGCAAAATACAAATAAATTATTATTATTATTATTAAACATATGAGGACAGGTTAAAGAAGTTGAGCATGTTCGGCCTGATGAAGAAAAGACTGAAGGGTGACATGATTTACACTACATAAACACAATAGAATCTCAGCAACATACACATCCCATGCAAGAACACCCAATTCAGCTTCTGCTTGAAAACCACCAGAGATGTAGACTCCACAATACTCCAAACAGTATAGTCTCCTCTCAGATAGCTCTTATCATCAGGAAGTTCTTCCTAATGTTTAGGTGGATTCTCTTTTCCTGCAATTTGAATCCATTGTTCCTAATCTCTAGAGCAGAGGTCCTCAAACTTTTTAAACAGAGGGCCAGGTCACAGTCCCTCGAGTTGTTGGAGGGATAGATTATAATTTGGAAAAAAAAATGAATGAATTCCTATGCACACTGCACATATTTTACTTGTAGTACAAAAAAACCCCACTTAAAGACAATACAATAATTAAAATGACAAACAATTTTAATAATAATAATAATAATAATAAACCTTTATTTATACCCCGCTAGCATCTCCCGCAGGACTCGGAGCGGCTTACAAGAGGCCGAGCCCAAATACATCATAAAACATAACAACAACAGAACAACAATAAATAACTCATAACAAAGCAAAACAATACTATAATAACACGACACATTTTTAAAACCTGTGGCAGGGCCAAATGTAAGGATTAAAAATTTAAAAATGCTGGGCATGTCCAAGGGAAATAGGATGGATATTTTAGGGATAGGTGGGCGTGCAGACAGTTCTAAGTCTCTTGTAAAGTGCATTTAGGACATATTGCTTAGGGTTCCTTATTCTGGGAAGGCACACTGGAACATCCATGTTTTCAAGCTCCTTCTAAAGACTGCCAATGTTGGGGCCTGCTTGATGTCCTTGGGGAGGGAGTTCCAGAGTCATGGAGCCACCACCGAGAAGGCCCTGTCCCTCGTACCCACCAATCGTGCTTGCGAAGCAGGTGGGATCGTGAGCAGGGCCTCTCCAGATGAACAAAGAGATCGTGTGGGTTTGTATACAGAAATGCGGTCACACAGGTAGATGGGTCCCAAATCATTTAGGACTTTGTAGGTAAGCACGTGAACTTTGAATTGGGCCTGGAAAATGAACTTAAATTGGGCCCGGAAAATATTTTAACAAATATAAACTTATTAGTATTTCAATGGGAAGTGTGGGCCTCCTTTTGGCTGATGAGATAGCCAAAAGGATGATGAGATTCTTGTTGTTGTGTACTTTCAAGTCATTTCAGACTTAGGTTGACCCTGAGCAAGGGCCGAGTAAATGACCTTGGAGGGCCGTATCCGCCCTCCGGGTCTTAGTTTGAGGACCCCTGCTCTAGAGCAACAGAAAGCAAGCTGGCACCATTTTTGTCAGATTCTGGAAGCTCTTGGAATGAAAGTCAAACTCACAAAGGGCAACCTCTGGAAACAAGTTTATTCCATCTTTCCACAAACCCTAAAAAAGACAGTTCTAAAGGTTTCCCACCAGACACCCTGTATGTATCATCCCCCAATCCCATCCACTTCTACTGAGCACATTCCGTTCCCACAGTGCTTATTCTAAGACCAGATGGTCTTATCTATAGTATACTGTCATCCATCTTCCCCAAACTCTGCCTCTTCATATCATGTCACGGAGGGACGAAGCAGCCAAGCCCAGGATGGTACAGACATCTTGGACGTTTTTAAATATAGCATTCTTTCAAATATTTAAACCTGACCATCATGTCCCTTCTTGACCCTGTTTTCTCCAGATTAATCATACTCAGTTCTTGCTATGAAGGCTTGTTGTAGGTTTTTCAGGTTATATGGCCATGTTCTAGAAGCATTCTCTACTGACATTTCGCCTGCATCTATAGCAGGCATCCTCAGAGGGTGCAGGTGAAACGTCAGGAGAGAATGCTTTTTAGAACATGGCCATATAGCCTGAAAAAACTATGACAACCCAATCATTCTGGCCATGAAAGCCTTCGTCAATACATTCTTGTTATGCAGCCAGCACAGTTTTCGTGTCTCTTAGGGGAGAGATGGGTCCTGCTTATACACTTCCATTTTCTTTCTTTGCTTCTGCAATATGTAACATGGGAATGCATCTACAATTGCTTCCACCTGGGAGGGAGTGAACTCGGACCCAGAAGTCCTTTATGTCCAGTGTCTGGGATCTGATTGCTAGTCGAAGGGATAAATCTGGGTAGACATCATCAGGGCCACCAATTCTGCCATTGGCTGTGAGGGGCACAGGGTGCTATTAGCTAAAATGCTTCTCTCCTGGTTTACCATCTGCTCCATTATTTACCATCAACAAATCTTATGCTAGAGCAGTAATGTGTGTCAGTGTCTGGCATCAAGGAACGATGGAATTACAGAGCTGGAAGAGACCCCGAGGACCATCCAGTCCAACCTCCTTCTGCCATGCAAGAATATACTATCAAAGCATTGACAGAGGCCTGGCAATCGCCCCAGTTCCAGATCAAGACATTCAGATTAGTTCTTGGAGTGGATTCACAGACATGGAAAAGGCAGATAGTAGAGAGCAGCCAACAGACTATACAGGGGGAAAGCGGAGAGATATCTCCAAACACTAATTAGATGGTGTGTTTTGGAAGGGAGGGTTAGGGAAAAAACTAATGTGTATATATGTCAATGCCCTTTCACGAGGGCTAATAAAGACAAAAGAAAATAGAAATATAAACCTAAAAAAATAAAAAAGAACAACACATTATTTATTTATCTATTTATTTATTTAAAATATTTATATTTTGCCCATCTCACCGTGAAGGGCACTCAGGGCAGAGCACAGCATATATATATATATATATATATATATATATATATATATATATATATATCTTATTTATTTCTCGACCTACAAAGAGGGACTCAGGCTGGCTAACAGCAGAAAATTCAACACAAATATAGTAAACATAATAGCATCATAATACATTAATACAAAATACATTAATATACAGATCATACAATATCATACAATTACAAAAGCCAGGTCGTCAGAATAAAATCACAAATTCATCACCATCCGCCAGTGTGGTCAGCCATTATTGACTCGATCATCATTCTGCAAATGCTATATTCCAAAGCCAGGTTTTTACCAGCTTTCTGACAGTCAGGAGTTAAGAGGCAGATCTAATCTCCAATGGGAGAGAGTTCCAGAGCCGAAGGGCCACCACCAAGAAGGCTCTGTCCCTCGTCCCCACCAGACGCGATTGCGAAGGTGGTGGGACCGAGAGCAGGGCCCCTCCAGAAGATCTTAATAACCTTGATGGTTCATAGGGGAGAATCCGTTCGGACAGGTAAACTGGGCTGGAGTCATTTAGGGATTTATAAGTCAACACCAGCACTTTGAATTGTGCTCGGAAGCTAATTGGCAGCCAGTGGAGCTGATGCAGCAGAGGAGTAGTATGCTCCCTGTAACCGGCTCCTGTTAGTAATCTGGCTGCCGCTCATTGGACTAGTTGAAGCTTCCGGGCAGTCTTCAGAGTCAACCCCACGTAGAGAGCATTGCAGTAGTCTATACGGGATGTAACCAGAGCGTGGACCACTGAGGCCAAGTCAGACTTCCCAAGGTATATGGTAAACATTCAGTGCTGGGACACAAATTCTTATATACATGCATACAACCTCTGACCGTTTGAAACAGCTCAGCTGGACGATTCCTCACAGATGCAATGCTGGCCGTAATGTGAGATTTACTTGCAACCTTCACTGCCGCGGAGTATGCCCTTGCATAGGCACATGCCCATGCTCGGTCTGACTCACTGTGAGATTATCGCCACATGCCCCCTAGACTCCTCTTTGTTTGCTTCATCACTGCCATCTCCTCGTTGATAATTAATTACATAATAAATTTGGTTTGAGTGTTGGACTCCAGTTCTGAAAACCAGGGTTCGGCCATGAAATCCACTGAGCGATCCTGAGCAAGTCATACTCTCTCAGGCTGCATGTACATTGTAGAATTGATGCAATCAGAAACCCCTTTAACGGCCATAGGTCAATGCTATGGAATCCAGTTAAAGTGTAGTGTAGATGCACCCAAGCAGGAAATCTTTCTATCCATTCTCTGCCCAAAATTGTCCACTGGATATAAATGCCTCCTGCTCCTATATCTCAGTGAACTATTAATAATCCTGGATGGCAGCCAAGATTAATTAGCTTGACATATTAGGTTGGTGTGCAGGATGGCATAAAAAGGAGACTTAATTAGAAGATGCGAAAGACAGAGGAGACGCTCCTGGCTGTGTCAATTAACCCACACACACACACACACATAGAGAGAGAGAGTGAGACACACATGTACAAACACACCTGGGAGGATTACCTACATGGATCGAGGAATAACAGTTGCTCAAAGACAATTCTGTGGCTCCGACGGTTTTATGGAATATTTCGCTTCGCAGACGCTAGAGTAAGATGACTGAATAATGTAGTTAGGTAATTAGTTTGCTGGGGATGAGAGCATTAATCCATCACTACGTTTTTGCTTGTTTTGACTAAAATTGGACTCATATGCCATAGCTGAACAAGTATTTCGGAGTAAAATCTGGGATACAGGGATAAGCCCCATTGCTTTTGTTGGTAATAGGCTTTAATTCATTTTCTGTAATGTGTTCAGCTTTGGTCCTGCCCACCCACAAATTCCACATATTTGAGCACTGACATTGACTTCTCCACTTTAGGTAGCCCAGAATTCATTATATCATTGAATTGAAAGGAACGTGTCTTCTTTTTAAGGATGCATCTTAAATTTAATAACATATCTGGTTGCTATGGAATCATAGGAATTGTAGTTTTACAAGACCTTTAGCCTTCTCTGGTGAAGTACTGACACTCTTTGGTGAACTACAAATTCCAGGGTCCTTTAGCATTGAGCCATGGCAGTTCCTTTCTATTTCCACCTTTCAGTACTCTGCACAAGACACTCAGCATTCCTTGGCCACTGCAAATGCACAGCCCTTATTAGCAGGCTTTCATTCTTCCTTATTTATCCTATTTTTTAACTTTTGCAAATGGAATTCTCCCAAATCTATTGCTGTCTTTCTGGTAGACCCATTCTGGTTATTACCGGGTGTTTTGTTTTGTTTCCTTCATGTCATTCCTGGCTTATTGCAATCCTAGTGCCAATCTATCTTGGCAAAATTTGGTCAAAGAAGGTTTGTCTTTGACTCCCTCTGAGGCTGAGAGAGTATTGCTTCCCAAAAGTCACCACGTGTGTTTCCATGTGGAGCTGAGATTCATACATTGATCTTTAGAGTCCTAGGCCAATGCTCTTAACATTGTTAAAGTAAGTTGTAACAGGATCAGAGTAGACACAACTTTAAGAACTTGCCTCCTTTAAGTGCCTTGGTGTCATGTATCATGTTCTGCAGTTGATGGTGGTTGGTGGTGGGTGGGTGTCTAATGAAATGGTTGAGCAAAATGCCTGAGCAAAGGCTCCTCAGAGCAAAAGCTGAACTGTATTTTAAAACCCATACAGGATCAAGTGTGTGTGTGAGTGTGTGTTAAAGAAAACCTTATACTGTTGATTATTATGTGCAGCTGGTAATGTAGGTCAACTAGTAAGTTTGGACCACACCTGGTGGGGTAGAGGCGCTGCAGGCAGGCACAAATGCTTTCTCTCCTGGGCCTGTACCATGTCACATACTCTTTCCAATGCATTTTCTGCCCTCCCGAATTCGGGGGGTTCCCAAAAAATGGATCTGGGCCCCCACCAAAACCCAGGACACCAAAACAGATTGCACTACACTGTATATCACTGGCTATACATTGCTTACTTGCTTATTCTTTTCATTTATCTCCCGCCCTTTTCCCAATAATGAGAATCAAGACAGCTTACAATGTGTTAAAAACAATAGACACTTGTACCGATACAAAAACTCCAATATGGCAACTCCTTTCATTCCACACTATTGCCTTTGCTCTCGAGAACTGATGTAAATCTCAGTCCACTGCAGCAATTGCCTAGAGAGGTGGTTGGCTCTCTTTCTCTGGACATCTTCAAAAAGAGGATTTTTGGAAAGGTACTTGAGATGGAAATCCTGCATTGAGCAGGGAGTTGGACTCAATAGTCCATGAGGTCTGTTCCAGCTCTATGCTTCTGTGATTCTGTCTTTAGAGGTATGTATTGCCCAGCTTGATATATCACTCTTGTACCCTAAAGGATGGTATATCTTTTAACAAAAGTGAAATAAATGATAGAATAGTGATTCCTGTTTTTGAAAAAAAGTATAGGACTGGGAAGAAGGAGACCTAGTTTGACTCCACTGGTAATTGCTCCGCATACACTGGCCATAACTATGGCCCTGCCTGATGGTTGTTTTTTCTCTTCCACGTCCCTCTGGCTTATTTAAGGAGGCTTCATCAGGAACTGTCAAGTGTGTTACTAGAGTTGAGAAAAAATCACCCTGGAAAAAGAAACACCCCCATCTCTATCCACCAAAGCTTGTTAAGCTTGTCAAAGAAAGAAGGGTTTATCTGGCGTGATTTGTTGTTGAAAGATCCAGGTTGGCTACTAACAATCCTTCCATCTAGGCTGAGAACAGCAGGTGCTCGCAAAGGCAGCTCTCTTTTCTGCGCTCTGTGTGCACACACATATTTTGAAGACAGGTTTCTCTCACTTCCTTGTGCCCCCCCCCCCTTTTTATATATAGCAAAATAGACTCTCTTTCTCACCTGTAG
This sequence comes from Anolis sagrei, assembly GCF_037176765.1. Taxonomy (NCBI): domain Eukaryota; kingdom Metazoa; phylum Chordata; class Lepidosauria; order Squamata; family Anolidae; genus Anolis; species Anolis sagrei. Next base: position 14,486,072 of record NC_090023.1, read on the forward strand.
AGGCCACGTATCACACAGACTTTGAGGAAGGTTTAGGCAATGTAGTCACGTTGCATTTTGGTTATTTGAGAGTGGTTTGGAGGCAACAGTTGACATCTATGTGACATAGACATGTGTGTTTAGACCTACAAATACAGATGGAGATTCATTCAACCCATGGACTATCGCACTAGAGAGAAAATCCACTTAAAATGGGGTTTGTAGTTTAGTGAGGCTGTTAAAGGCTCCTCCATTAACTACAAACCGCAGAATTCTGCAGGAGGCAAAAACTGGATCTTAAGTGGATTTTTTCTATAATGTGATGAGGCTATCTGTACAAGACCCTTGAAAATTGCTATACCATTGACTTTAAGGTGGCCACATGTTTTCTTTTGCAAAATTTGGTTTGAAGGGCTGTCTGAGATCAGTTGAGAAAGGGAAATTGTTGGATTGTGGTGCAGCTGGCTGAGTGTCAGCTGCATTAAAGATCACTCTGACCAAAAGGTCATGAGTTCAAAGCCAGCCCGGGTTGGAGTGGGTTTCCAACCAATTGTGTGTAGGCTGTTGTCGACCTTTGCAACCTGAAAGACAGTTGCATCTGTCAAGTAGGAAAATTAGGTACCACATTAAAAGTGTGGGGAGGCTAAATTAACTAATTTATGAGGCCATAAAGAAGACTCCAGCAAAGCATTCCAGTGGGGAAGCATGCAGGGAATACGAAGTACTTCATCAGCATCGCAGATGGACGATGAAAGCGACAGCTCCCCTGGTGGCCAGAAAAAGTTAAATAGCCTCTGTGTATGTCTGTATATGTTTGTATGTCAAAAATTGGCATTGAATGTTTGCCATATATGTGTACACTGTAATCCGCCCTGAAATAAATAAATAACAAATAATAAAATCGGGAAAACAGATGCTTTGCCTGTAGGAGCAACAAAAAGTGATTCCTGAACAGTTTCTGTGACTTGTGGCAGTTCTAAGCTAAGGTAAAGGTTTCCTCTGACATTAAGTCGGGGTGGGGGGGTGATGCTCATCTCAATTTCGAAGTTGAAGAGCCAACATTGTCCATAGACACCTCCAAGTCATGTGGCCAGCATGACAGGATGGAGCATTATTACCTTCCCACCAGAGAAGTACCTATTGATCTACTCACATTTGCATGTTTTTATTTATTTATTTATTTATTTATTTATTTAAAAGTTTTGTATAACGACCTTCTCACCTCTCTTGAGGGACTCAGACCGGTTTCGAACCATAATATCACATATAATCAATAAAACATCATAATACATATTACAGTAAAACATTAAAACAGCAATTACAATCAATAACTATAATGGTCAGTCATCACACTAAAATCGTTGTTTTTGAACTGCTAGGTTGGCAGGAGCTGGTCCTAACAGCAGGAGCTCATCCCACTCCCTGGATTTGAACTGCTGATCTTTTGGTCAGCAAGTTGAGCAGCTCAGCGGTTTAACCCATCACACCACCAGGGGACACTGTGGGAGTTCTACCATCTGCCACAATTTATGTTGGATAAGCGAGACTCTATTGTATAATATATATGTTCTGAGGTGTTTTTACGCCTACCCTATATTGTTTACAAGGGTAATTGGGAGTGAAGGCTTTAAATAGGCCATCCCACTGAAAGCAGCCATAGGTTTACATTTGGTGTGCATCTAAGGCACCTCTTTGTGGATCAGGAACAGAAACCTCACCTGTGTTTACGTAACCAGGTGAGGGCAAACAGAAATGGCCTTGAAATGGAGAGAGTTCCGGTTCCATAAAATCATTTGGACTTGGGGCAGAATTCTTCACAAGTTTTCCTGTGTGGTTGTCCTGGAGACATTAACGTTGACCATATCTGGGGAACCAGGTGTTTTGCCCAGCTTAGCCAAGAGGTAGGTTAACAAGGGTCATTACCTTGGCTTAAAACACATACTAGGTTCATGCCCCTTTAGTTGTATTTTCAAATTCACAAAAGTTAATTGAGGTAAGAAGTAGCAGCACTTTTTTTTTTGTCGTGTCAGGAGTGACTTGAGAAACTGCAAGGCGCTTCTGGTGTGAGAGAATTGGCCGTCTGCAAGGAAGTTGCCCAGGGGATGCCCGGATGATTTGATGTTTTTATCATCCTTGTGGGAGGCTTCTCTCATGTCCCCACATGAGGAGCTGGAGTTGATAGAGGAAGTTCATCCGCCTCTCCCCGGATTTGAACCTGCGACCTGTCGGTCTTCAGTCCTGCTGGCACAGGGGTTTAACCCACTGCATATAAATAAAATAAAAGTTGCCCATATTTCAATCCATACTGTTGTCTGGTGTCTTATCACAGTGGTGGGATGGCAATGTTGCAGTTACAGTATTTCTAGCATGGCACAAATGACAGAGCTCATCAAACAATACAGACCACGGGGGATGTCAGCTATTGCCAAGATGGAACTGATCAGGCTTACTAAAGCATATCAGTATTGGAAAATAGTGAAACCTATTGAAATGAATGACTTCACCCTAGAGGATCTAGAAAATTCAAAGAGGGGCCATATGTTGTTGGAAGTGGGTAAGGGAAACTGCAGGTATTGGTACCATAGGTACAGGGATCATATTATATTTTTAAGAAATTAAAATCCTCAAAGCCCCAAATTGGCCACATCACCATTAACCTGTAAGTATGCTCTCTTTAAGTAGTATTTTCCCCCAGAGATCTATCCAAAAATCATACTATTTTCGTTTTGCTAATGGGATGGCAATAACCTTCCGAAATAAAAGCATTGCACTATGCGAAGGAAGAAAACAATTTCAGCCTTGAAGTGGAGCATGTAGCTGATTATTGTTTTCATATTTAAAAGGAACAACATCCACCGCCGAACAATTTCCTCCATCCACACGAGATTGCACAAACATTTTAATGAGAGAAGGATAGATAAGAGATTGTTAGAACCTTTGAACCAGTATCTAAAAGATAAATGGAAGGGGAGTCAGAGAGGGACAGAGCGGATGATTAAAGGAACGAGTGCACCGACTGCGGAGGAAAGATGAAAGGCACGGAATAATGCAGCTCTGTCCTTCCGCAGCGCCTTTCATTGCCAGAATCTTAATGCACAGGGTGAGAAATTAAATGACTGGATCCTGCACCTTGTAAACAGCTTTACAAACCATGCTCATTGTTAATAGCAAAGGGCAGACTTTCATTCTCTTTTGGTACAGAATACAACAAGAATGCCTTTCAGGCCGCTCACTTGCAGAAGCGTTCATGGATCAAAAAGTCAGCTCTTTGCACCATTTGAAGAAAGTTGGATACGAAGGCTGAGATCCAACATTGTGCTTGCACGGTGTCAATCTAGAGGAGCTGAGGAGCCTTCTAACCAAGGTGAAAGAAGAAAGTACAAAAGCTGGGTTGCAGTTAAACATTAAGAAAATCAAGATTATGGCAACCAGGACTGATTGATAACTGGCAAATAGAAACCATGGAGGCCGTGACAGACTTTGTATTTCTAGGTACGAAGATTACTGCAGATGCAGACTGCAGCCAGGAAACCTTCTTGGGAGGAGAGCAATGACCAATCTTGTTAAATAGTGAAGAGTACAGACATCACACTAGCAATGAAGATCTGCATAGTTAAAGCAATGGTATTCCCCGTAGTAACCTATGAATGTGAGAGTTGGACCATAAGGATGGCTGAGTGAAGGAAGATAGATGTTTTTGAACTGTGGTGTTGGAGGAAAATTCTGAGACTGCCTTGGACCGTGAGAAGATCCAACCAGTCCATACTCCAGGAAATAAAGCCTGACTGCTCATTGGATGGAAGGATATTAAGAGGCAAAGATGAAGTCCTTTGGCCACATAATGAGAAGACAGGACAGCCTAGAGAAGACAATGATGCTGGGGAAAATGGAAGGAAAAAGGAAGGGGAGCTGACCAAGGGCAAGATGGATGGATGGTATCCTTGAAGTGACTTGCTTGACTTTGAAGGAACTGGATGTGGCCACAGCCGACAGAGAACTCTGGCATGGGCTGGTCCATGAGGTCATGAAGAGTTGAAAATGACTAAACAAATAAACAACAACAACAACAACAACAAAGTGTAAATCTATACTTGTATAGTACCTGAGCTATTGTACCAGTTTCAGGATTCTATGGGGCTAAATGTAATTGAATATTAGAAAAATCATCACAATTTTAGTTCCAATATATTATGAGCAACAATACATCAAACTGCATCTTGGCTACAATTCACAATTGCCAATAGAATCATAGAGTTGAAAGAGACCACAAGGACCAAACAGTTTTACTCCCTGCTGTGAAGGAACATAGAATCAAAGCACCTCTGACAGATAGCCATCTAGCCCCTGCTTTAAAACCTCCACAGAAGGAAATTCCACCATGTTCCAAGGCAACATGTTCCACTGCTGAACAACTCTTACCATTAGGAATTTTTTCCTAATGTTTAGGTGGATTTTCCCCTGCAATTTGAGTTCATTGCTCTGTGTCCTAGTCTCCAGAACCTCAGAAAACAAGCTTCCCCCTCAAGGTAACATCCTTTCAAATGTTTAAACATGCTTATCATGTCCCCTCTCAGCCTTCTTTTTTCCAAGCTAAACATATCCAGCCCCCCAAATTGTTCCTCACGGGGCATGGTTTCCAGACCTTTGATACTTTCAATTGCCCTCCTCTGGACACGCTCCAGCTGTCAATATACTTCTTGAATTGTGGTGCCCAGAACTGGACACAGTACTCCAGGCAAGGCGGAACCAAAGCAGAATAGAGTGGAACTATGATTTCCCTGGATATAGACCAGCATTTCTCAACCTGAGTGTAGGGACCCCTGAGGGGAGGGGGGGTCATGAGGGAGTGTCATAGGGGTCACCAAAGACCATCAGGAAACACAGTATTTTCTGTTGGTCATGGGATTCTGTGTGGGAAGTTTGGCCCAAATCATTCATTGGTGAGGTTCGGAATGCTCTTTGATTGTGGTGTTGTTCATTTGTTCAGTCATTTCTGATTCTTCATGACCTCGTGGACCAGCCCATGCCAGAGCTCCCTTTCAGCCATCATCACCACCCCCAGCTCCTTCAAGGTCAATCCAGTCACTTCAAGGATTCCATCCATCCATCTTACCCTTGGTCGGCCCCTCTTCCTTTTCCCTTCCATTTCCCCCCAGCATAATTGTCTTTTCTAAGCTTTCCTTTCTTCTCATGATGTGGTCTTTGATTGTAGGTGAACTATAAATCTCAGCAACTACAACTCCCAAATGTCAAGGTCTATTTTCCCCAAGTTCCACCAGTGTTCACATTCGGGCATATTGAGTATTTGTGCCAAGTTTCATCCAGATCCATTATTGTTGGAGTCCACAGTGCTCTCTTGATGTAGGTGAACTAGAACTCCAAAACTCAAGTTCAGTGCCCACCAAACCCTTCCATTATTTTCTGTTGGTTATGGGAGTTCTATGTGCCAAGTTTGGTTCAATTCAATTGTTGATGGAATTCAGAATGCTCTTTGATTGTCGGTGAACTATAAATCTCAGCAACTATATATGTATATTGAAACTGTGTTGTTAACCGCTCTGAGTCGCCTAAGGGCTGAGAAGAGCGGTATACAAATAAAGTAAATAAATAATAAATAAATAAACTACAACTCCCAAATGTCAAAGTCTATTTTCTCCAAATTCCACCAGGTATTTCTGCCAAATTTGGTCCAATGAATGAAAATACATCCTGCATATCTGATATTTACATTACGTTTCATAACAGAAGCAAAATTAGAGTTATGAAATAGCAATGAAAATAATGTTATGGTGGGAGTCATCACAACATGAGGAACTGTATTAAGGGGTCATGGCATTAGGACGGTTGGGAACCATTGATCTAGAAACTATACTCCTATTGATGCAGCCTAGAACTGCATTGGCTTTTTTAGCTGCTGCATCACACATTCAGCTTGCTATCTACTTAGACTCCTAGATACCTTTCACATGTGGTCTATAGTTATGTATTCATAACTGACACTTAGTCAATAGTGTAGGAACTAAATAGGGATTATAATACCCCCTCAGTTCTGATTTACTGGGGAGTAGTCACTGTGAGTGATGGAGGTTTGTTCTCATCTCAATCAGGGCAGAGCAAATAGGTATTTCTACCCCTGGTGTGAGGAGAAATTGTGACAGGGTTCCTACTTCTGATTGTCACAATAGAGATTGCTCGAGGCAGGAAAGATTACTGTAAACAGTAATCTGCTGTGTCCCTACTGATGGGAAAATAGACTGCATCACTCACAGCAGCTTCTGTCCACTAGAGAGATAGACACCAAGAAACATAAAGCTGAAAAAATTGGCTGAAAACCAGCTAAAATTAAGGGGATTGAAGTCAAAATTGTTTCTAGCTCAAAAGTGATTTCTAGGTACTTCCAGTCATGCAACTGGAATCATCAATGGGATTGTGGAAGTCCAAATGGTGCCCCAATACTATTACTATTGGTCACTATAGACTTAGACCAGAGTCATCTGATTTATGGAACCAACTGGGGATCTTTGGGCTTCTTTGTGTCAACTCAGTGTATTTGTCCGAATGGATCTCCCTCTACGTCCCATCTCGGAGTTTAAGATCTTCTGGGGAGGCCCTGCTCTCGACCCCGCCTCTATCTCAAGTGAGACTTGCGGGGACGAGGAGCAGGGCCTTCTTGGTGGTGGCCCCTCACCTCTGGAACTCACTCCCTGGGGAGATTAGATCAGCGACCTCCCTTTTGTCATTCAGAAAAAAACTGAAGACCTGGATATGGGACCAAGCTTTTGGACATTCTGGCAGCTAAAGGAAAGACCCGATGATGAGCAGGAATTGATGGAACGGAATGGACATTTGGAACTCTGAACACTGAGCATGAGATTGTTTACTAGTACATTATGTATTGATGTTTTTAATTTGTTAATTTGTTTAATTTGTTTTATGTATGTTTGTATAATTGACATAGGCATCGAATTGTGCCTTCGTTTGTAAGCCGTCCTGAGTCCCCCCTGCACTATATCTCATGGCGGGGTAGAAGTAACTGAAATAATAATAATAATAATAATAATAATAATAATAATAATAAATAACTCATGTTTTATTGAACTGGAAGATGTGGATCAATTCCTTCATCAGTGGACACAAGCATCACCCCTGTTGCTTGTGTCCACTATTCACCTTGGCATCACCACAGCCACTGTCTTTGCCCTTTTTCTATTGTGCCTACGAATAGATTACTGCAACGCACTCTACATGGGGTTGCCTTTGAAGACTTTTCGGAAAGTCCAACTAGTCCAACAGGAGACAGCTAGACTACTTACTGGAGTGTCATACAGAGAGCATACCACCTCCCTGCTATGTCAGCTTCATTTTATTTATTTATTTATTTATTTATTTGGGGTTCTTTTACCCCGCCCTTCTCACCCCGAAGGGGACCCAGGGCGGCTCACACAGTAAAGGCACGATTAGATGCCAGCATCACAACAATCATCACAACTTACAGTAAAATTCACAGTTACTAACAGCTTCATGCATTATTCCAGTAAAAACTCAATAAAATCAATAAAATCAATACAAACCTAAATTCCTCTCTTACATTGTCAGTGTTTGCTGTCTCATAGATCCGCTTTTAATACCATTTCGTCAATCCTGCTGGTCTTTAATTGCCTGGTTGCCCAAAGGCCTGGTCCCATAACCAAGTCTTCACCCTCCTCCTGAAGGAGAGGAGGGATGGTGATGCTCTGATTTCCCCGGGGAGTGAGTTCCACAGGCGAGGGGCCACCACTGAGAAAGCCCTGCTCCTCGTCCCCACCAGCCTCACTTGTGAGAGTGGTGGGGTCGAGAGCAGGGCCTCCCCAGATGATCTCAAGCTCCGAGGTGGGACGTAGCGGGAGATGCGTTCGGACAGATACACTGGACCAGAACCGTACAGGGTTTTATAAGTCAAGACCAGCACCTTGAATTGTGCTCGGAACTGAACCGGCAGCCAGTGGAGCTGGCACAGCAGGGGGGTGGTATGCTCCCTGTATGTCGCCCCGGTGAGCAAATGTCCAGCATTACATTTGGCCTACTCATAGATTTTAAAGTGTGTTGTCCTATTGATAATGCTTATGTTATTGTTTTATTGTTTTGTTGTTTTTAAATTGCTGGTTTTTTTTTGTTATTGTTGCTTGTATTGTTGTATTTTGGGCTTAGCCTCATGTAAGCCACACCGAGTCCCCTGGGGAGATGGTGGCGGGGTATAAATAAATTATTATTATTATTATTATTATTATTATTATTATTGCCTGCCGATCCAGTTCAGAGCACAATTCAAAGTGCTGATCTTGACCTATAAAACTCTATACAGTTCCGGCCCAGCATACCTGTCCGAACGTACATACTTCTATGTCCCACCTTGGAGTTTAAGATCTTCTGGGGAGGCCCCGCCTTTGTCACAAACGCGCTTGGCGGGGATGAGGGACAGGGCCTTCTCAGTGGTGCCCCCCCCCCCCCCCCCGGCCGCCTGTGGAACTCGCTCCCCAGGAAAATTAGGTTATTGTCTACCCTTTGGGCAATTATGCTGACAATGACAATAATGACAAATGCTATGGTAATGGACTATGGACAAGCTTGATGGAATCTCCAACCACAGAATTCGGCTAGATAAGGCCACAAGGCTGTTATATTTAAGCATATTTTTAATTGAATTAACTTAATGTTTTAACTGTACATAATTATTGATTTTTATTATGTATTTTATTATGTGTACATGGAGGCATTGAATCGTTACTGGCTGGAAGCCGCCCTGAGTCCCCGTCCCTGCCCCATCTGGGGGTTGAGAAGGGCGGGGTGCAAATATTTGAAATAAATAAATAAGAAACTGGGTTGTTGTAGGTTTTTTCTGGCTATATGGCCATGGTCTAGAGACATTCTCCCCTCTCCTTAGGAGAGAATGCCTCTAGACCATGGCCATATACCCCGAAAAAACCTACAACAACCCAGTGATTCCGGCCATGAAGGCCTTCGACAATACATTAAATAAGAAACCATGCTAATAGTCCTGCTTCTGTGCCAAAAAAGGTGTTCCTGGGCCATGTTTCTGGAGTTTCTTGATTCCGCAATATATGATGCCCTGAAGACAATCCCATGGTTCCAGGGCAACCTTGGTCATAAGCAGATGAGCATCTGAAAGCTGCTCACAGTGCAAATAATTCTTGCCAACATAAGCAAACCATGTACTGTAAAGGGAGGGAAAGACACAACCTTTCAATAGCCTAGGGGAAAGTCTCCCCATCTGACCCTAAATGTCAACCCTTGACTATTAGCAGAAACCATCCCCTGCACTATATCTCAAGGAGTTTTTGAAAAACGCAATTCCACAGCACCCACCCACACCTCATCTTTAACTACAGCTACCCCTGAGGCATTCATGAAGAGAGGAAAACACTGCATCGAAACTAAAGAAATCATCACAGTCCCTTTCTGATGGCTCCCCATTTCATTAGGGTAAGCTGTAGCATCTGCTTAGTGGAGTCATTTGTATCCTGGAGGAACAGATTGTGTGAGGTCAGCTTCATGTCTTTGCTCTGAAGTATCCACACTGATGGAGAAAGGAGGGCACTGCATGAAACATTCAAGGAGCAGAAGAAAAATAATAGCACAGAAATCAAAAGAGACACCTGGAAAGGGCATTATCACCATCCACAATCTACTTGGAGACCCGCAATGGAGGGAAATTCCACGGGAAAGGCTGAATTAGTTCAATGAAATTAGTCCGTTGCAGCAAACATGAGTGTCTTAAAGGTATCTTTCAAGGACTTGATTGTACCAATCTTTTGTTTCATAGCCATCACATAGTTTAAATAAAGGAAAGTACCGTATATACTTGAGTATAAGCCTACTCAAGGTACCTGATTTTACCACAAAAAAACGAGAAAACAGATTGACTCAACTATTGTAAATCAGAAATGAGGGGGTATTATTGACGTAACTTTCAAAATAAAAATGGATACTAATCGAATTACATTATTGAGGCATCAGTAGGTTAAATGATTTGAATATTTACATAAAACTGTAAATTAAGATAAGAATGTCCAGCTCTGATTAAACCATTATTCTGATCTGTATATGTAAATGTGCTTATGTATCCTTCCAATAATGATAAACAGAGTAAAATAATAAATGTAATAATAATAATAATAATAATAGAGTACAATAATGCTACCGGGCCCAATTCAAAGTGCTGGCTTTGGCCTATAAAGCCCTAAACGGTTCTGGCCCAACTTACTTGTCTGAACATGTCTCCCCCTACTAACCATTGAGGACTCTAAGACCATCTGGGGAGGCCCTGCTCTTGGTCCCGCCTTTGTCTCAAGTACGTTTGGCGGGGATGAGAGACAGGGCCTTCTCAGTGGTGGCCCCTCAGCTATGGAACACCCTCCCTAGGGAGATTAGATCTGCTCCCTCCCTCTTAATGTTTCAGAGGCAAGTTAAAACATTGCTGTTCGAGCAAGCGTTTACCAATGCAGAGTAGCTAATATAGGAAATTGAACGATTTGACAATGGAATTGGACAATGCTTGATAATAATGAGATGCTAATGATGTTGTTTTTATTGCTTTTGTGGTGTTTTATAGTGTTTAATGTTTTAATCTGTATTATGTTTCTATATATACTGATTTGTTAGAAACCGCCTTGAGTCGCCGATTGGTTTTTCATATCTGAATCTGCCTCATATATTGTGTGTAAACCATTTTATGATTTTATTTTATGCTGCAGTTACGCAATTGCGCCATTTCAATGCATCTTGCAAGTGGAGGGTGCTACCGTAACTGTGTAGTTGCATAATTATGACCAAACAAACTTTAAAATAATAAAACACAGAGTAAATAATGCAATATGTCTTCATCCTGTTTGCGGTTAGGGAGAGGGACAAGAAGGGAATCATGCTCACTCTTACATCATGACTGCTGAAATATTGGAATTGCTGCAAAATGAAATGATTACACCAGAAACAGCAATAATATTGGAGCCACTGGCAAACGTATTTGGACAAGTGCATTCGGATAAATCATTCCAGTTAACTTCCACTCTCTTTATCAGGATACCACTCTATTCTATTCAATTTCCCTATCAGTTTGGAGTTTCCTCTTTCCTCTGTGCAAACATAAAACGTTTGCACATTTCTCTCATTCTATGCATTTGTGTACATACTTTCATAAATGTAGGCACCCCAGTATCACTCCATAGCACTCCTTTCTCTAATATATGTACGTACACACATTTTTCAGATGTTCATCGAATCATAAATCTTTAGAGGAGGAAGAGACCACAAGGGCCATCTAGTGTAACCCCCTACAATACAGGAATGAACAATTGCAGAACTTCTAAAAACATCCATCCAACCTCTGCTTAAAGAACTTTCCAAGATGAAGAGACCTCCATCGTCCAAGACAATGTATTCTATTGCTGAACAACCCTTACCATAAGGAGGTTATTTCTGATGTTTCGACAGAATCTCTTTTCTCGTAATTTGAATTCATTGGTTCATGTTCTAGCCTCTGAAGCATAAGAAAATAACGTTGCATGGTCCATGCTGTCATATTATTTATTTTATTTATTTATTTACAGCTTTTATATTCCACCCTCCTCACCCCGCAGGGGACTCAGGGCGGATTACAGTGTACACATATATTGCAAACATTCAATGCCAATTTTTGACATACAAACATATACAGACATACACAGAGGCTATTTAACTTTTTTCTGGCCGCCAGGGGAGCTGTCGCTTTCATCGTCCATCTGCAATGCTGATGAAGCACTTCTGCATTCCCCACATGCTTCCCTGCTGGAATGCTTTGTTGGAGTCTTCTTTATGGCCTCATAAATCAGTTAATTTAGTCTCCCCACACTTTAAAGTAATAACTTATTTTCCTACTTGACAGATGCAACTGTCTTTCGGGTTGCAAAGGTCGACAACAGGCTACACACAATTGGTTGGAAACCCACTCCAACCCGGGCTGGCTTCGAACTCATGACCTTTTGGTCAGAGTGATCTTAATGCAGCTGACACTCAACCAGCTGCGCCACAATCCCGGTGCCCATTTCTATATATGGTTCTGAAAACTAGACAGTGAAATTAATAATAACAATAATAATAATAATAATAATAATAATAAAGAACTTTATTTATATCCCATCACCATCTCCCCAAAGGGACTCGAGGTGGCTTACAAAGGCACTCCAGGGCGCATATATAACATACAACAGGTAATTATCATTAATGTGACTGGTTTGACCTTGAAAGAGCTGGGGGTGGTAGCTCTGGCATGGGCTGGTCCATGAGATCACGAAGAGTCGGAAGTGACTGAACAAATAAACAACAATAAAGGTAACTATCAACTGATAGGAAGAAAATCAACTCATTTGAGATATAGCACTGGAGAAAGGTTTGCTATGGAGAAAGGTTTGCTATGGAGAAATGGACTGCTAAGAAAACTTAAATAAATGGCTCCTAAAGCAAATCAGATCTGAACTCTCCCTAGAAGCCAAGATGACTGAAATGAGGCTGTCATACTTTTGTCAAAGCATGAGAAGAGATAATTCACTAGAAAAGATGATAATCCTCAATAAAGTGGACATTAGGAAAACTGGAAGACCATATTCCAGAGAGATAATGTCAATCAAGGGAGCCATGGCTGTAAATTTGTAAGACTTGAGTGAGGCTGTGGAAGATACGGTGACTTGGAAGGGGTTATCATTGATGGCGGTGTCCCAAAAAATGAAGTCAACTTGTACAATCATGTCACCTCTTGAACACTGTGAAATCCATCCACTGCATGTCTATCAGCCTCCTCCCAGTAGATTCAAATCAAGGAAAAGATTCATGAGAACCACCACTCCTCTTAATGTTCTCCCAGCAACAGCAAGAGTATCCTTCTGGGCAGCTAAACCAGGAAATCCCAACTGGATGGTCCCCACGAAGGTCTTCCTTCAAGGGCAAACCAAGAATGAGCAACTTGGAAGTCCCTGAACAGACTCAGAAGTGGAGTGGGCAGATCAAAAGACAACTTGGCAAAATGGCACTACCTAGAAGAATCCTCCACCTTGTGCAACTGTGGAGCAGAACAAACAACTCCACATCTGTATGCTTGTCTGCAATGCCCTGCCTCATGCACAGAGGAAGAATGGTTAAAAGCTACAGGCTAATATTTAGCCACTTGTGTTTCTTCTATTTTATCAGTTTTCTATTTGTTCATGCAATGCTTTTGACACAAAATAAATAATTAACCTCTTAATCTTCTTTCCTCCATGCTAAACCCTTAGGGCTGTTCCTCATAAGGCTTCATTTGAAGACCACTTTGGTCACTCTTCACTAGATGTGCTCATTTTTTATTAATTACGTCTTTAACTAAATCACAATCTGCTGAAAGATGTGGATTTTGCAACTCTGCCAGATTCCACTTCCTATTTAACCCAAGGATTGTAAATGAAGTTTACATAAAAAGGAAACTGAACCAAAACTCTCACCCTTCCATACGATACTTAAAGGAAGGAAGAACCAAATGAATGGGGCCAAAAAGCCAAGAAATATAAGAGGCGTGTGTTTATTATATTTCTGTGCAAAGCTGGAACTGATACAAGATAAACACAGTCATCCTTCAGAGAAAATGGAATGGGAACAGCACTGTTTTCCTAGCTCTGTTATCTTAGCGAAAACCTTTACCTTAGTCAAGTGCCAATGCAGAGCAACAAATTGTCTGATAAATTCCAGTTCATCTTTCCCTATAATAAACAAAATGTACTCAATGACCAGCATACTAACAGATCCTTGGGTGGTGCCCAAAGCAAGTTGTGTGGCAGGTTAAGTTGTATCCTCCTCCACAAAAAGGAAACGAAAACCAGAATTTACTCAGAGACATCCCTGCACATAGGTGTCCCTAATGTGTGCAAATCATCTTTTGGAGGGAGCAGTGGGGCTTGGTATTTCCTCTCTTCCTACACAGCATCCAACACTCATGTTCCCTACCTTGCTGCAAAGCTCTGAATATATCCTCTATAATCATTCTGTTCTTCATGGCAAGAAAGGATTGAAGAAGAACGTGGCAATGTGTTGTTGAAGACTTCTGTGGTCAGAATCACCAGGTTGCTGTGAGTTTTCCGGACTGTATGGCTATGTTCCAGAAGCATTCTCTCCTGACATTCCGCCCACATCTATGGCAGGCATCCTCAGAGTTTTTGAGGTCTGTTGGAAACTAGGCAAGTGGAATGTCCAGAGTGGGAGAAGGAACTCTTGTCTGCTTGAGGCAATTGGCCACCTTGATTAGCATTTAATGGCCTTGTAGCTTCAAAGCCTGGCTGATCCCTTTGTTAGGAGGTGTTAGCTGGCCCTGATTGATTCTTGTCTGGAATTCCCTTGTTGTTTGAGTGTTACTCTTTATTTACTGTCCTGATTTTAGAGTGTTTTTAACACTGTTTATTTTCGTGGTTTCCTCTTTTCTGCTGAAATTGTCCACATTCGTGTGGATTTCAAGAGTTTCTCTATGTAGCCTGACAGGAAGGTCCAGTGGTCCAACATTTCTGTGTTCTCAAATAATATGCTGTGTCCAGGTTGATTCATCAGGTGCTCTGCTATGGCTGACTTCTCAGGTTGAAATAGTCTACAGTGCCTTTAATGTTCCTTGATTTGTGTCTGGGCAATGCCGTGTTTAGTGGTCCCTCTGTAGACTTGTCCACAGCTGCATGGTATACGGTAGACTCCTGCAGATGTGAGAGGATTCCTCTTGTCCTTTGCTGAACATAGCATTTGTTGGATTTTCTTAGTGGGTTTTTAGGTTATGTTTCTTCATCGGCTTCCCTATGCAGTCATTGATCAGCCTGGGAAACTCACAGCAACCCAATAGGGCTATGTCCCTAATAAGGACAGAATTACCGAGGTGTCCTGAAAGACCAACAGAGAGCTCAAAATTGATGTTATTGTTGGGTTGCCATGAGCGTGAAGATGTATGAAGATGTTCCAGAAGCATTCTCTTGTGATGTTTCACGCACATCTATGGCAAGCATCCTCAGAGATTGTGACGTCTGTTGGAAACTAGGCAAGTGAGATTTATATGTCTGTGGAATGTCCAGTATGAGAGAAAGAAATCGTCTGCTCAAGGCAAGTGTGAAAGTTTCATGTAGCCACCTGATTAGCATTGAATAGCCTTGCAGCTTCAAAGCCTGGCTGCTTCTTGCCTGGGGGAATTCTTTGTTGTTGTTGTTGTTGTTGTTGTTGTTTCTGACTGAGGGGAGGTAGACTCCTCCAATCCTCCCTCCTTACTTCAATGCACTAACTAGCTTTGCAAGGCAGCTTCAAAACTCTGCAGTAAGTCAAGCTACTGTATAGAACGTAGCATTGTATCTGCAGATATTTACACTACCCCAAGAACATGTTGGATTGAATCTATACTCTTCAGTGAGTCCAACGTTTGGTTTTCATGTATCACCATGCCTTTTGCTTCATGCCTAGTATCCATGTTCATGCTGAGATTCTTGTATGCGGGTTGTCTTGGTTTCAAGCTCCTGCAGTTGGATTTATTGGTTCAAGTTTGCTTCTGTTTCTTCAAACGGCTTTGGTTTTTTGCAACCTTTTGGAACTGAAAGACTCTAACTCCTGTGGACTTGTTTACTGGATTCTGGGACCTTTCTGTTTCCTAACTTAGATTTTGACTGGTTTATTTTACCTTGCTCAACTGACTGTTTTGTGGACATTTCATTATTACTATATACTATATTAATTTTCAATAAACTGCTTTGCTTATAAAGAACATTGGTGTGTTTACGGGTTAAAGGTGCCAAGCCCAGCCTTGGTATGCAACACCTTCCTTCTCTCTTTCGAGTACAGTGCAGTGCAGCACTTTTCCAAATGAAGCAGAGAGTGTTTGAGGAGTGGGGCATCCATAGGGATACCAAGCTGCTTGTTTATAAAGCTATTGTCCTCCCAACCCTGCTATACACCTGCGAGATGTAGACTGTCTACAGACGTCACATGCAACTCCTGGAACGATTCCATCAGCGTTGCATCTGGAAAATCCTGTAAATCTCTTGGGAAGACAAGCAGACAAATGTCAGCGTGCTGGAAGAAGCAAAGACCACCAGCATTGAAGCAATCGTCCTCTGCTGGACCGGCCACATTGTCCGGATGCCCAACCACCGTCGCCCAAAGCAGTTGCTCTACTTCGAACTCAAGAACAGAAAACAGAATGTTGGAGGACAGGAAAAGAGATTTAAAGATGGGCTCAAAGCCAACCTTAAAAACTCTGGCATAGACATTGAGAACTGGGAAGCCCTGGCCCTTGAGCGCTCCAGCTGGAGGTCAGCTGTGACCAGCAGTGCTGCAGAATTTGAAGAGGCACGAATGGAGGATGAAAGAGAGAAACGTGCCAAGCTGGATGGCCATCTGTCAGGGGTGATTTGAATGCAATATTCCTGCTTCTTGGCAGGGGGTTGGACTGGATGGCCCATGAGGTGTCTTCCAACTCTTTAATTCTATGATTCTATGAAAGGTGCGTCAAGCCAACCCCAACTTAGACCGCCTTCCATCTGGAAACCTCACTGCGGAAGAAGATGCAGGTCAAGAATAGGGCTCCACAGTCACCTACAGATCCACAATAATACTGATCCTGGAAGACTATCCTACTCGGCCAACGAGGGATCACCTAAGTAAGTAAGTAAGCAGCACCCTCCTTCTCTCTTTCCTTCCTCCTTCCCTTCCTTCCTTCCATCCTTCTCTTCCACCCTTCCCTTCATTACCTCCCTCTTTGTCCTTCCACCCTTCCCTTCCTTCCATCTTTACTTCCTTCCCCCTTCCCTTCCCTTACCAGACAGCCAGTCCTCTTAGCAGGGAATGCTAGCATGCAGCCCCCAAGTTAGAAAGTTTGCCCATGCCTACTGTAAACCATTCTTTCCCCCATCCTGATCTAAGCCTTCACTGAAAGTGTTTGGACAAAGGTTTGCTGAGAATTAAATCAGATCTCTGTATGTTCTGTTTTATTACTGCTGTATTAGGAGCTGATCAACCATAAACTCAATTTTCTGTAATGCAACAAAGAAAAGAAATGGAGTGAGAAATATAAGTTGTTATCATTTTAAAACTATTTGTAAATGGCTCCAAATGTGGCCCCATGTACTGTACTCTACATACACCAGTGCTGTATGGTGCATGACCACACATCTGGATCTAGACACACAATATAAGAGTTTTATTTCATAAGGAAACAGTCTGTCTTTCTAACAGGCATGCCTTTTGAAAGCTTTGGCTCATCTGAAATAACCAATTGAGATAGCTGAGGTTATGCGACCATTGTTGGCCCGATCCAATGTATACATTTTATGTGTTGTCGAAGGCTCTCGTGGCCAGAATCACTGGGTTGCTGTGAGTTTTCTGGGCTGTATAGCCATGATGCAGAAAGAGTTTCTCCTGACGTTTCATGCACATCTATGGCAGGCATCCTCAGAGGTTGCGAGATCTGTTAGAAACTAAGCAAGTGAGATTATAAACAGATATATAAACCTCACTTGCCTAGTTTCCAACAGACCTCACAACCTCTGAGGATGCCTGCCATAGATGTGGGCGAAATGTCATGAGAGAATGCTTTGGGAACATGGCCATACAGCAAGGAAAACTCACAGTAACCTATACATTTTATTTTGAGTGTGAATCTGAATCCAATTCTCCCCAGTGTATACACTCAACACTGATGATGAGTGTGATTGCATGGATAAAATCCTACATTAGGGCTACATGGCATAAATTCCTGCATGTGGAATTGTGCTGTCACACCTGGGGGCTATAACTCTTCGTGAAAGAGGTATAGACGGGGATTGCTTCTTGTCTTCCTTTAGAGAACTGGAACTCCCAAGGACCAAACATGCTAGATAACTCAAATTAGGTTTTATTGTTCACAAAGAGTTATCCCTTTAAGGCAATAAGCTGGAAGTTTCAAAGGTGTAAAGGAAATATACATTACAGTCTCTGGTTGTCTTGGGTCCAAATAAATTTCGCAGCTGAGAAGCTTTTCCTGTTCCCTCTTTTCTCAATGGCTGTGAAGGTCAGAACAAACACAACCCCCAGTCCAATGGCCTATGTTGAAGGCACAGAGTCTTCCTCTTGATGCCAAAGGACCGGTTTGAAGTCACTTGGGTCTCCTCAACGTTGTCCAGGGCAATCTGGACATGAAGCATGAGTCCCAAGGGTAAAAACCTTAGAATTGGTGATGAGAGGTAACTTAATTAAGGGCTTTAGAGCCAAGTCTCTTTCTCATGTCTATCTGATAGAAAGTTTGATGGTAGAATGGAAAAGGAAACACTCTGCCCTCCTCCAGGAAAAGGTGGAGCCAAGCAATTAGGCTGAGGAAGCAATATAACTGTGCAAACAACATTGATTGACAACTATAAATAACCAATCAATCCAATTATACATTTACAAACTAGGCAAGTTTGGGCATGTTATACAGTTTAAATCTTTGCACTTTAAAGTTCTACACACAGGTCGCGCCACTCGCACCGTCACAGGAATTATGTGTAGATTGTGCTATATAAACTTACGTCAAGCAGCAAACTTGCGTAACTGCCCACACAAACGAATGCAACAGAGGCCCCTTCCAAACAGCTGAAGAAAACCCTACATTATCTGCTTTGAACTGGAATATATGACAGTTTGGACTGCCTTGATATTCTGAGTTATATGGCTCTGTGGAAGGGCTCAAAAAAAACTGAAATCCTGACTGGAGCATAGCTATTAGAAATATAGGCACCCTCTCAGTGACTCTGCATAATACAACTCTAAAGCCACAAGAAAATAGGATCCCTACACGTATTAGCAGTGATAATCACTTTGAATATCTGACAACTCGTTTTGGAGTGGAAACCCCCAACCTAGTAACTTCCCCGGTTTGAGAAATTCAAAGTCTCCAGTTGAAACTCTGCCATACTTCCCCATTCTGGCAGAAATATAGGTTTAATATTATTTTTGAATTTGTCCTTCCCAAGACTTTCTCCAGTGGAGGGGGGAAAAAACATCTCTGAGATGAATATGAATTTTTCAGCCTATCAGCAGCCAAAGGTGGTAAAAAATATGTCAGGAAATCTAAAATCATCTCATTACTTAAAATTAAAAGGAAAGATTTAAGAGGCAATCATGGATGCACAAGTAAATTGCTGCACATTCATCATTGCACCCTAATAAATTATTGAGGTTCCACACAAAGGCGGGCAAATGCAATAGCTTCGTGGAAATAACAGAGATGGAAGGAGCATCTTGAAAACTCAATTTCTTACTAATTAAACATTTTCAGCCTGGATCAGCAAAAACAAACAACTACATTACTGGCACCTTCTTAACCATGAGCACTGTCTCCATCTAGCAAGAAGTATTGTGAAGTTCTGACCTAGGGATTCCTACAGTTATGTAGACATTTGTAGGTTCTTCAGTACGATGGTATGGTTAACCTTTGGTAGAAGTTGGTCATACTAGTGAACCTAAAGCAGTGTTTCTCAACCTTCCTAATGCCGTGACCCCTTAATACAGTTACTCTTGTTGTGGTGACCCCCAACCATAAAATTATTTTTGTTGCTACTTCACAACTGTAATTTTCTAGTGTTATAAATTGTAATGTAAATATCTGAAAGGCAGGATGTATTTCCATTCATTGGATCAAATTTGGCACAAATACCCGATACATCCAAATTTGAATACTGGTGGGGTTGTGGAGGGGAGATTGGCTTTGTCATTTGGGAGTTGTAGTCACTGGGATTTATAGTTAACCTACAATCAAAGACTATTCTGAACTCCACCAATGAAGGATCTGAATCAATCTTGACACATACAACTCCCATGACCAACAGAAAACAGTGGAAGGGTTTGGTGGGCATTGAGTTTTGGAGTTGTAGTTGAGTTTTGGAGTTGTAGTTCACCTACATCCAGAGAGCACTGTGGACTCAAGCAATGATGGATCTGCACCAAAATTGGCATGGATACTCAATGTGCCCAAATAGTGGAGTTTGTGGCAAATAGACATTGACACTTGGGAGTTGTAGATGCTGGGATTTATAGTTCACCTACAAACAAGCATTCTGAACCCCACCAATGATAGAATTGGGCCAAATTTCACATACAGAACCCCCATGACCAACAGAAAATACTGTATTTTCTGATGGCATTTGGCATCCTCTCTGGCACCCCCCTCAACCCCCCCCCCCCATGGGTCCCGACCCCCCAGGTTGAGAAACACTGACCTAAAGACTGCTAGAGATGTATTCATGGATTTTCCACTTTTGTGGGGGTCCTGCCTCCCGAAGCCTTATCAAAGTGGAGGGCCTACTGTAGTCTAGATTTTAATAATCCTTATCCCACCTCCCTAAGGCCTCATCATGAAGTTTTCTGCCAAATAGTGTTGTTGCCTGTATAGTCAGTGTAAACTCATATAATGCAGTTTCACTGCACTCAACTGACCATATAATGCAGTTTCAAATTGCATTATATGGCAGTGTAAATAGAGACTAAGTAAATGAAATTAAATAATCCCCTTGATCTGGTTCCAGGCTCTTTAACTATGCCTTAATTTTTGGAAAGGAATGGCATGTTCTGTGGGTGGGTGTTTGAATGACAATCTGTGAGCACAGCAGAGAATCACATCACTGGCATATTCCCTAGATCTCGTTTTTGACCCAGAAACCATAGAGCCTGAGATGACCTCAAAATGCGAACCTTACTTGAAAATGTTTTGGTGGTAGTACTTAATAATACCTTAATGCAGTGGTTCTCAACCTGTGGGTCCCCAGGTGTTTTGGCCTACAAGTCCCAGAAATCCCAGCCAGTTTACCAGCTGTTAGGATTTCTGGGAGTTGAAGGCTAAAACATCTGGGGAACCACAGGTTGAGAACCACTGCCTTAATGGATGAAGAGATACAAGCCAAAGCTACTCTCGAGTTCTTAAGGGTAGTGACACAACTTTAATTGCCATGTCTCAATGCTATGGAATTCTGGGATTTGTAGTTTGTTTGGAGCCCCCGGTGGCTCAGTGGGTTAAACCACCGAACTACTAAACTTGCTTACTGAAAGGCTGCAGGTTCGAATCCGGGGAACGGGGTGAGCTCCTACTGTTAGCCCCAGCTTCTGCCAACCTAGCAGTTTTAAAACATGCAAATGTGAGTAGATCAATAAGTACTGCTCTGGCAGGAAGGTAACGGCACTCCATGCAGTCATGCAAGCCACATGATCTTGCAGGTGTCTATGGACAACACCGGCCCTTCGGCTTAGAAATGGAGATGAGCACCAACCCTCAGAGTCGGACATGAATAGACTTAATGTCAGGGGAAAACCTTTACTTTTACTTTTACCTTGAAGCAACAGTACTCTTTGGCAGAGAAAGCTAAAGATCTTGGAAACTAAAGCTCCCATGACCCCATAGCACTGAGCCATGACAGTCAAAGTGATGTCAAACTGCATTAATTCTGCAATATAGATGCACCCTGAGATGTCTTCTCAGTACTTCAGCATTTGACATAGGAAAGCTGAAGGTGAGTGAAAGGCAATGCAAAGTTATCCGTGTGGGTTTTTAAAATATATATTATTTTTGTAATAGAATGAAGAATATTCCTTGCAACGTCTTTTGCCAGATGGAAGATCTCTGTGCGCAAAATGTAATGTTACACCAAGTGACAAGTGAGAAGTCCTAATTTATCAACATCTTGACTTGTCAGACTCAAAATACTATGCTCCTGATGCCCTGCAGAAAAAGCCTCGGAGACTTCCGCACACCCTCCACGTGGTGACTGATGTATTTTTAGTGCAATAGGCCACAAGGCAGAGAGAGAGCAGGCATCAGGTGAACTTTTCCTCCCTCTGAGAAATTCCAGCTGTCAATTTAGGATTCTGAATGACTGGCAAACAGATTTGCCAATTGTTATTCATACAGCCAAGGTACAGCAAATCCAGTGTAATTGATGGGTATCGTATTAAAAATTGATAGGACAGAGATGTTTCCACCACATCTAATGGAGCTGTGGGACTGTCAGCCCATGGCACTAATGAGGTTTTCTGCAAATATAAACAGTGTGAATATATGAAGATGGGGGTCAAACAGTGAGGATTTCATTACCACTGGGCCCTTGATTTGAGCTAAATGGGAAATGTTATGTTTGGTTCCTAATAAAGCTGCTTTTGAGAGCTTACAAGGGTACAACTTCCCCAAACATGGCTACTTTCAGAGAGATTGGGCTTTGCAGGGTTCCTATAAATTGGATGTACAGGCTGCATGCAGGTCCAAAGGCCTTCTTGAGACGTCAGAGTTGCTAGAGTGAAAATTGGAGATGCCTCTTTAATGACTGTGTAGAAAGGAGAATGCTGCTTGTGTTGTGTGATGAGACACACCTGCTGACAGTCCTGCTTCTTCTCCACCATTAAAGTGACAGGAGGCAACTCTGGTTTTAACTCTAGCAGCCCTATGATGCCCTTATGAGCCAATCCGCACCTGCATTTTAGATAGGAAGCTGTTTTATACCAGGGCAGGGATGTCAAACTCATTATCATTGCGGACCACATACACCTTCAAAGGGCTGTTGAATCCATGGATGCCTAATCCATAAATGCAGAAGTCCAACTAATGCACACACACACACTTAGTGCTTGGTGCTCTTTTGTTTTTACCCGATGTTATTGAACGATAACTCCCATCACTTTTGATCATCTCCCATGTAGACTGGGGATAATGGGGATTGCAACCCAATAGCACTTGTGCCGTCACGCCTGGGGCTATAACTCTTAGTGAAAGAGGCATGGACGTGACAGGGGATTGCTTCTTGCCCTCCTTTAGGAAAACTGGAACTCCCAAGGACCAAAACACTGTAGATAACTCAAAATAGGTTTTATTGTTCACAAAGAGTTATCCCTTTAAGGCAATAAGCTGGAAGTTTCAAAGGGGTAGAGGAAAATATACATTACAGTCTCTGGTTGTCTTGGATCCAAGGAGTTTTGCAGCTGAGAAGCTTTTCCAAGTTCCCTCTTTCTCAATGGCTGTGAATATCAGAATAATCACAACCCCAATTCCAATGGCCTATATTTGAAGGGATAAAGCCTTCCTCTGGTGCCAAAGAACTGGTTTGAAGGCGCTTGAGACTTCTCAAAGTCGTCCAGGTTGATCTGAACATGAAGCATAAGTCTCAAGGGTAAGAACCTCATAATTGGTGCTGAGAGGTAACTTAATCAAGGGCTTTTAGAGCCAAGTCTCTTTCTCACGTCCATCTGATAGACAGTTTGATGGTGGAATGGAAAAGGAAACACTGTCCTGCTCTCTAGGAAGAGGTGGGGTCAAACCATTGAGCAGGAGGAGCAAATCACTGGTGCAAACAACATTGATTGACAGCTATAAAAACCAATCAATCCAACTATACATTTACAGGGTAAAAAGGCAAAATCAGGCATGATACAACAGTTCAAATCCTGCAACTTACAGTTCTACATATAGGTGGCACCACTCATGCCGTCACAGCACTTGTGACTCTGAGGTTGGAGAAAGGTTAAAGAGAGGTTTTTGAAGTCAGTTTTTGAAAGGTTAAAGATGTTTTTGAAGTCAGACATAATATCCTCAAGGCTTATATCTAAGAGTGCTTTCAGATAGCACTAAATCATGGGTTTTAAACAGAGGCAACAAAAAAAATCCCAGGACTTCAGAAGAGATCCACGTACAGACCTGTTGGTCCCAGAATCAAACTGCATTGATTCTACATTAGTGTAGATGCACCCCCACTTGGTTCTTCTAACAGGTGAGCAAAACAAAGAACTAATGCCGCAGCTCCACTAGCTAGTTGAAAGCATGACAGCAGGGGATGCTTTATAATATTGTCAGCTCTTGGCTCTCAAATATGCCTTTAATACTTCGGCACAAGATTGCTTATAAATCATGGGGTTTTCCCCCCCTGTATAATAAATGCCACGTGTGGTGTCAAAACTCGCCATTAAATATCTACCGATGGCATTTCAGTTCTGCCCAGTTGAACAATATCAATGTTTCATCTGCAATACATTACTTAGATTCCATGATCTTTCTGCTGAGTGGTTCATTCATTAGGAAGCTGCTAGAAAATACCCTGATCGCTAGTAGGTGGGAAGAATGTGAGAAGCAGCTCCATGTCATCCTTCACTTTCCTCGATGAAACACAGCAGTGATCCATCACAAGAGGCAAGTATGATAGGGCCCAGCGATACAATTCATTTCATTAAGGCACCATCAATTTTGTAAAAAGGAACTGTTATTCCCAAAACTGCTGTGTTGATTGAAAGCTGGCTCTCAGGCACTTGCTTTAACTATACTATCTCCATCTTGCATCATTAGTATAGGAAAAGGGCAATACTGCAGGCAAAGAGGGTAAATGTGAGACTGTTCTTAAAAGAGGAGTAATAATACAATCTATTGGATCACCAAGCTAATTAATGCAAAATAATTAAAAAATTATCATGTCAGAAGCAACTTGAGAAACTGCAAGTTGCTTCTGGTGTGAGAGAATTGGCTGTCTGCAAGGATGTTGGCCAGGGGATGCCTGGATGTTTTGATGTTTTATCATCCTTGTGAGAGGCTTCTCATGTCCCCACATGAGGAGCTGGAGCTGATAGAGGGAGCTCATCTGCGCTCTCCCTGGATTTGAGCCTACGATCTGCCGGTCTTCAGTCCTGCTGGCACAGGGGTTTAACCCACTGCACCATTGTTTGTCATAGACACAAGTCGAAAACAATCAAGTATATGTTGGACAGAATCATAGCAACAGAGAGTTGGACAGGACCACAACCCCACCCCCACCCCATGTAGGAATATATGACTAAAGCACAAAAGGTAGCCATCCAATTTCTGTTTAAATACTTCCAAAACGGGAAGTCCACCACTTTGCAAGGCAATATGTTCCACCAATAAAACAGTTCTTACTACAATGTACGATGAGATCATAAAGCACAATCATAAAGCACAATGTTTCTCAACCTAGGGACCTGGGGGAGTTGCAAGGGGGTGTCAGAGGGGTCACCAAAGACCATCAGAGAACACAATATTTTCTGTTGGTTTTCATTGGTATTTAGCTTGAGATTGCTGATTTTGGGGCTCACTACGCACTACATCAAGGACTGAGCCTACTTCATAGAAAAAATCAGCAACCTCAAGCTAAATACCAATGACAAACTGATCAGCTTCAATGGGGTATCTCTATTTACCATGGTCCCGGTAGCAGACACCATTGCACTAATCAATCAGAAGTTCCCAGAAGACATCACAGCTCTGTTTCACCATTGCCTCGCCACTAGCTACTTTCAGTGAGACATTGAATTCTATGAACAGAAAGATGGAGTAGCTATGGGAAGCCCTCTCAGCCCGGTCATAGCAAATTTCTATATAGAATGCTTTGAAAAACAAGCCCTGGAAACAGCAACAAAAAAAGCCCACTATATGGTTCAGCTATGTGGATGACACCTTCAAGATTTGGAGCCATGGAGGAGGAGAAGTAAACAGGTTCCTGGACCATCTTAACAGCATCCACCCAAACATTCAATTCACTATGGAAAAAGAAAATGAAGGGAAACTGCCTTTTCTAGATGTCCTAGTCATCCGTAAAATTATTATTATTATTTATTATTATTAACTTTATTCGTACCCCGCTAGCATCTCCCGGAGGACTCGATGCGGTTTACACAGGCCGAAGCCTCAAAACACAATACAATAGAAAACATAACACAACAATAGCAAAGCAAATCAAAACAATAAGCAAAATAACGACAATGGCAGTACATCAAGACATTGTTAAAAACTGGTTCGGCCGGCGCAATGGGGTACAAGGTTAAAAGTGCTGAATGGCAGGAGGCACGTAGGATTAAAAGTGCGGTGTGCAGCGACGATTAGTTATGCTAAGGTGCTACTAGGACTTGGGGTGGGGATTCCTAGTCAGAGAAGGCACAACGGAACAGCCAAGTTTTTAAATTCCTTCTGAAAACAGCTAGAGTAGGGGCCTGTCGGAGATCTTTTGGAAGGGCGTTCCAAAGTCGGGGGGCCGCCACAGAGAAGGCCCTGTCCCGTGTCCCCACCAAGCGCGCTTGCGATGTGGGTGGGATCACGAGCAGGGCCTCCCCAGATGACCGGAGCGAGCGTGTGGGTTCGTAGATGGAGATGCGGTCACGCAGGTAGGGTGGTCCCAAACCGTTTAGGGCTAAAACAGATCAACAATTGGGTCACACCGTTTACAGAAAACCTACATACACAGATAGATATCTACATAAAAACTCCATCACCCAAGTCAAAAAAGAAGCACCATTAAAGCCCTGGCAAACCGCGCAAAAAGAATCTGCGAACCCCCCCTCCTCCAAGATGAATTGAACCAACTAAACTGGGCTTTACAAGCCAATGGATACTCCACCTCAGACATCAGAAGAGCTGCAAGACCAAGAACAAGCCACGAGAGTCAAGACGAAGATCCACCCAGAGGAAAAGTGTTCCTGCCATACATCAAGGGAACCACTGACCGCATAGGGAAGCTGATGAGGAAACACAACATACAAACTATCAACAGACCCACTAGACAAATCCAACAAATGCTACATTCAGCAAAGGACAAGAGGTATCCTCTCACCTCTTCAGGACTCTACCGTATACCATGCAGCTGTGGACAAGTCTACAGAGGGACCCCCAAACGCAGCAGCATTGGCCAAACATGAATCAAGGAACATGAAAGGCACTGCAGACTACTTCAACCAGAGAAGTCAGCCATAGCAGAGCACCTGATGAACCACCCTGGGCACAGCGTATTATTTGGGAACACAGACATGCTGGACCACTCTAACAACTACCATGTCAAACTACACAGAGAAGCCATTGAAATCCATAAGCATGTGGACAATTTTAACAGAAAGGAAGAAACCATTCAAATGAACAAAATCTGGCTACCAGTATTTAAAAACTCTAAAATCATAACAATAAATAAAGAACAACTTTCAAATCATAACAGTAAACGAAGAACAATATTCAAAAACAGGGGAACTCCAGACAAGAAACAGAGACAGCTAATCACCTCTCAACAAAGGATTCACCCAAGCATTAAGAAGCCCCAGGCATTAAATGCTCATCAAGGTGGCCAATGGAAACATTCACACCTAGCTCCAACACACAAGAGTTCTTTCTCCCACCCTGGACATTCCACAGATATATAAACCCCATTTTCCTAGTTTCCAACAAACCTCACAACCTCTGAGGATGCCTGCCATAGATACAGGTGAAACATCAGGAGAGAATACTTCTAGAACATGGCCCGAAAAACCTACAACAACCCAGTGATTCTGGCCATGAAAGTCTTCGACAATACAGTGGTCACCATGTTCGTGGGAAAGTGAATCCTCTCTGGGTTTTAGTATGAGCTTTTAAAAGGTGCTGTGTAGTGTCATGATATTATTTCATGGATGGAATTCAACATCTTGGAGAAGCTTGTTAAGAGTTCAGATTGAAATACTGCTTCACTGCCCCAGTGACACAGGATGCTTCTACACTATGGCTTTACCCATCACAGTTTTGAAAAGCTATTCACAAATTGGAACGTATCCGGAAACAAAGCCCTATGAGGAACAGTTTTGGAGAAGATTGAGTGGTAACATGATATTTAAATAATTGGAGAAACAAGCTTGTTTTCTGTTGCTCTGGAAACTAGACACAAATTAATAGATCCAATAAAAGATATTCCACCTAAACATTAGAAAGAACTGTAGTAAAACTCACAAGCCTAACCATATTACTCTGGCATATCAGCATGCAAAGGGATCTTGTAGCACCTTAGAGGCTAATTGGGAGAATGAAGCTGTTCGCATAAACTATGTCTTATATCCATATTGTCGAATGACTGCAGTTTGATACTATAAAATGCATGGATCCATGCTATGATATCATGGGAACTCTAGTTTTACAAGGTTAAATTTATCTCTCAAACAGTGCTGGTGTAAAAATACAAACCACAGGATTCTATAGAATTGAGCAGTTAATGTAGTGTCAAATTGCATTCATTCTATAGTCGAGATGCACTCTAAGATGCCATAACAGTGGTTCTCGATCTTCCTAATCCTGCAACCAATACAGTTCCTCGTGTTGTGATGACCCCCAACCATCAAATTATTTTTGTTGCTACTTCATAACTGTAATTTTGCTACTGTTATGAATCATATTGTAAATTTCTGATATGCAGGATTTATTTTCATCCACTGGACCAAATTTGGCACAGATACCCGATACTCCCAAATTTGAATACTGGTGGAGTTGCAGGGACGGACTGATTTTGTCATTTGGGCACTGAAGTATTGGGATTTATAATTCACCTACAATCAAAGACCATTCTGAACCCCACCAACAATGGAAGTGAACCAAACTTGGCACACAGAACTCCCAT
The DNA here is from genome assembly GCF_037176765.1 of Anolis sagrei. Taxonomy (NCBI): domain Eukaryota; kingdom Metazoa; phylum Chordata; class Lepidosauria; order Squamata; family Anolidae; genus Anolis; species Anolis sagrei. The sequence continues at coordinate 14,514,463 of NC_090023.1, forward strand.
GACCAACAGAAAATAGTGGAAGGTATTGTCGAAGGCTTTCATGGCTGGAATCACTGGGTTGTTGTAGGGTTTTTTGACTATATGGCCATGTTCTAGAGGTATTCGCTCCTGACGTTTCACCTGCATCTGTGGCAAGCTTCCTCAGAGGTAGTGAGGTCTGTTGGAACTAGGAAAATTGGGTTCATATAGTTGTGGAATGTCCAGGTTGGGAGAAAGAACTCTTGTCTCTTGGAGGTAGGTGTGAATGTTTCAATTGGCCACCTTGATTAGCATTTGATGGCCTGGCAGTTTTTTGGTGTGGCTTGTTAGTGCCTGGGGAAATCTTTTGTTGGGGGGTGATTAGCTGTCCCTGATTGTTTCCTCTCTGGAGTTTCCCTGTGTAAAGAGTGAGGAAGCCTCTTATGGCTTCCTCACTCTGGACATACCACAGATAAATAATCTCCATTTTCCTAGTTTCCAACAGACCTCACAACCACTGAGGATGCCTACCATAGATGCAGGCGAAATGACAGGAGAGAATGTACCCGGAACATGGCCATACAGCCCAAAAAACCTACAACAACCCATGGTGAGCACTATCGTGTTGTTGTGTTTTAACAGAATCCAAACCGGTCTTTCACTAGTCCTACAAGTGGGAGCAATTCAGCCAGAAATCTCATTGAACAAGAGAATGATGGCTCCTTCTGCTGATTTTGATAATTGCTTGTTGAATGGTAGAGTTTCAAATTAAGCTCATTACAGGTAGGCACCTTTCATGAAGATGCTGCTATTGAGTTTTAAGATGGCTCATTCCATTTCCAATAGCTGCTCATTAATCCATCATTAGCTGGGCCCTTGTAACCTGCAATTTTCTTCATTTAAAAGACAGCTAAAGTGAACTTCAACCACTGGGGCACTGGAAATAGACGGACGGACGGACGGACAGACAGACAGACAGACAGACAGACAGACAGACAGATATTATATAGGTTGCTAGGTTGGTAGTCCGATATTCCTTTGTCCTAATCCCTCACCCCACCGAAATTCCAGTTTCAATCAGTGCTTTTATTCTTATTAGTTAAGCTGCTACTATAGCAATTTTTAGGAGGGAAGGTGGAGGAAGCAATTATCTCAATTAGGGCAGGCAAAAGCATCAATAAAAGCTGATCTATTAAGGATTCATTGCTGTTATTAATAAATGTCAGGGTCTGCTGACAGCCAGCACAATGGCTGGCTTCCAATTCACACAGTTTCAAGCTTCTGCAACTAATGGGAACAGTTGTGTCACTAAAATATACATCCAGGACCTCATTGGAAGGGTGTGGTTAGGGCTTCATTTCATTGTGCTGTGGAAACAAAGCTCCACAGGAGTCCCACAGAGACCATCACATGAAGTAAAGGCAGTTCCAGTAAGACTCTGTGGGGTTCCATTTCTGCAGCTCATGGAAACGAAGTCCTACAGGAGCCAGGCATTTCTCAACTCCATCAGCCTTAAGACAGGAAAAAGTGGGGGAAAGACAGGTAAGGACATGTGATGGCTGGCCATCCCTCAAAATGGGGAAAGAAGGAAGGTGTAGGGCAGGGGTCAGGAACCTTCGGCCCTCCAGGTGTGGTGGACTTCAACTCCCACAATTCCTTGAGGCTCGGCATTCGCCCCAAAGGCTTACCTTGGCCTCAAGGAATTGTGGGAGTTGAAGTCCACCACACCTGGAGGGCCGAAGGTTCCCCATGCCTGGTGTAGGGGATCAGGCTGTGATTGTCTCTTTGCCACAGGATTCAAAGGAGAATGATCATGAACCTGCAGAGGTTCCAATGTCTGAGTTAAATGATCAGGTTTCTGCTGACTCTCAGGTTCATAAGGAGATCTCGGCAGTTCTAATCTTTATTGCTGTAATTTACAACTATGTACAAAAACCTGTCGGAGAAAACACACACATGTCCAGCAGGATTGATGGCCATCGAAGAAGAGCATTATCAGCAACGTTATACACACCCACATTCCACAGCAGTGACCCATGTCTGGTGGCTTCTGCAGAAGCTACAAAATATTACTCTAGCAATTAATTTTTACTCTGTGCATTTAACCATTGCTCTACTGGAGAGCTGTTTACACTAGCTTAAAATACAATTTGAAAATTTCAAACTACACAAACCATTACTCTGACAAGAATGAGCTCCCAATCATTAATAGTCTAGTTTGCTGTTGATCTATGCAGCCTGAAAGACAGTTGAATCTGTCAAGTAGAGAATTTAGGTACCGCTTTATGCAGGGAGGCTAATTTATCTAATAATTAATTATTTTATTTTGTTTTTGGTCATGTCAGGAACGACTTGAGAAACTGCACTTCCGGTGTGAGAGAATTGGCCGTCTGCAGGGACGTTGCCCAAGGGACGCCCGGATGATTTGATGTTTTTATCATCCTTGTGGGAGGCTTCTCTCATGCCCCCATATAAGGAGCTGGAGCTGATAGAGGGAGCTCATCCACCTCTCCCCGGATTCGAACCTGCAACCTGTCAGTCTTCAGTTCTGCCGGCACAAGGGTTTAACCCACTGCGCCACCGAGGGCTCCTACTAATTTATGATGCCATAAAACCTTCCAGCAGCATGCGGAAGAATGTGGAAGTACTCCATCAAAGGACTTGGTGTCACAAGTGAATGGTGAAGCAGCAGCTCCCCCGGTGGCCAGAATCGAGCATACCCCCATGAAGCAGGAAAGCTGGAATGTTAAATTGCTTCTGTGTCTGTCTATATATTAATAATAATAATAATAATAATAATAATAATAATAACCCTTTATTTGTACCCCGCTACCATCTCCCGCAGGACTCGGTGCGGCTTACAAGAGGCCGAGCCCAAAGTACATCATTAACAATAGAATGCAACAATAAATAAGCAAACAATAAAACAGTAACAAAAGCATGACACTATTAAAAACCTGTGGCAGGGCCAAATGTAATAGTTAAAATTCTAAAAATGATATTATATATATATATATATATATATATATATATATGTTGTATGTCTAATGGCATTGAATATTTGCCATGTATATGTGCATTGTAATCCTCCCTGAGTTCCCCTGCAGGGTGAGAATGACAGAATATAAATACTGTAAATAAATAAATAATAAACTTATTATTTATTTATTATTTGGTTTACTTTTACCCCGCCCTTCTCACCCCGAAGGGGACTCAGGGTGGCTTACATATCCAAGGCACAATTCGACATACAACAATGATAAAAATACAATAGCGCAAAATAGCAAACAACAACAGTACATCATATCCATACCCAATAAAACCAATAAAACCCATAAAATATTTCATACAAACCGATACAAACCAATTACTCCTTATTGCCGGTCAATATTCGCTATCTCATAGTTCAGAGTTCATTCCACAGTTATCAGTCCTGCCGGTCCTATTTGTTTGGTTGTCCTTACTTAGTTGGCAGATTGCCCGAAGGCCTGGTCCCACAACCATGTCTTTATCTTCCTCCTGAAGGACAGGAGTGATGTCGATGTCCTGATATCCGCCGGGAGTGAGTTTCACCGGTGAGGGGCCACCACTGAGAAGGCCCTGCTCCTCGTCCCCACCAGCCTCACTTGGGAGAACGGTGGGGTCGAGAGCAGGGCCCCCTCAGATGATCTTAAATTCCGTGGTGGGATGTAGAGGTAGATACGTTCGGACAGATACACTTAGCCGTATACCTTAACAAAATGTACAATGTAATACAGAATTCATACATACAATTGCACTACCTGCAAAACTCAGTTTTCATGTCTTTGAACTAAACATGGTCATTCCATAATATGTCAAATTGTTTCTTTAGGGGAGGTTAGCGTACATGTATGACACCGACAGAATTCTGGCCTTTCACTGCCCATGCTCTGATAATGTCCTGGTTTGTAGACCTCCATGTGTAGAATACAGAGCTGCTCATAAAGACAGCATCCAAACATGGCAGTAGAAATGTGCAGCCATACTTTGGGAACATCTTTTGGTACAATTGAAACAGCAACTTCGCCTCCTCCTCCATACTGAATGATGGGATTCGTGTAAAGCTGGGAAGCTAATGCTTGATAGAACGCTTGCTTTCAAATCTGTCTGCTACTGTACTAATATAATCTTCCAAGTCCTTCTGCTGGATTCCCTCATCAACTGGAGTGAAAATCTTCTAGGTTGTGATCCTCTATTCATGGAAAGCTCTGCTTAAGGAAAGCCATTTGCTACCTACACTATTATATTTCTTGTCCCAGGCAAATCAATACTGTGTTGACTAGCAATCTTACATACACACACATACTCTGGAGTAATCCCCAATGAATTTGCTGTGGCTTAGCTCTGAGCAGCAGGCACAGCATCATAGTGATAAACTGTGTCATTTCTTTCAATGGTGTTTTTGATTGAAGTTTCATCCCTGTTTTATGACTAAATTGTATTTTCCCATGCTGCGCTTTGTTGTTTTTAGATGCCAGCAAAATGCCTGGCTAATATGTGCTGAAGGGTAGCTTTAAAAAAAGCTAGTCAAAGCCCAATAAATAAAATACGATGCACTGATTCTGGCACCACGGCACTCACTGCCCATTAAGTTCTGATTACACAGCACAATGCTCTCTCAGCATTAAGATCTTTGCACCTTGCATCCAGTAATAGACCTTAGGGAGAACGCACTGTGTTTTACTGTGTTTTTCAGTAGTACAGTTGTGCTCTATTGCAGAATATTTCAAGGCAACACTACTGAGTACAAATATAGAGTTGGCAGGTCTCAGGATGATGGTTTAAGACAGTGGTTCTCAATCTTCCTAACACCACAACCCCTTAATACAGTTTCTCATGTTGTGGTGACCCCTAACCATAAAATTATTTTCATGAAATTTTGCTACTGTTACAAATCTTAATGTAAATATCTGATATGCGGGATGTATTTTCATTCATTGGACCAAATTTGGCACAAATACACAATATGCCCAAATTTGAATACTGGTGTATTGGGGGGGGGGTGATTATGTCATTTGGGAGTTGTAGTTGCTGGGATTTATAGTTAACCTACAATCGAAGAGCATTCTGAACACCACCAATGATGGAATTGAACCAAACTTGGCACACAGGACTCCCATGACCAACAGAAAATACGGGAAGGATTTGGTGAGTTTTGGAGTTGTAATTCACCTACATCCAAAGAGCACTGTGGACTCAAAGAATGATAGATCTGGACCAAATTTGGCACGAATACTCAATATGCCGAAATGTGAACATTGGTGGAGTTTGTGGAAAATAGACCTTGACATTTGGGAGCTGTAGTTGCTGGGATTTGTAGTTCACCTACAATCAAAGAGCATTCTGAACCCCACAAATGATAGAATTGGGCCAAACTTCCTACACAGAACCCACATGACCAAAAGAAAATACTGTGTTTTCTGATGGTCTTTCTTGATCCTTCTTTTTCTTTGGAGACTTTTAAGCAGAGACTGGATAGTTATCTGCCAGGGATGTTTTGATTGTGTTTTCCTGCATGACAGAATGAGGTTGGACTGGATGGCCCTTGTGGTCACTTCCAATTCTATGATACTATGAGCCTATGATTTTTGCAAGGGTGGAATGATAATCACTTAAGCTAGCTTTTGGATGTCTTTAAATTGGTCCATGGTTTGGGCCACCCAGACAACTGCCAATCTGTCTGACCCACAGTATGAACAAATGTGTGCAGCTGTTGGCAATGAGCAGCTGTCGTTCCCAAAGAGATGATGAATGAAGCTGTATGTAGAGCCCTATCTGCTGTCTCCACTTTCTAAGAACACTTGCAACCATATTGGGGGAAGCTGTCTTTCAAACCTTAATTGTTTCCCATTGACTTAGTTGATTCGAAACATTGGCCAAGAAGCAACAACATCTCAAGATATTGCAAATATCCACCATTGGAGTTGCACTACACAAGCGCTACAGTTCCTATACTAAATATTGACACAGTGCAAAGGCAAATAGCAGTTACCTTATTGCACATTGTGTACTTCACAATACACAGTGGCAATATACAATGTGTAATTGATAACGCATACTGATACACTACTGTAGGTGCATTATTATGTACCTGTTTTTGCACCATAATTGGAGCTTTGTGGGACTTCATTTCAACTGTAAACAGAGTACTGAGTGTGTATTGCACAGGGGGTGGAAAATATTAAAGAGGTAGAAGTTTTTTCCAATGCACTGCATTATATTATAGTTTGCAAATAAAAGACCTTTCCATCACTCCCAACATGGGCCTCCTCAGTGACTGCAGTCAAGGAGGTCAGAATGGTCTACTCCTACAATAATTTTTGAAATATTTTAAACATTGTCTTAATACTTTTGTGTAATACATTATATTGTATAATACATTATAGCCACACCGGGACTGTGGCGCAGCTGGCTGTGAATCAGCTGCATTAGGATCGCTACTGACCAAAAGGTCATGAGTTAGAAGCCAGCCCGGGTCAGAGTGAGTTTCTGACCAATTTGTGTAGCTTGCTATCGACCTTTGCAGCCCAGAAGATAGTTGCATCTGTTAGGTAGGAAATTTAGGTACCACGTATGTGAGGAGGCTAATTTAACTAATTTACAATGCCATGAAAATCTCCAGCAAGCTTGCAAAGCCAGCCTGGGTCAGAGTGAGATTCCAACCAATTTGTGTAGCTTGCTATCGAACTTTGCAGCCCGAAAGACCGTTGCATATGTCAGGTAGGAAATTTAGGTACCGCTTATGCGGGGAGGCACTATAAAATTCCCCAGCAAGCATGCAAAGAATGAGGAAGTACTTCATCAGTGTCACAGTGGCCAGAATACTCTCATCAAAAAGCTGGAATGTTAAGTAGCCTCTGTGTGTCTGTCTATATATGTTGTGTGTCTATGGCATTGAATGTTTGCCATGTATATGTACATTGTAATCCACCCTGAGTCCCCTGCGAGGTAAGAAGGGCAGAATATCAATACTATAAATAAATAAATAAATAAATAAATACTCCTTGCAGTCCATTCATCACCAGTCAAAATCCATTTATTTCGTCAAGCTTTTAACAGCGGGGGGGGGGGGGAGCTGTAATCTTTTCAACTCAAGTATATTCAATGGGTTTTTCTCTTTTGAATTGAGAAAGTGAAAGATCTGTCAATTTCAACATGACATGTATGTTTTACATTTGAATATTTTTCCTTTTTTTAAAAAAAAACAGTAGCTGCATTAGTCCCAATCCATGCTGAGATAATGGTATGATCAATGGATGGGCAGTCATTGCATCAACATCCCATATTCTCCTTGTTATCAACTTAGTTTACTTACATGTTGCCTCACAATGGGTCTCCTCTAGTTGAGACCAACTACCAGTGTTTTGGGTTCTGTCCCTTATTGACAGAAGATTCTGATTCAGTTTGTGCTGGAAGGGAAGTTACTATAGGCAGAGTGTGTAATGTTACTTTATCAAAGGAAAAATTGCTTTACTAATTGCTCTCCTCATCCAACAGATCATTACTGCAGTACAGAAAGGTCACATACGAGGTTATTAAGAAATTAACATTACTACCACCTTACTGTTACTGTAAGCTTGGGAAGTTGCTACAGAAAGAGGTTGAACAGTTGAGGATGGGTGAAGCATAATTAAGACCCCTTCTAGGCATGATAAAGCCACAACAGAAAACCTAGGGAATATTTGCATTGCTATGTAATATATTGAACTCATGCATTGTTATGGTATTTCATATAATGTGTACAAGACAGATTATGAAGTAAAATTCTACCACTGTCTAAAAAGGAAAGAGCAGTTAACACAGAGTATAAAATAGCAATTTCCAGTAAAATCAACATTGTGGGAGAGGCTGCGTGATGAAATTGGCTGAAGTAGCAACCTACTGTCAGTCTCCTGAGGAATCTGTATCTCAACCAAGTAGCAACAATAAGAACAGACCACAGAACAACAGACTAGTTCAAGATTGGAAAAGGAGTATGGCAGGGCTGTAGACCCTCCCCAGACTTATTCAACTTGTATGCAGAACATATCATGCGATGTGTGCAGCTTGAAGAAGGCTGGAGTTAAAATAGCTGGAAGAAACATTAACAACCTTAGATATGCAGATGATACCACTTTGATGGCAGAAAGTGAGGAGAGACTAAGGAGGTCTATAACCAAGGTGAAAGGGAAAAAAATACAAAAGCTGGGTTGCAGTTAAACATAAAAAAACAATTTTATTGCAACCAGACTGATTAATAACTGGCAAATAGAGGGAGAAAACATGGAGGCAGTGACAGACTTTGTATTTCTAGGCACGAAGATTACTGCAGGTGCAGACTGCAGTCAGGAAATCAGAAGATGTTTACTTCTTGGGAGGAGAGCAATGGCTAGTCTTGATAAAATAGTGAAGAGTAGAGACATCACACTGGCAAATAAGATCCACATAGTTAAAGCAATGGTATTCCCCATGGTCACCTACGGATGTGAGAGCTGGACCATAAGGAAGACTGAGCGAAGGAAGATAGACACTTTTGAACTGTGATGCTGGAGGAAAATTCTGAGAGTGCTTTCGAACGCAAGAAGATCCAACCAGTCCATACTTCAGGAAATAATGCCTGACTGCTCATTGGAGGGAAGGATATGAGAGGCAAAGATGAAGTACTTTGGCCACATAATGAGAAGATAGAAAGGCTTGGAGAAGATAATGATGCTGGGGGAAAGGGAAGGAAAAAGGAAGAGGGGCCGACCAAGGGCAAGATGGATGGATGGTATCCTTGAAGGGACTGGCTTGACCTTGAAGGAGTTGGGGATGGTGACGGCCGACAGGGAGCTCTGGCATGGGCTGGTCCATGAGGTCACGAAGAGTCAGAAGCGACTGAATGAGTAAAAAAAAGAAAAGCAACCTAAAAGCAGGCAGTGATAGAATCAGGATACTACTTCTTTGTTTATGATTCATTCTTTTAAGTGATCTTAATTTTATGATGGTCTAACTGCTTTTTAATGTTTTTTATGATATGAATTTTTAAAATATGTTTATTTGTTGTAAACCAACTTCAGTCCCAAACTTGGGGAAAGGCACAATATATATGCATAACAGCATCAACAGTGACAATGCTGTTTGTAGTATCCTGATAATGGTTCAGAAAGAGTTACTTTTCCAAACCCCAGGCTGAAAACCCATGTGATATATAGGCCATATTTACAGTGCACAACACACCTGGAAGATAGGTTAAGAGTATTTGGTCTAAAATAAGTTCATGATTTTCCCATATAGCAGGTGGAGAACTTTCAATGGGATCACACCCACTTCTCTTCCACTCTCTGTATCCATCTCTGGTTGAAATCCTAAATCACAAATGCAGAACTACATCTTGTCTCCCAAACGGACTATCCAAACCCACCTTAAGATCTAGCAGCTGCTCCAAGGGATGGAAATCTGTTCTGCTATCAATTGGGGCACAGTAGAATGACATTTCCGTCCAACTCCCATCAGGGATGGAGTCACAATAAGGGTCTTGCTTCTGATTTTGCACAAGAGATGGCTTGTGAGAGGGGGCTGGAAACATCATCCGGCTGCACACCAGTTACCAATAGAACAGACCCCTGTTGCTCAAAGCAGCTGATGGATGTTATGGTTGGTTTGGGGGACATTTGGCACAGTAAATCAGTGGAGTATGGCTGAATATGAAGCAGTGAGAGATCTGCATCTCTAGGTTACAAATCCATGGCTACAATGTTGGATGACAGACTGTGCAGCGGGCCCTTGGTATCCACTGAGGTTTGGTTCCAGTATCTTTCTTGGATAGCACAATCCATGAATGCTGAAGTCCCAATATATACACTGTCTTAGTAAATAATCTCCTATATATTAAAAAAAAAAAGCAAAATCAAGGTTTGCTTTTTTTGGATTTCCCCTCCAATATTTTCAAGCCATCGATGATTGACTCCATGGATGCAGAATCTGTGGATATGGAGGACTGGTTGAATGTAAAAGCAAAATCAAGGTTTGCTTTTTTGGATTTCCCCTCCAATATTTTCAAGCCATCGATGATTGACCCCATGGATGCAGAATCTGTGGATATGGAGGACTGGTTGAATGTATTATTATTATTATTATTATTATTATTTCTCATCATCATTTTTATCCTGCCTTTCTCCCCCATTGGGACTCAAGATGTCTATCAGTGACATGACACAATACAAAGGTACACATATCTGTCGATATGGAGGACTGGTTGAATGTATTTATTATTATTATTATTATTATTATTATTTCTCATCATCATTTTTATCCTGCCTTTCTCCCCCATTGGGACTCAAGATGTCTATCAGTGACATGACACAATACAAAGGTACACATATCTGTCGATATGGAGGACTGGTTGAATGTATTTATTATTATTATTATTATTATTATTACTTCTCATCATCATTTTTATCCTGCCTTTCTCCCCCATTGGGACTCAAGATGTCTATCAGTGACATGACACAATACAAAGGTACACATGAAATGTAATAATGCATTTAATGTTATATGTAGTTCAGCTTGAAGCAACCTAAAGTGAACATGATGCACAATACCTTTCTTAACCATAAAACAATAGCAAATTATCAAAGCACATATCAGTCTTATGCTTTTTGATGCAAAAGATAATAATAAAAATAGTAAGAATAAGGCTGCTTACAAGAGGTAACTCTATTTTACAAGACACCCAACTTTCTCAGCGTTATAATGCTTTCTAGGAGAATTCTTCTGCAAAGTTTCATTAGTAGATAATAAAAGAGATGAAAACTGACTGACCCAAGCAAACAGCACCTTGCTAGTTCAATGCCACAGTGAATTCAAATCTGATTGGTATGTTTACCCCGCTCCCGACAACATAGGTATGCCCTGCTTCAGGGTTTTCCATACCGAGTGCAATGAGAAAGTAAATTAAACCACTTACAGTGAACCAAAACTTCTCTCGTTTCCATGGAAATGTGGAGAAGACCGAGCTTCAAGTTTATCGGACTGCTAAGTACAAACGTCTTTTGTTACCAGTGAGCTTTATCCGCTTCCCAAGGGCTACTGCTTCCTATGTGCGAATCAGTGCACTGGGTAACCTTCCACCCCGCGGGACGTGCCTTCATGACAGCTGGCATCCCGTCCCACTTTGCAGGCTTCCTTAGATCTCAGAAAAGTTGAATGTCATGCGAGAAACCAACTGTGTATCATAAGGTTTGTGTCTGTTTCTGCATAAACTGTCTACATTTTCACTCTGGAACACACTAACCAAGAATAACGAATAACCATTAGCATGCCATATGATGGTTACATAGCGCAAATGTCCACATCAGGAGTTAATGTATTTTTTGCGCCACACATTCCTTATACTTCACACATGAATGTGCAAGAGTCAATGTGCAAATGAATGCATAGTCCAATGCTTAGCTGATTTTATTTATTTATTCCATTTCCAGAGAGATATCTTTTGGGCTGAATTTATTTATTTATTCCATTTCCAGAGAGACATCTTTTGGCCTTTAAGCCCTATTCCTAGATTTAAAAGACTTAAGCACAGAGGAGCTGATATGTAGCTAGTAGAACCAGACTGGTGAAGTTTTGACACTCCAGACATTTAAAATAACATCTCACATAATAAAGAGAAATGCTATTGTTCTGAGTGCACAGTAAAAATTTCTACAAATCAGACTACAAATCCCTTAGGATGGTGCCATGGCAGTTATAATAGTGTCAGGCTGTTACAACTGTGAAGTCAAGATACTCTCTTAAGACATTATGACGCAAGGTCCTAAAAGTGTGTTCTTGCATTGCAGAGAGCTGGAATACACCAGGATAGCCACTCTTCCTATTGCATAATCTGGCTGAAAGTTGATCGAGCCTTCAGCTTAGTGCACCAGCTTGACCATATCTCCTCCCAAATGATGCATTGCCCCTCATTGTCCATAGCCCCCTTTTTACAAGAATTCCTGGACTGATTGCACAACTCTGATATTTGAGTAGTTCTCACTAAAGTCCTCAATTACATGGCTTCATCTCTGAGCACAAGGAACCTCCGGTGGCGCAGTGTGCCAGCAGGACTGAAGACAGACAGGTCGCAGGTTCAAATCCAGGGAGAGCACGGATGAGCTCCCTCTATCAGCTCCAGCTCCTCATGCAGGGACAAGAGAGAAGCCTCCCACAAGGATGATAAAACATCAAAACATCCGGGCGTCCCCTGGGCAATGTCCTTGCAGACAGCAAATTCTCTTACACCAGAAGCGACTGCTTAGAATTGGTCTGAAGTGAGATAATGTTGTGCATTCAGAAGCATTCCCCGTTGTTGTTTGGGAGCTGCTAATGCATAGCTCAATTCTTGCGCATTAATTTCCTTAGTTAACAGCAACTGAAAGTAAGTCATATACAGCTGGCTCTTCATATTTGCAGGTCTAACTTTTGCATATTTTATTATTGGCAGCAAGCAAACACTGGCTGTAAAAAGAGATGGAAAAGAATGTTAAGACGTTCTTGAGGTCAGTGTCCAGTGCTGATACTTCTTGCTAAGATCAGAGTCAGCAACCTTCCCTGATGGTCAGAAATGTGCTACTTCAGGGTACAAAAATGAAATAAAGGAGAAGCTACAGAAGGTGTTTTGATATTGCCGAAGGCCAAAGTCAAATGGCTTCACAGCTGCCGTGTACTATTTACCAAAGAGGAATTACAAATTTATTTTTCATTCCATTTTATCCCAGATTACAAGGCATCAGACAGCTGGCACTTGCAGGCTGGGGGCCAAATCAGTTTGACATTACCCTTGGGGCTATTTTACATGATGTGCTCCTTTAATAGGGCCAGATTCCATTACTGGCAGAAGGGCCAAAATACAGCAAGTTTGCTGAGTCCCGTGGCACAGGCTTCAGTGCATTTCAAAATAACTTTTGCCTAAATTGGCTAAGGGGGCATCTACACTGCAGTGTGATGCCACTTTAAATGCCATGACTCAATGCCATGGAATCACGACAGATATAATTGTACAAAGTTTTTATCCTTCTCTGCCAAATAGAGTTGTTCTCAAAGCAAAGAGTGCCTTGGAAACAGCAACACAGGTGAACTTCCCAAGGCACCCAGCCCACAATGCCTGGTTCCTAGGAAAGAGCATCCAAAGTCAGGCATTTAGGTCCTGCTGGCTCTGCAGAGAGCAACACAATTGTCCCAATCTGGCAGAGGCACCTCTGGTTAATCCCTGAACATCTCACTTTTTCACCTGCTTTTTAAATGTCCCAGATTCAGTCTACACTTCCCACAACCTTTCTCCTTGGCCGAACAGGGCATAGGGTTACAGCCTGTGTTAGACGGGGTTACACTCCCCCTGAAGACGCAGTTTCACAGCTTGGGAATGATCCTGGATTCATCGCTGAGCCTGGAACCCCAGGTCTCGGCGGTGGCTGGGAGAGCTTTTGCACAATTAAAACTTGTGTGCCAGCTGCGCCCATACCTTGGGAAGTCGGATCTGGCCACAGTGGTCCATGCTCTTGTTACATCCCGAATAGATTACTGCAATGCGCTCTATGTGGGGTTGCCTTTGAAGACTGTTTGGAAACTTCAACTAGTCCAACGGGCGGCAGCCAGATTACTCACTGGAGCGTCATACAGGGAACATACCACCCCCCTGTTATGTCAGCTTCACTGGCTGCCGATCCAGTTCTGAGCACAATTCAAAGTGCTGGTCTTGACCCATAAATCCCTATACGACTCTGGCCCAGCGTACCTGTCCGAACATATCTCCTTCTACATCCCGCCTAGGAATTTAAGATCTTCTGGAGGGGCCCTGCTCTCGGCCCCGCCCTTTTCACAAACGAGACTGGTGGGGACAAGGGACAAGGCCTTCTCGGTGGTGGCCCCCCGCCTGTGAAATGCACTTCCTGGGGAAATTAGATCATTGTCATCAGGGCCGTAGCCAGGATTTCATTTCGGGGGGAGCTAAAAAATGTTCAGGGGGGGTTTTGGGGGGGGGTGAGTTTCAGGGGGGGCTGAGTCTGAGTGAAAGAGGGTCTAGCCTAGCAAACCTTTTGTATCATTACCCCAATACCCACATACATATGGGATATATTGAGAATGGTGATCAAATCATGATATTAATAAACATAACAGTTTAAATAATGCACCAGTAAGGCCTTTTCGCGAACCACCATGAGAATTTCGGGGGGGGGGGGGGGGCTGAAGCCCCCCGAGCCCCCCCCCCCCCGGCTACATGCCTGATTGTCATCCCTCCTCTCTTTTAGAAGGAAATTAAAAACATGGATATGGGACCAGACCTTTGCATAATCTGGCAGATTGACAAGGACAATGATGACAAGAGCTTTGGAAATGGATTATGATAAGCTGAATGGCCCACTAAAAACAGAACTTGGTGAAACGATGGCCACTACGTTGGCTTTTTATGAGATTTTATTGTAATAATTTCATGGTTAATTATTTATAATTATTGTTGATATGTATTTTTGTTTAACTGTAGGTATCGAATTGTGCCAGCTGGAAGCCGCCCTGAGTCCCCCCTAGGGGGTTGAGAAGGGCAGGGTAGAAATGCGCGAAATAAATAAATAAATAAAATTTCCATGGATGGAAACTGCATTGAAAGTACAGAGAAAGGAATTCGTAAAATATCTCATCACTTCATCACACTAGAGAAAAAATCCACTTAAAATCCAGTTTCTGCCTCCTGCAGAATTCTGGGACTTATAGTTTAGTGAGGCTGTTAAAGGCTCCCCCCTAATCTACAAACCCCAAAATTCTGCAGGAGGCAAAAACTGGATTTTAAGTGGATTATTTCTCTAGTGTGATGAAGACTTGGTCTTGCCAAAGAAAATTCTAGGAAATTCACAGAATCACAAGTCAATGTTATGAGATTCTCCTCCTATCCCACTCCCCCTCCTCCTCATTATTCCCAAGCTGTTTATTTATACTGTATTTTATTTACTGTAATTTTTGGTTTTTAAAAATTAACCACAGCTACAACTGCAAAATTGCTTTTAATCGAGAGAGAAAAACATTATGGAGCAGAGGAAGTCCAGAAGTCAAGGTTATGGGACTATGCAGAGTTATGATCACAGGGCCATGAATTGCCAAATTGCATGATTGAAGAGAGGTGCAATATTGAAGGTGTTCATGCAATAGAGCCCTCAGTTATCACTGGTGAAAGGCCTATTACAGGGAAAACCAGCTGATCCCTAACCCATCTAAAACACGGACATGTGCTTTTCATCTCAAGAACAGAGAAGCATCCCGAGCTCTGAAGATCACCTGGGAAGGAATCCCACTGGAGCATTGCAGCGCACCCAAATACCTGGGAGTCCCTCTGGACCGTGCTCTTATCTACAAGAAGCACTGCCTGATCATCAAGCAAAAAGTGGGTGCTAGAAACAATATCATACGAAAGCTGACTGGCACAACCTGGGGGTCACAACCAGATACAGTGAAGACATCTGCGCTTGCGCTATGCTATTCTGCTGCTGAGTACACATGTCCAGCGTGGAACACATCTCACCACACTGAAGCGGTAGATGTGGCTCTTAATGAGACGTGCTGCATTATCATGGGATGTCTGCGCCCTACACCACTGGAGAAATTACACTGTTTAACCGGTATTGCACCACCTGACATCCACCAGGAAGTGGCAACCAATAGTGAAAGGACCAAGGCAGAAACATTTCCAGCTCATCCCTTGTTTGGGTATCAGCCAGCACGTCAATGACTCAAATGAAGAAATAGTTTTCTAAGATCTACAGAGTCACTCACTGGAACACCTCAGCAAGCAAGAGTCCAAAAGTGGCAGGTTCAAACCCAGAACCTCAATCAATGGCTGCTACCAAATGAGAGACTCCCCCCTGGGCACACAGAAAACTGGGCGACTTGGAGGGCGCTGAACAGACTGCGCTCTGGCACCACGAGATGCAGAACCAACCTCAAGAAATGGGGCCACAAAGTGGAATCCACGACATGGGAGTGTGGAGAAGAGCAAACCACTGACCACCTGCTGCAATGCAACCTGAGCCCTGCTACATGCACAATGGAGGATCTCCTTGCGGCAACACCAGAGGCACTCCAAGTGGCCAGATACTGGTCAAAGGACATTTAATCAACTACCAAGCTTGCAAACTCTGTTTTGTCTGTTTGTTAAAAATTTGTTTAAAATGTATTACAATTGTCTGGTTGATACTGACACGATAAATAAATACTGGTGAAAGGTGGGAGGGTAAGGCAATGCCAGCCACTTTGTGTGGCCAGTGCTGCTTCTCAAAGAGCCTATCTGTCTTGTCTGTCCTTTCTTTCTCTCCCTCCCTTCCCTGTTCTCTCTTCCTTCCTTCCTTCCCCCGCCCTGTCTCCCTCTCTCTCTCAGATGGTGATAGAGAAGGGAGATGCTATAAGATGGAACAGCAGGAGTCCTTGGGTTACTGCTGCTCAGAAGAAGGCAGTTCTTTGATATCTCTGTATGAGTGGTATATATAGTTCAATGAATGGCCTTCTCAAGCTTCTTGAACTTTCTTCCCAAAAGAGGTGAAGGAGAAAGAGTGTTCCTTCTACAAAAACATCAGATTTCTGAGAGATAATGCCATACGAATGGTTTTAAAGGACTCTGTACCAATAGCACCTGAAAATCGGGTGAGCGAAATTGGCTTGAAGCAAAGACACAGAGAGTATCTAGAAAATGATGGTGTGTGGAATGGGGTTGTTTAAATAGGTCACTAAAACCCCAAACAGTACAATTTTAAAACAGATGTCAGCACCACTCTTTGTGCTGACTATAATTCCCATAAATTTCCACTTGGAACACGAAGGTCTGCTGTACTTAATACCTCAGAAGCAATTCCACCCAGCTGTGCTTGTGCTTGTAAATGACTCCTTCTTCCATTCACTGTAGTCCCTTGTTTAAAAGAAGAAGCATACAATAAAGAGTAAATGCTGAACTGGGAGAAGCTGACAGTGGTTTACCTTCTCCTCCCAAATGAATTACAGAGCAAGCCAAGGGGGAGACCGGGGTGTGTATAAATCAAGATCTCTCTGGCAGAGATGAGGTGATATAGGTCTCTATAAACATCGAGACATAAAAATCCACACATGACTTACATAACTTTAGAGTAGACAATAGTCCAAGATTTTCCATTCCTTGACTCAATCATTAATCAGAATGGAGACTGCAATCAAGAAACTAGAAGAAGACTAGAACTTGGAAGGGCAGCTATGAAGGAACTAGGCAAGATCCCGAAGTGTCAAGATATAAAGCACTGGGACTATGCCGCAGCTGGCTTGGAAGTCAGCTGCATTAAGATCACTACTGACCAAAAGGTCATGAAGCCAGCCCGGGTAAGAGTGAGCTTCCAACCAATTTGTGTCAACCTTTGCAGCCCGAAAAACAGTTGCATCTGTCAAGTAGGAAATTTAGGTACCGTGTATGCGGGGAGGCTAATTTAACTTATTTACAATGTCATAAAAATCTCCAGCAAGCATTCAAAAGAATGAGGAAATACTTCATCAGTGTCACAAATGGATGGTGAAGCGACAGTTCCCCTGGTGGCCGGAATACCCTCACCAAAAAGCTGGAATGTTAAGTAGCCTCTGTGAGTCTGTCTATATATGTTGTGTGTCTACGGCATTGAATGTTTGCCATGTATATGTACATTGTAATCTGCCCTGAGTCCCCTGCGGTGTGAGATGGGTGGAACATAAATACTGTAAATAAATACTGTAAATAAATAAATATCATTGAATAATATTAAAGTTAGGATGGCTCATGTTGTGTATTCCTCTTTTTCTGAAGATGAGGTAGAATAGGAGGCTGAAGATGTAGGTGTTGGGGATTTGTGGCCATTTGTTGAGGAGGAAGAAGAGGGTGAGGAAAATATACGGCCAGTTTCTACGTTTCAGGAACACTGAAGAGTGAAAGAAGAAAGCAGAAGTGCATTGTCAAAGGCTTTCATGGCCAGAATCACTGGGTTGTTGTAGGTTTTCCAGGCTGTATGGCCATGTTCTAGAAGCATTCTCTCCTGGCGCAGGAAAACATCAGGAGAGAATGCTTCTAGAACATAGCCATACAGCCCGAAAAACCTACAACAATCCAGAAAGGAGAAAGTCAGCTAGAAACCCTGAACAATCAGACTTCACCCTAGGAACACGTGTGCTGGGAGCTGAGGGCTATAAATGAGCAGTAAAGCAAGTGGTCAGTGCTGGCAACAACCGTACAACTTAGTGCTTCTTTGTTCTGGTTTCCTTGGTTGCAATTCCAGTGTCAGTGAAGTGCTTCACAAAGACTTTTTGACTAAGACTCTTGTTTCATGCCTGATGTAAGACTTTTACTTTGCTTTTGGGATTTTTCTTCTGTTACTTTGCTGCTGTTTTGTTAGAGTATTATCATTTTGCTGAAGCAAAGCTTTTCTAGTTGCTTTACTCCTTTTTGTAAGGCTGTTTCTGGGGCAAAACAGGACAGTTTGTGCCATCATATTTCCCATTTCTGTGTGGATGTGAAAGTTGGACAGTGAAGGAATTTGGTAGGGAAAAAAATCCAACTCATTCAAGAAGTGATGCTGGAGAAGACCGTGGACTGCTAAAAAGACAAAGAAATGGACAAATCAGGCCTGAACTTTTTTCTAGCATCGTTGCTGCTATTGCTGCACTTCATTTTTAAGCACTATCCATGCACCTGGCAATTTACAAATGAAAGAAATGTAATGGCCCAGAGAGACGAGAATATGAATTCTCCAATGATAACCTTTAGCAATCTAACAACTATATATATATACCCCTAAAGGCTAATACATTCAAAATGATATAAGCCTTTGTGAACAAGATATGTACGGGATCCACTATGATTACACTACAAGATATGTATGGAAAACTGTAATAGTAGTGAAATGAGCTGTTCTCTCCATAAATAATCCTGTGCAGATAGTGTCCCCGGAGATTGAAATCAGCAACATGTATCATACCAGGTGGGCTCCCAGCAGGGATAATCTAGAACAGCATTTCTCAACCTGGGGGTCGGGACCCCTGGGTGGGTCGCGAGGGGGCATCAGAGGGGTCGCCAAAGACCACCAGGAAAACACAGTATTTTCTGTTTGTCATGGGGGTTCTCTCGTGTGGGACGTTTGGCCCAATTCTGTCATTGGTGGGGTTCAGAATCCCAGCAATGACAACTCCCAAATGTCAAGGTCTATTTTCCCCAAACACCACCAGGGTTCGCATTTGGGCATATTGAATATTTGTGCCAAGTTTGGTCCAGATCCATCATTGTTTGAGTCCACAGTGCTCTCTGGGTGTAGGTGAACTACAACTCCAAAACTCAAGGTCAACGTCCACCAAACCCTTCCAGTATTTTCTGTTGGTCATGGGAGTTCTGTGTGCCAAGTTTGGTTCAATGCCATCGTTGGTGGAATTCAGAATGCTCCTTGATTCTGGGTAAAATATAAATCCCAGCAACTACAACTCCCAAATGACAAAATCAAGCCCCTAACCCCACCAGTATTCAAATTTTGGTGTTTCGGGTATTTGTGCCAAATTTGGTCTAGTGAATAAAATACATCCTGCATATGTGATATTTACATTACGATTCATAACAGTAGAAAAATCACAGTTATGAAGTAGCAACAAAAATAATTTTATGGTTGGGGGTCACCACAACTTAAGGAACTGTATTAAGGGGTCGCGGCATTGGGAAGGTTGAGAACTACTGATCTAGAACATGGCCATGCAGCCTGGAAAACTCACAGCAACCAAGGGCTAATCTGCTTGTAAATAAGGTGCCCACCAGGCAGTGTTCACCTTGTTTCACAAAACAAGTTAATCCCTTACAACCAAAAACAAGGTTAATGCAAATGAGTCACATCTTTTAACCTGAAAGAACATCTCTCTAGAAATCTAGGTCCTCCTATACAACTTTGTGGTGAACTTAAACAGGAGGAACTAGAGATCACAGAATCATAGGGTTGAACGAGACCTTGGGGGCCATCCAGTCCAACTTCTTGCCATGCAGGAAAAGCACAATCAAGGCACCCAAGAGATGGCCATCCAGCCTCTGTTTGAAAGCCTCCAAAGAAGGAGCTTCCACCACACTCTGAGGCAATGAGTCACACTTTCAAACAGCTCTTCCTGTGACCAGGAAGGTCTTCCTAATGTTCAAGTGTAATCTTCTTTATGAAACCAGGAATCAGAGCAATGGGTTCAAATGACAAGAAAGGAGATATTCTCTCTAGGAATCTCTAGGTCCTTCAACATGACTGTATCCATTTACAGTACTTATATTCCGCCCTTCTCATATAGGATTCAATGCTGCATGTACAATGACAAGACAAACAACAGATATAGCGTTTTTCTCATCCTTCGGCATCTTTGGGGGCTGTGCTAGGTTCTGGCCACAGAGGTGTGCTGTCACTCCATCTCCCTGCCAAAGAGCTTTCTTCGTAAACTTTTCTCGGAAACACCATGCCTAAAATACTTCCCTGATTAATGTGGTTCCTATCTATCTACTCACATTGCTGTTTTTGATCTGCTAGGTGAGTGGTGAGCTGGGCTGAAGGTCAGAAGCTCACCCTGACCTAGCTTTGAACTGTCAACCTTTCAGTTGGCAAGATTTACTGCAACTGCAGCTGGTGATTAACCTGCTGTGCTAAAGTTGTATGGGCAACTTGCAGTAGAAATTGTCTATGGAGTTGCACTGAAAAACCTAGGGTTTCCAAAAGAGACTCTTTTAATCAAATCTACAAAAGGCAAGCCTACAAATGTAGATGGCTGACTTATTTTTTATCTGGCTGGAGTCTTATTTCGCTTCTCCAAAGCTTCCTTGACAAACCCTGTCTTGAATCTTCAGTGTGCCTCCTGCCATCCCTATTATCCTTCTTTCTTCTCCTTCCCCACCCATAGAAACATCTGTGATTCAAGGAAATAACATGTCAAAATAGAAAATGTGGAAGGAAGGCAGGAAGGAAAGGATGCCAGCCCACAATGCACACTCTGTAAAAGCCAGTTTATTTGCATGAATTGTGTGGGAGGAATGCACCCTGGGGAATCTCAAGGGGGAAAAAATCTGGATTTAAGGAAAGGGAGGCAGGAGCTGTGTTGAGGCAGGAAAATGTGTCTTAGATTTGTTCTAAATTATGAAAACCGATATCCTTTATTGTATGTAGAAAAGCTAACATGGATTAGATGCATAAAACCTTCCTGATGTGATCAAGCTGGACCATGGCTTAGTGATGCAGCACTTTCACTTTTTTGACACCATGGCTAACTGTCATGATGGCTGCTTATTACCTCCAATCACAACATTAAAGCTTTGCCCTTTTTTTGGAGTGTAGAATAACCTCCATGTTGTGGGGAATATATTCCTTGACTTAGCATGGAAATGCAAAACCATAAATGATAGCAAACCCTATTGAAACAAACACTTTTATGACAGAAGCATACCGATAGAATCACTCTGTAGTAGGGTTGTGCATTCGGGGTAAACCTTGACCTGTTTCATGTCCAGGTTTTGGTGGGTGCCCCAATCCATTTTTGGGAGCCTCCCAAATTCAGGAGAAGAGATATCTGTATTCACTCTTGAGTGCCAAAAGATCCAATTTCTATTGCCCCATTTGGGGGGCGGGTTTGTCAAGCTCCCCTTCCCAACATTTTAGGCATTTAAGCTGTTTTACTCTAGAAGAGAAGCACTCAGTTGCAGGCAGGCACGTGCTTTAAAGAGGCTTCTTACTTGTTTATTACTCTAGAGGAGGTGCTCGTCTGCAGGTAGGCATTGCAAGTTTTCTGGGCCTGCACACCACATGTACTTTCCAAGGCAAGTTCTCTTACTTCAGAAGAGGGGCTTGGTTGCAGGCAGACACAAGCATTTTCTGGGCCTGCATGCCACCCACACTTTCCAAGGCAAGGAGGCAAGTTCTCTTACTCCAGAGTAGGTCCTTGGCTGCAGGCAGATTAAAGTGCTTTCTGGGCCTGTACGCCACGCACACACACACACACACACACACTTTTCAAGGCAAGGAGGCATGGAGCACCACATGCTCACAGAAAGCAGGCGAGGAGCCCAGATCGGTTCCTGCTTGCTTTTGTGTCTGGCTGGTTTTTGGACCGTGAGGGAACTTCCCATTACATACTCCCAAAAATAACGAAAGTAATGAAAGAACAGTTGAAATGAAGGAAAACAGTTCCGCGCACAACCCTACTCTAGAGAACTTTGAAAATGGCTAGAGAGTACCTCTCCAGCGGGATGCGCAGTCAGCTTCTGGCAAAAGCATGCCATAGAATTGCACTAGAGGACCTTGAAATGCTTAGAGAACATATTATTTTCAGATGCACATAAGGAAAACTGTGGGGGGGGGGGGTTGGTCATGTCAGGAGTGACTTGAGAAACTGCAAGTCGCTTCTGGTGTGAGAGAATTGGCCGTCTGCAAGGACATTGCCCAAGGGACGCCCAGATGATTTTGATGTTTTTATCATCCTTGTGGGAGGCTTCTCTCATGTCCCCGCATGAGGAGCTGGAGCTGATAGAGGGAGCTCATCTGCCTCTCCCCGGATTTGAACCTGCGACCTGTCAGTCTTCAGTCCTGCCGGCACAGGGGTTTAACCCACTGCACCACCAGTCTCAGAGATACTGTAGTCATACTTCAAAGTTTCTATAATCCCCAAGCCAGTCATAAAGTCATAGAATTTTAGAATTGAAAATGGCTACAAGAGCCAACTAATCTAGACCCTGATAGCCAAAAATACACAACAGAATACAGGAAAACTGTCAGTTTCACAATGGCAGCATTCAGCAGAAAGATAGTGTAAGGAAAGCATCGTGTGTAGATTTATACTCTATGAACACAATAATAGGATCTTGACCCGTCTTGTTTTTTACCTGCCTCTCCCTCCCTCTTTCCCCCTTCCTGATTCTCAGAGATGCTGTAAACACTCGCATACACAACGCAATGTACATGTTGTTTTCCTATGGAGAGCAATCCCATTTATTTGTTTCCACTCCAACCCGATTTTCTAATCCATGTAGCACTGCTTCTGAGCCGAGCCAATTTGGATTCACTTTGCCAGGTTTGATTCCCTTGCCTTTCCCAAGGCTCTCCAAGAATAAACAAACACACAGGCAATTTTCTCTGTCAGAATTTGTTTTCTCTCTCCATGATGCTTTAATTCATGTCAGAGGGAGCCAGAAGTGTTTTACAGTCTTCAGATAGCCATTTGTCTTTCAGGGAGGCAAAAAGACCAGGTATTTATGGGACAGGGAGAATTTTTAAAAGAACAAAATCCAGAGAGTTGTCTACTGGCCGGGATGGGGAGGGACTTGTTTTATTGTGTTTATGGGCACAATAAAACTCACAGGCAGGTGCTTGTTGCATATTAACTAGCAAAAAAAAGTATATCGTTCTGAATGTTGTCTATAAAGGGTGGGATAGTGACCTCCATTCAATAGGCCCTTAGTATAGGGTGAAGAACATGGGGGCTGCACAGTATCCCATTACAATATCCATGCAGAACCGCAATATAGGGCAACACATGCAGATAAATGTAACAGTTGCCCAATATCAATCTGCAATGCACAATGGCTACAGAGACACCAGCACAGGTCATTGCTCAGTGTTGTAGGTACACAATAGCACATCCACCATTGCGTCTTGAATATGTCAATCACTCAATGTCATACTCCTTGGTTCTTTGTTTCCAACACTGCCTGCTGAATTCATTTGTTGTGCACTGCCAAGTTCTTTGCAATACATGAGGAGCACTGCCTACTTATGTGCATATAAATTCCTGAATTGAAACCTGTGTATATATTACATGATTTGCAATGCATTCTCATGGGTTCTAACAATATCGTGCAAACCCCTTGTTATGTGCAGTGCACCAGTCACAGGATCATAGAATCATGGAATCATAGAATCAAAGAGTTGGAAGAGACCTCATGGGCCATCCAGTCCAACCCCCTGCCAAGAAGCAGGAATATTGCATTCAAAGCACCCCTGACAGATGGCCATCCAGCCCCTGTTTAAAAACTTCCAAAGAAGGAGCCTCCACCACACTCCGGGGCAGAGAGTTCCACTGCTGAACGGCTCTCACAGTCATAGAATCATAGAGTTGGAAGAGACCACAAGGACCATCCAGCCCAACCCCCTGCCATGCAGGAGCATACTATCAAAGCACCCCCAACAAATGGTTATCCAGATTTTTCCTAAAAACCTCCAGAGAAAAGGACTTAACCATGCTCCAAGACATCATAGTCAACATTCAAACAGTAGCTAGTTCTTCCTAGTGTTTAAGTGGAATCTCTTTTTCTGTGATTTGAATTTATAGCTTTCTTTCCTAGTTTACAGAGCATCAGGAAACAAGCTTGTTCCTTCCTCATCCTTCCAAATATTTAAATATGACTATCATGTCCCCTCTTGGCCTTCATTTCTCCAAGCAATTATTATTATTATTATTATTATTATTATTATTATTATTATTTCTATCCCACTTTTCTCCCATGGGTGGGGCTCAAAGCAGCGTACAAAGCTTCAAAAACACCAATACACCAATACATATACATCGATGAGCCAGCAATGCGATGCTGCAGTTAAAAAAGCTAATGGGATTTTGGCCTGCATAAATAGAAGTATAGTGTCTAGATCCAGGGAAGTCATGCTACCCCTCTATTCAGCCTTAGTTAGACCACACCTGGAATCACACTGTGTCCAGTTGTGGGCACTACAATTGAAGAGAGATATTGACAAGCTGGAATGTGTCCAGAGGAGGGCGACTAAAATGATCAAGGGTCTGGAGAACAAGCCCTATGAGGAGCAGCTTAAAGAGCTGGGCATGTTTACCCTGCAGAAGAGAAGACTGAGAGGAGACATGATAGCCATGTATAAATATGTGAGGGGACGTCATAGGGAAGAGGGAGCAAGCTGCCCTGGAGACTAGGATGTGGAGCAATGGCTTCAAACTACAGGAAAGGAAATTGCACGTAAACATTAGGAAGAACTTCCTAACTGTGAGAGCTCTTCAGCATTGGAACTCTGCCCTGCAATATGGTGGAGGCACCTTCTTTGGAGGCTTTTAAATGGAGGCTGGATGGCCATCTGTTGGGGGTGCTTTGAATGCGATTGTCCTGCTTCTTGTCAGAAGGTTGGACTGTATGGCCCACGAGGTCTCTTCCAACTCTATGATTCTATGACACATAAAATACATAATCAACTAAACCATCATATACTAATTTTAAAATAACCCAATGTAAACATATCAAATAAAACAATTAATACTTACAACAGGTGCCATTAAAAGTTTCGCTAACCTCAGATCACTGAGTTTATTTGTAAAAGATAAAATAATTCAGCTCCTAAGACATCCATTATCAAGGTCATATCACAGTGGCCAGGGTCAACAAAGCATTCAAAGGTGAATATTACCAGCAGTTATCTGGAAGTGCCTATTATTATTCATCTGGGAAGGCCTGGCTTCACAGAAAAGTTTTAATTTGTGATCAAAAGGCTAATAAGGAGGGGGCCAATCATATCTCTCTAGGAAGGCAATTCCAGAGCCATGGGGCCATCACCGAAAAGGCCCTCTCTCTCATTCCCACCAATCATGCCTGCAATGATGGTGGGACCAAGAGAAGGCCCTCTACTGATGCTCAAAGGGCTTGAGTGGGTTGGAGAAGATGTGGTCCTTAAAGTAGGCTGGGCCCCAACCATTTAGGACTTTGTAAGCTAAAACCAGCACCTTGAATTGTGCCCAAAAACAAACTGGAAGCCAGTGTAGCTGCTTCAGGAGCTGAATAGTTATTTCTCTATATCTCACTCCCATAAGCAGTCTAGCAGCTGACCTTTGAACCAGTTGAAGTTTCTGAGTGCTCTTCTGGGGCATCCCCATGTAGAGCGCATCACAGTAATCTAATCTGGATGTGACTAAGGCATGTACCACCATGGCCAGATCGGACTTTTCAAGGTATGGACACAGCCAGCGTACAAGCTTTAACTGTGCAAAGGCCCTCCCAGCCACTACCAACACCGGGTCAGCACTGAGTCCAGAAGGACCCACAGACTTCGAGCTAGACATCCCCAGCTCTCTAAGCTGTTCCTCAGAGGACTTAGCTTCTAAATCTTTGATCATTTTGGTTGCCATTCTCTGGACACATACTAGCTTGTCAATAACTTCCTTGAATTGCGGTGTCCAGAACTGAATATAGCATTCCAAGTGAGAATGGATGCAGGACTACAATTGCAAGTGCTTGTCCCACCAGCAGTTGCCGAAATGTCAACACCAGTGGAAGAGACTTCCATCACTTGGTGCAGTTGCAAATGGCTAAGACAGGCTTTGGAGGGATGGGTGATACATTGGCTAAGGTAGACTTTGGAGGGATGGGTGATACATTGGCTAAGATAGACTTTGGAGGGATGGATGATACATTGATGATGATTTCATGATTCCATGCTCGTGCTTCAGTCTTGAAGTTGCCTTGTGTCGCCTTCAGGCTGAGAAAGGCAGTATATACATATGGTAAATAATAAATAATAGGGCTGGGCGGTTTCATTTCATTAATTCGTAATTCGTTAAAAATTCGTTATTTTTTTTTATAATGAAGCGATAACGAACCATTCTGGAGCAACTTAAAAACGAAACGAATTTTTAAATTCGTTTCGTAATTGTTTCGGATTCGTTATGTATTCGTTTCGTTATCGTTTTGAAGTCGTTTCATTATTATTTCTGTATGTCTGGGGCAAGTTTTATAGTTGTTTTTTGTTTAATTAGTGAAAAAAATTATAATATCACACCAACAGTCAACAACAGAGGGAGAGGGAAGCTTCAAAAGTTCCCCCTGTCCCATTTGGAGGTTTTTTAGCGTATTTCGCGGTCGCGTCCGCCATTAACGAATCGATTCGTTATTGTTTCGAAATCGATTCGTTATTGTTTCGTAATTTTTTTTAACATTTACGAAATTTCGTAAATATCGAACTTTTTAAAAGAAAAATTTCAGAATTCTTTTAAAAATCGAAACGCAAAACCCCCCAAAAAACGAATCGATTTTAGAAACAAATTTTTCCGTTGTTACCCAGGCCTAATAAATAAATATTTACAATGTTGTTGCTTTCCAGGCGGAATTGTTTCAAAAGGTGAGCTGAGTTGCTGTAGAAATAATCTGTTAATGATACATTTTTCTGGAACAATTTAGTAACCAGTTTGGGCGTGAAATTAGTGAGTGCAGTATGGGTGTGACCAGGTTATCTATCCCTCTTTCAAGGATTCAGAAGGAAATTTCTAGCACAGAAGCCTCCAAGGACTTCTAGTGATCTGCCAAGGAAAATGACTTTTCTAGTATGTTTAAACCCTTCTTAACAGTGCCTTCCAATTTCTCATTTTGTTTGTTTGTTTCCGGTTACAGCACATCCTACCATTGAAGCACTATCATGGCTACATTATTTATTTGTTTGTTTTTTTTAAAAAAAAGTTAGTTACACTAATCACGAAGAAAGGCGAAATAGGGAACATTGGCAGTCTGCTGCCTTCACAAGATTGGCAGGAGTGAATTTCAAACAGAAAAAAAGGAGTGGAGTGGTAAGGTCCACATTAAGCATGCATCCCTTTGCAGGTCATTTCCACAAGGAATGGGGAGAGAGGGCCATACCACAGCCACGGTAGCCCATACTCTGGTTACATCTCGAATAGACTACTGCAACTCGCTCTACATGGGATTGCCTTTGAAGACTATTCGGAAGCAGAAAGGAGCCAGGTTTATCACTGGAGGGTGTACAGAGAGCATACAACCCTCTGCTGTGCCAGTTCCACTGGCTGCCAGTTTGCTATTGAGCACAATTCAAAGTGTATTGTCGAAGGCTTTCATGGCCGGAATCACTGGGTTGTTGTAGTTTTTTTCGGGCTATATGGCCATGGTCTAGAGGCATTTCCTCCTGACGTTTTGCCTGCATCTATGGCAAGCAACCTCAGAGGTAGTGAGGTCTGTTGGAACTAGGAAAAAGGGTTGTGGAATGACCAGGGTGGGACAAAGGACTCTTGTCTGCTGGAGCTAGGTGTGAATGTTTCAACTGACCACCTTGATTAGCATATAATGGCTTGACAGTGCCTGGAGCAAACTTTTGTTGAGAGGTGATTAGATGTCCTTGTTTGTTTCCTCTATGTTGTAATTTTTGAGTTTTTTTAATATTGGTAGCCAGATTTTGTTCATTTTCATGGTTTCCTTTTCAAAGTGCTGGCTTTAGCCTATAAAGCCCTAACCAGTTCCAGTCCAGCTTACCTGTCCAAACATATCTCCTCCTATGAACCAATTAAAAGATTAAGATCATCGGGGGAGGCCCTGCTCTCAGTCCCACCACCTTTGAAGGCACGTCTGGTGGGAACGGGAGACAGGGCCTTCTCAGTGGTGACCCCTCAGCTGTGGAACTCCCCCCCCCCAGGGATATTAGAGCAGCTCCGTCCCTCCTGGCATTCAGAAGGAAAGTGAAAACCTGGCTTTCGGGCCAAGCCTTTGGAGAATTACTGCAGTGCAGTAATAACTATGACATATGTGCAATGATGCTTGGAACGGATTATGATTGCGGATGGTGTAATTTTAAAAGTGATTATAATGTTATATGTTTTAATGTGCACAGGCCCGCAGCCAGGATTTTGTTTTTTGGGGGGGGGGGCTGAGTCTGAGTGAAAGAGGGGCTAGCCTAGCAAACCTTTTGTATCGTTCCCCAATACCCCCATGCATATGGGATATATTGAGCATGGTGATCAGATCATGATATGAATAAACATAACAGTCTAAATAATGTACCAGTAAGGCCTTCTCGCGGACCACCATGAGAATTTCGGGGGGGGGGGGGGCGCTGAAGCCTCCCAAGCCCCCCCCCCCCCCCCCCCGGCTCATGCCTGAATGTGCATTTAAACTCTAATTATAAATTTTAACATAAATGTATTTAATTGTCTATTGTCTAAAGGCATCAAACTGTTGCCATATGTAAAGCTGCCATGAGTCCTCTTTGGGGTAGAGAAAAGTGAGATGTAAATATAGTAAGTAAATAAATACCGGAGATAAAGCCCTCTTTTATTAGCTCAAATCAAAATTCTTGCAAACTCCTCTCACAAAGTCTTTTTTTATTTAGCGTATTTATAATTTGTTAACCAAGATGTCATTTTATCTATTGCTTTTATTTTCCAGATTCTAATCTTTTTACAAGATGTATTTGTTCAGTCACACTATTACAAATGCAGCTGCATCCTCTTCTCACCCAATTGGATTTCAGTTGCCTGCCATTCTTTATTTTCAAAACCTTAAAAATAAAAAGCATCTTTTTGATTGCCAGTGGGTTTCCTTCCCTTCTTTCAAAAACATTGCAAGTTTGCAATCTGTATGTCTTCACACACTTGTCAGTATTTGCCTGCTTATATGATTTTTTTTATCTTGCAACATCTTTTTCTCTCTTTTCCCCAATGTGTTTTTCAAGGGCAAGAGGTTAATCACCATATTTTCTCTCCTCCAGAATTATGTATTTTCTAAAGCTTTGCCTGGCATGTTCTGAGCAATACCCAGCTTTCTTCCTAATGCTGGAAAAATGTGTTATGCTTTGTACTGAAGGAAAGCAATGGCAGACGCTTAAAAGCTGGATCTCTTAGGAGGCAGGGCTTGTTTCAAATTTCTACAGACAAACAAATGGGGAGAGAAAGAAAAAGAGGAAGAGAGGGAGAAGGGTTGTTTACACGGGCCAAATACAATGTCCTACAAAAGGTATGTGCAAGCTTTAAATTGCAATACCTAAAGGAGGGTCAAAGAAAATATTGTGGTTGAATCCAGACTTAATGAAACTGGTAGCAAGATGCACATGGTGTCATGTGATAGGGAACATCACTGCAATGCTGGTTTGCCTACTCTGAGTGATAAACCCCTAAGAAGGGAGGGTGTTGTTGTTCATTCGTTCAGTCGTCTCCGACTCTTCGTGACCTCATGGACCAGCCCACGCCAGAGCTCCCTGTCGGTTGTCACCACCCCCAGCTCCTTCAAGGTCAGTCCAGTCACTTCAAGGATGCTATCCATCCATCTGCCCTTGGTCGGCCCCTCTTCCTTTTGCCTTCCACCTTCCCCAGCATAATTGTCTTCTCCAGGCTTTGCTGTCTCCTCATGATGTGGCCAAAGTACTTCAACTTTGTCTCTAGTATTCTTCCCTCCAATGAGCAGCCGGGCTTTATTTCCTGGAGGATGGACTGGTTGGATCTTCTTGCAGTCCAAGGCACTCTCAGAACTTTCCTCCAACACCACAGCTCAAAAGCATCGATCTTCCTTCGCTCAGCCTTCCCTAAGGTCCAGCTTTCACATCCGTAGGTTACTACAGGGAATACCATGGCTTTGACTAGGCGTATCTAAGAAGGAAGGGTACTGTTCCATTATCTGGACAGAGACCACAAGGGGGTGCTAGAGAGAGAAGGATAGTCCATTTTATGGGGGTGGGGGGTCCCTGTAATGGACTGGCCTACCCTGAAGTGTTGATGTATTGGCCTACTATAAAGGGTTGGTGTGTAAAAGGTTGGTTTTAAAGGCAGAAGCCAGGCTAGCTTGCTGAAGCTAAGCCAGAGCTCAGGGGTGGAGGAATCAGGCAATCTCTAGGCTGACTCCAAGCCAGAAAGGCAGCCAGATTGACTGATAGAAATTGGAGGGGGAAAGCTCAGTAGCTGGAGATGGGTGGAGCCAGAGCCAATGAAAGAAGACAGCAGCCATTTTAAGATCAGTTGGTTAAGAAACTTATTCTTCAAAGGCTTGTGCAAAGAGCCAAGTCTTCAGCTTTTTCCTAAAACCCAGAACATTACAAAATGATTCCATCAGTGCTGCCTCCGAAAATCCTACAAATCTCTTGGGAAAACAGGCAGATAAATGTCTGTGTTCTGGAAGAAGCAAAGACCACCAGCATTGAAGCAATAGTCCTCCGCCATCAACTCCGCTGGACCGGCCATGTTGTCTGAATGCCTGATCACCATCTCCCAAAGCAGTTACTCTACTCCGAACTCAAGAATGGAAAACGGAATGTTGGAGGACAGGAAAAGAGATTTAAAGATGGTCTCACAGCCAACCTTAAAAACTGTGGCATAGACACCGAGAACTGGGAAGCCCTGGCCCTTGCGATCAGCTGTGACCAGCAGTGCTGTAGAATTTGAGGGGGCACGAATGGAGGGCGAAAGAGAGAAACATGCCAAGAGGAAGGCGCATCAAGCCAACCGCAACTGGGACCACCTTCCACCTGGAAACCAGTGCCCTCACTGCAGGAGAATATGCGGGTCAAGAATAGGGCTCCACAGTCTCCAACGTACCCACCACCAGGACACCACACTTTGAGGACCATCATCCTCAGACAATGAGGGATCGCCGAAGGAAGGAAGGAAGGAAGGAAGGAAGGAAGGAAGGAAAACCCAGAAGGGATGGGGCCTGCCTGATGTCACTGGGGAGGGAGTTCCACAGCCGATGGGCCACCACGGAGAAGGCCCTGTCTCCTATTCCCACCAGTCATGCTTACGAAAAAGTTGAGAGCAGGGCCTCCTCAGAAGATCTTAAAATTCTAATAGGCTTATAAGAGGAGATTGGTTCAGACAGATAAGTTGTTAAGGGCAGCTCTAGGTTCTGCACCAAAACCTGCAGTTTTAACTACAACCCCTTGAACCTCGTGATCAGTCACTGCAGAAACCCAAGAGGCTTACCGATATATTTCAATGAATTGTTTGATGATGATTATATGTATGTGTCTCTCCCCGTGGGTTAAAGGAGCTTAGATGCTGCAAGAAAGGATATTGTATGGAGGAGATAGATACTGAGATAGATAACACCATAAAAAGCAACATTCAGCTTTGTAACAAGATTTAATATGGAAGTGAAATCAAAATACATTGAGTGTTTCTCTAATATACTAAGGACTATTCAGTGGAACTATTGCTATTAAAAATAAAGTATTATAGATATGGCCAAGATCCTACATTGTGCAGATAAATCTTTACTCACATAGTTTTGTAGGGCTTGTGCTACAAAACTCTTCTGCTGAATATCAATGGTGTGCAGTCTGTTTAATATGTACCAAGACATTGGCTTTTTGTCATCTGTGCAATGCAAAATGCCCTGTGGCTGTTTGCAGTCTTTATGAATACGTCGGTGCATTGAAGGCAATAATGGAAAACTGTGCAACTGTATGTTTGGAATTCCAAACGTTGATCCCAACTAAAGGAGAATTGTAGAATGCTGACTCAACATATCATTTGGACTAATAATTGGATTGAAGTCCATGTGAAATTTGTGGAATGCCGCTTGAATCCTGAATACAACCTTGAATACAACCCTGACTATATCTGTTGTCCATTGATTGAAAAGTGAGACCCCATGTCACATCCTCCAACATTTCACAGAGGGAAACTGGGACACATGTGGCCAAACAATATAATAGTAGTTGTGACTACATGGTCAAAACGCAGTGGAGTTTCTGCTTAGCTGCTATAAGGAGCCCACACAATACCAGTTTGGATTTGCAGTAGGATAAGAGCATGCAATTTACTTCAGAGCTTCCAGGAAAATTCCCAAATCAGGATAGTAGAAAGATATGCCACAGATAAGAAAACGTAAATATATGTTCCATAGTTGGTGGTGGTAGACCTGGCAGTTGGTGATGGAAGGGTTAATGTAAGTCTTGGTTCTAAAGGGCTGAGTAGTTTGTAAGTAACAGTTTACAGGTAAAAGCAATTAAGGGTGGAGGTGTGCAGGAGATGGGTTGCAGCTGGGTGTTACTGGATTTAAGGAGCTAACTTTGAGACTTATCTTTGGGAGAAAAGTATCTGTTGCATTTTGGTGGTGGATGCTGCTGGTTTTCCCTCCAGGTCTGTTGGATTTTTCGGTATCCTGACCTGTCTCCTGTAATCTGGGAATCCTGGAACCTTGAACCTTTGGACTGTAATCTGGGAATCCTGGAACCTTGAACCTGTAATCTGGGAATCCTGGAACCTTGAACCTTGAATGGTATAGACTCTCGATCCCTGGACTTTGTTTATTGAATTCTCGGCATTTGGCATTGGACTGGACCCTTTTGACTAGGAAGTTATTTTTGCTATCAGTTTTTGTTTATTCTGTAGCTGCGTGCTATCTTTGTGTTTTATATTTTAGACTATAAAAACAGCCAGCAAGTAAGTGCTGTTTCAATTAAACTGTTTGTTAAAACTGGGAGTTTGATTCATCTCTACCTAAACAAGATAGAGCCCTGG
This sequence comes from Anolis sagrei, assembly GCF_037176765.1. NCBI lineage: Eukaryota > Metazoa > Chordata > Lepidosauria > Squamata > Anolidae > Anolis > Anolis sagrei. The sequence continues at coordinate 14,547,640 of NC_090023.1, forward strand.
CAATGTGGTAGTATGACACCAGCCAAGCTCCAGCTTCTATTTCCCTTATTGAAAAAAGCCAAAGTATTGAGACCTTCGGAAACAGATTGTGAAGGCTGAACATGACCTAAACTACTCTTTGAAGCATGGCACGACTAGGCCCAGCCTTAGGGATAAGCAAATTGGTTTATTAGCCAAGGTCCTGAACTGATGAGGATACTCAGCTGAACTGAGAGAACACCAAGCTAAGTTCATGGCTGTGGATTTCCTTTTTAATGCACCGCCTTGGAAATTACTGTTATCTGCAAATGCAGGCTGCATTACTTACTATTTTATCCAAAGCTTTTATACTTCTGACCACAAAGCGGGACAAGATATACTGTTGAAAAATGTTGTACGCAGGTGTTCCCTTTCTTTTACCATTCCAGCAAGTCCCATATTGCTGGAAGAGCTTTTCCCCTCTTCTATATTAATTGCAACTGGATTGTATATACTGTCTTTATCGAAGACACCCATTCCCACACCATGCAACCACAATATAAAGAAGCTGTTGCTTCAGAAGGCTGAAAATAATAATAATAATAATAATAACAACAACAACAACAACAACAACAACAAACAACTTGGATCTGCGCACATCATTTGAAAATACATCACACAGTCCTAGACGCTTGGGAAGTGTTCGACTTGTGATTTTGTGATACGAAATCCAGCATATAGATCTTGTTTGCTGTGGCATACTGTGTTTTTGTGTCAGTAAAATAATAATAATAATAATAATAATAATAATAATAATAACAATACTTTATTTATATCCTGCTGTATCTCCCTGTAGGGACTTAGAGGTCTTTCATTCAGACAATTGTCATATGTCAAAATCAACTTGAAGGCAATTAGCTACAACCTTAAAAACTGTGGCATAGACACTGAGAACTGGGAAGCCCTTGCCCTCGAGCGCTCTAACTGGAGGTCAGCTGTGACCAGCAGTGCTGTGGAATTTGAAGAAGCATGAATGGAGGGTGAAAGGGAGAAATGTGCCAAGAGGAAGGCGCACCACTCTAATCCTGACCAGGACCACCTTCCACCTGGAAACCGATGTCCTCACTGCGGGATAACATGCGGATCAAGAATAGAGCTCCACAACCACTTACAGACCCACCGCCAAGACGCTACACTTGGAGGACCATCATCCTTGGACAACAAGGGATTGCCTAAGAGGGGAACAAGCATTTCTATTCCTACCTTAAAGCAACCCTTTATAATGACCCAATTTTATTATGCTCCATATTGAGGTTGAGAATCATTTTCTTAGAATCGCTTAATAAAACCATGGTAAAGTGAGATTCCAACTAAGAATTTCCAGATTCATGGCTTAGTCTCTTAACCATTATGCTGCACTGGCATGATGGATGGGTCAGTAGATATCAGTGGCTTTGCTGTTTATTGCTAGAGTTATTTTTCTCATAATTACTCAAAATTGTTGACCTCCATTGGAATAAATAAACACCAAGTCAAATTGAGTATGCTTCTGCACTGTAGAATTAATTCAGTTTAATTGCTTAAATCAGTTAAATCAGTTAAATCAAGAAATAGTTTTCTAAGATCTACAGAGACACTCGTTGGAACACCTCAGCAAGTGAGAGTCCAAAAGTGGCAGGCTCAAACCCAGAGCCTCAATCAATGGCTGATATCCAATGAGAGACTCCCCCCTGGGCACACAGAAAACTGGGCGACTTGGAAGGCGCTGAACAGACTGCGCTCTGGTACCACGAGATGCAGAGCCAAGCTTCAGAAATGGGGCTACAAAGTGGAATCCACAACATGTGAGTGTGGAGAAGAGCAAACTACAGACCACCTGCTGCAATGCAACATGGAAGACCTTCTTGCGGCAACACCAGAAGCACTCCAAGTGGCCAGATACTGGTCAAAGGACATTCAATCAACTACCAAGCTTGCAAACTCTGTGTCTTTTGTATGTTTGTTTGTTTGTTCTGTCAAAAATGTAATACAACTGTTCGGTTGCCTGACACGATAAATAAAGTTTAATTGCTGTGTAAAAATGTTACTGAATCATGGGAATTGTAGTATGGAGAGGCACCAGCACTTGGAGATCTTGCAAAACTGCAACTCCTATTATTCCATTGCATTGCATCATGACAGTTAAAGAGGCATCTAATTACATTAGTTTTAACCTGAGTCCTACCCAGATGCTTTCTGGACTACAGCTCCCACCATCTAATGCAATTAATTGTGCCATTTTGGTCAAGGCAGGAGCTGTAGGAAGGCTGAGAGCAGCAGCTGATTTTGGGGGGTGGTCATAGATGTCATATGTCTATTTGTTATCACTGGTAATCAGCAGCTGTTCATAATCAGCAAAAGTAAGTGCTTTTTATAGCAAAATGTCAACATTACATTGACATTTATATAATGCCAACTGTATGCTGAATTCCTGTTAGACAAGTACCTGCCTTCGTAATTGTTTATTATGATGGCTATGTTTATTACCAGGCACTTAAACTTTACTGAAATAAAAATAATAAATACTCCTTATAAAACAATTTATGGTGTGTTCAACATGCTAGTTCAGCAATCTATACAATACTCTTTTGCATTGGAAAATTGTTTATTGTTGTGTGCTGTCAAGTCATTTGTGACTTACAGCGGGCCTGTTAAGACTGCCTTAACAGGGTTTCTGTCAAGTTCTTGGTGGGATGGGCATCCCAAGCCCCCTTGTCTCTCTCCTGAGGAATCTGTACAAGGACCAAGGAGCAACAGTAAGAACTGACCACGGAACAACAGACTGGTTCAAGATTGGGAAAGGCGTACGGCAAGGCTGCATACTCTCACCCAACCTTTTTAACTTGTATGCAGAACACATCATGCGATGTGCGGGGCTGGATGAATGCAAAACTGGGGTAAAAATTGCTGGAAGAAACATTAACAACCTCAGATATGTAGATGACACCACTCTGATGGCCGAAAGCGAGGAGGAGCTGAGGAGCCTTCTAATCAAGGTGAAAGAAGAAAGCGCAAAAGCTGGGTTGCAGCTAAACATCAAAAAAACCAAGATTATGGCAACAAGAATGATTGACAACTGGAAAATAGAGAGAGAAAACGTGGAGGCCGTGACAGACTTTGTATTTCTAGGTGCAAAGATTACTGCAGATGCAGACTGTAGCCAGGAAATCAGAAGACGCTTACTTCTTGGGAGGAGAGCAATGTCCAGTCTCAATAAAATAGTAAAGAGTAGAGACATCAGACTGGCAACCAAGATCCATTGCCTAGTCAAAGCCATGGTATTCCCTGTAGTCACCTACGGATGTGAGAGCTGGACCTTAGGGAAGGCTGAGCGAAGGAAGATCGATGCTTTTGAGCTGTGGTGTTGGAGGAAAGTTCTGAGAGTGCCTTGGACTGCGAGAAGATCCAACCAGTCCATCCTCCAGGAAATAAAGCCCGACTGCTCATTGGAGGGAAGGATAGTAGAGACAAAGTTGAAGTCCTTTGGCCACATCATGAGGAGACAGCAAAGCCTAGAGAAGACAATTATGCTGGGGAAAGTGGAAGGCAAAAGGAAGAGGGGCCGACCAAGGGCAAGATGGATGGATGGCATCCTTGAAGTGACTGGACTGACCTTGAAGGAGCTGGGGGTGGTGGCGGCCGACAGGGAGCGCTGGCGTGGGCTGGTCCATGAGGTCACGAAGAGTCGGAGATGACTGAACGAATGAACAACAACAACAACAGGGTTTCCTTTGCATTATTTGTTCAGCGGGGTTTCCTTTTGCCACAATCTGAAGCTGAGAGAGTGTGAAGTCTCTGTCAGGTCACCCAATGGGTTTCCATGGCTTAGCCATAGTCCAGTGCTCAAACCACTACACCACACAACCTCTGTTATTATGATTGTACAGGCAGCCCCCAAGTTATAAACATCCAACTTACAAATGACTCGGAGCTACAAACTGGGGTGAGACAACAGAGAAAAATCTACCCTTCGGAAGGGAAATCCACTCCTGAAAAAGTTATCGTGGAGAAAATGTGCCTCCACTGGAGCTTTTTCACCAATCCTTGTTTGCACAAGCCAATTATTACAAGCACAGAAAGTGAGGTGAAATCTTCTGAATAGCGTCTGCCAACCTAGCAGTTCAAAACATCCAAATGTAGATCAATAGGTAAAGCTCCGGTGGGAAGATAACGGTACTCCATGCAGTCATGCAGGCCACGTGACCTTGGAGGTGTCTACGGACAATGCCAGCTCTTTGGCTTAGAAATGGAGGTGAGCACCAACCCCTAGAGCAGTGTTTCTCAACCTGGGGGTCAGGACCCCTGGGGGGGGGGGTCATGAGGGGATTGTCAGAGGGGTCGCGAAAGACTATCAGAAAACACAGTATTGTCTGTTGGTCATGGGGGTTCTGTGTGGGAAGTTTGGCCCAATTCTATCATTGGTGGGACACAGACTGTTCTTTGATTGTAGGTGAACTATAAATCAGAGCAACTACAACTCCCAAATGTCAAGGTCTATTTCCCCCAAATTCCACCAGTGTTCACATTTGGGCATATTGAGTATTCGTGCCAAGTTTTGTCCAAATCCATCGTTGTTTGAGTCCACAGTGCTGTCTGGATGGAGGTGAACTACAACTCCCAAACTCAAGGTCAATGCCCACCAAACCCTTCCAGTATTTTCTGTTGATCATGGGAAAATACATCCTGCATATCAGATATTTACATTATGATACATAACAGTAGCAAAATTACAGTTATGAAGTAGCAATGAAAATAATTTTATGGTTGGGGGTCACCACAACATGAGGAACTGTATTAAGGGGTCGCAGTATTAGGAGAGTTGAGAAACACTGCCCTAGAGTCTGACACAACTGGACTTAATGTCAGGGGAAAACCTTTACCTTTATCTTAGATTTGGTTTGGTTATTTGGGGTGCTAATTCAGAAAACTACATTGGATAGACCACAGCAGCTCTAGTTTCTGATACAGAAGATATGTCATCCAGGAGTCACCATCTGCTCACCCAAAGAAAACCATATTTAATGAGACTCTGCACCATTAGAGGGTTTCGCAAAACCAGTCGCTGTTTTTGGAACAGTGTTGTAACATTGAGGCTGTGGACCATAGTTTAGTTCTCACAGACCACTGGTAGACCACAGACCACAGGTTGGAACCACTTGCCTAGGAAACATTTTCTGAATTTTATACACAGGAAATAGCTATGAGTCAACACTGGATCTACACTGACCACCATATAATGCAGTTCAAACTGCATTGTATGGCAGGGTAGATCTAGCCTATCCGTCTCTTCATAGCATTTCAATATATATACTAGCTCACAGAAGACAACCCCAATGTTTTTTCGTCTTCGTAAAGTAAAATTAACTCACAAAATAAACAAGGAAAATATGTATGATGTTTTTAATACCTTTTATTGAACATTTTTTAACATTCAGATGTGGAGTTAACATTCTCGCTATAAGCGCACATAACATTCAACGCTGATAATTTCATTTTACAAAATGAATCACAGTTACAAGGACAAGATAAATATAATTCTTAAGGAAACAATGACTTCCTTGAAAATGCTTGGAGATTTTCTCCTCCTTCGCAGCAGCTAATTGCATTTCATTATAAGCGAGTCATGGCACATTTTCAAAACAGTAGATATTCCCGATTGACATCACGGTCCAGATCCGAAATGCATTTGCTTATGAATAAGATGCCTAGAATGGAATTTGTGCTCAGGCACGCTTCCGACTGCAACCAAAATATACATTAAGCCAGCACAATTACCCATCTGCTATTCAGAATAATTTCATAGAAATTTATGATAATTGTGAAAGGAGGAGGAGGAGGAATTATCTCTCCTCCTCCCCTAAGGATAGTTCTTTAGCAATATGTTTTAAATGTTCTCTACAAAAGGAACGAGGCAGGCAAGCTAAGTTGCAATAAAGCTAATTCAGTTTAAGTATTTTGGAATTTATCAAACACCCAACAAGCCAGTGTGCGGATAAAATATTTCCAAGCACGGTGTAATATAACAGAAATAAAGCCCAGGTTTTCTATCCTCGTATTTGCATCACACTGCTAATCTGGGAATGGAGAGTATTTGTCGAAGAGAATTCGAGGGCAGAAAGAGTTTGCTTAGCTGCTGCCTATCAATTTTCTCTCCTGGTGATGTTTTTCATCTTTTTCCTCCACATAAAGGACTAAACACCCCTCTGTTCCTCGCCACTGTGCTCTTTCCTTGTGCAAACACAAAAATGGAAAGCCATGTTTGCCATGGTAACATGCAGTTCGGGCAAAAAGACTCATTGGACAATTTCAAGATGTAATACAAAGTTCAAAGAATGGGTCATGGCAAGTCTTGGGCTTATCTTCTGATCCTTTCCCTCTCTTCTCTTTTTCCAAACACGAGGAGACCAAAACTCCCTATTACTACTTGTATCTTTTTTTTTCCAAAATGTGCTTAGTTACAACAAACCATGATGCCGAATCATGGTTTGACATATTGGTTTGTTGTTAAAGCATCAGAGTTATAACAAACTGCCATTCCATGAGCCTAGATGCATCAAGGAACTGTGGTTAGCCCAAAGATTTAACCAGGCACGGGCAAATGTCAACACTCCAGATGTTTTGGACTTCAACTCCCAAATTCCTAACAGCAGACTGTTAGGAATTGTAGAAGTCCAAAACACCTGGAGGGCCCAAGTTAGCTCCAAATGGTCCAACGTGCAGCAGCCAAGTTACTAACAGGAGTGGCACTCAGAGAGCATACAACTCCTCTGCTGAACCAGCTCCACTGGCTGCCAGTTTGCTACCAGGCACAATTCAAAGTGCTGGCTTTAGCCTATAAAACCCTAAACAGTTCTGGCCCAGCTTATCTATCCGAACACGTCTCTTCCTACGAACCCTCCAGGAATTTGAAATCGTCCGAGGAGGCCCTGCTCTCGATCCCGCCTGTTTCGCAAGCATGTCTGGCGGGGACGAGAGACAGGGCCTTCTCTGTGGTGGCCCCTTGGCTGTGGAACTCCCTGCCTAGGGATATTAGATTAGCCCCCTCCCTCCTGACCTTTCGGAAAAGAGTAAAAACTTGGCTCTTCTAGCAAGCATTTGGAACCTCCAAATAAATAGACAAACTTGAATTGGAAAATGACCCAGGAACGGCCCAAGACGATGGAACAGATAAGGACTTGAATGAGAGGATATAGTTTTTAGTTTTTAATATTGTTATTATGCACTGTCTTATGTCTAATTGCACTATAATGGTTCTTTTTGTTTATCAATATATGTATTTTTATGGCATCGAATTGTGCAGATTGTGTACGCCGCTCTGAGTCGCCTTCGGGCTGATATGAGCGGGGTAGAAATAATGCAAATAAATAAATAAATAACCTTTTGCATCAGTGCCCTGAATCCTGGAACATTCACAAGAGCCTCAATGAAGTTCAGTACTATGTTTGCCCCATACCCACCTTCAGGGGGAAAGTCTAAGTCTTAGTCTGTTCAGGAATAATGCTTTATTGAGATAATGGAATCCTAGAGTTGGAAGAGATCTCGTGTACCATCCAGTCCCATCCCCTGCCAAGAAGCAGGAAAATCACATTCAAAGCACCCTTGACAGATGGCCATCCAACCTCTGCTTAAAAGCCTCCAAAGAAGGAGCCTCCGCCACACTCCAGGGCAGAGAGTTCCACTGCTGAGCAGTTCACACAGCTAGGAAATTCTTCCTCAAGTTCAGGTGGAACCTCCTTTCCTGTAGTTTGAAGCCACTGTTCCACATCCTATTCTCCAGGGCAGCAGAAAACAAGCTTGCTCCCTCCTCCCTATGATTTCCTTTCACATAATTACACATGGCCCTCATAATGTCTCCTTGCAGCCTTCCTTTCTGCAGGCTAAACATGCCTAGCTCTTTTAGCCATTCCTCATAGGGCTTGTTCTCCAGACCCCTGATAATTTCAGTTGCCCTCCTTTGAAGTCCAAAACACATTCCAGCTTGCCAACATCTCCCTTCGGCTGAAGTGCCCAGAATTGGACACAGTATTCCATGTGTGGTCTGGCCAAGACAGAATAGAGGGGTGGCATGACTTCCCTAGATCTAGACACTATACTATTTATGCAGGCCAAAATCCCATTGGCTTTTTTAGGTGCTGCATCACATTGTTGGCTCATATTTAACTTGTTGTCCAAGAAGACTCCAAGATCTTTTTCACACATACTGCTGAGCCAGGATTGTTGTGAAACAGTTAACTAAGTCCAATCTGGCACCAGCCCTGTGAAAAATTGGGCAACTGTGAAAACCCAACTCTCATTCACATATCTGCACCACAGCATTAAGCCATTGTCTCTAGCAGGAATGTTGTGATTCAGAACTGGATCACATCTCCCCCTGGGGATCATCTTATGAGGCACCTGCATACTTTTCTTCTAGTTGGTTGCAGAAAGAAGGGAGAGGACTAAAAGAAAGCAGGTAGAAAGGCTAATATCTAATATTTTAAAAGTGGCCATTGCTGAAATACCATTGGTTATTGGTTTGACCTTCTGGCAAGGAAACTAGTCCAATGTGGGCTAGGCAAAACTACAATGAGGTGGATCTGTAATTGGTTAAATGGATGAACCCAGAGGGTGCTCACCAATGCTTCCTCTTCATCCTGGAAAGAAGTGACGAGCGGAGTGCCGCAGGGCTCCGTCCTGGGCCCGGTCCTGTTCAACATCTTTATTAATGACTTAGATGAAGGGTTAGAAGGCATGATCATCAAGTTTGCAGACGACACCAAATTGGGAGGGATAGCCAATACTCCAGAGGACAGGAGCAGGATTCAAAACGATCTTGACAGATTAGAGAGATGGGCCAAAACTAGCAAAATGAAGTTCAACAGTGACAAATGCAAGATACTCCACTTTGGCAGGAAAAATGAAATGCAAAGATACAAAATGGGGGATGCCTGGCTCGAGAGCAATACGTGTGAAAAAGATCTTGGAGTCCTCGTGGACAACAAGTTAAACATGAGCCAACAATGTGATGTGGCGGCAAAAAAAGCCAATGGGATTTTGGCCTGCATCAATAGGAGCATAGTGTCTAGATCTAGGGATGTAATGCTACCCCTCTATTCCGCTTTGTTTAGACCACACCTGGAATATTGTGTCCAGTTCTGGGCACCACAATCCAAGAGAGATATTGACAAGCTGGAATGTGTCCAGAGGAGAGCGACTAAAATGATAAAAGGTCTGGAGAACAAGCCCTATGAGGAGCGGCTTAAGGAGCTGGGCATGTTTAGCCTGAAGAAGAGAAGGCTGAGAGGGGATATGATAGCCATGTATAAATATGTGAGAGGAAGCCACAGGGAGGAGGGAGCAAGCTTGTTTTCTGCTTCCCTGGAGACTAGGATGCGGAACAACGGCTTCAAACTACAAGAGAGGAGATTCCATCTGAACATGAGGAAGAACTTCCTGACTGTGAGAGCCGTTCAGCAGTGGAACTCTCTGCCCGGAGTGTGGTGGAGGCTCCTTCTTTGGAAGCTTTTAAACAGAGGCTGGATGGCCATCTGTCAGGGGTGATTTGAATGCAATATTCCTGCTTCTTGGCAGATTGGGGTTAGACTGGATGGCCCATGAGGTCTCTTCCAACTCTTTGATTCTATGATTCTATGATTCTATGGTTAGTCCCAACCAGAGTAGAGTACAGATGAGTAAATCCAATGGATTCAGTAGCTCTGCTTTAATTGAGACTAGCAGCAGAATTTAGCTGATCATGTTTGGGGGACTAAATATAAGCAAAGTAATGAACTCACTGCAGATGGGGCCCAGATGAAATGGTTAAAGACTACTTTCATATCCCTGGAGTACAACATGTGTTTTTTCCCTAGCATAGAGATTCATTTAAATTACTGAATTGTATGAAAATTATTTTTGCTGTTCCTTGGTACCCTTCCCCAGAATTACCATTATTTTATTCAGTTTCCATGTGGTACCGTGTACTTTAGAAAAATGGGAAAATATGACATGGAAGAGGCTTTGACTGAATATCGCCGAAATCGAGTCAACAATTGCACCCGGCTGTCATCTCAATCCTTCCGTGCAGCGTCTTGACTTCTTCACACCATCAATGAAGACGTTGTCTTGAAGAGCAGCCATGTTTCTCCGAGAAATGACAAAAGACACCATGGGAGAACTGTCCTGTCAAAACAGAGGATAAAAGAGACCAATCTCAAATCTGGGAGACATGCATCATTTTCACTAAATGAAAATAAAATGTCACATAAAAAATCTAATTAACTGGTTAAGGAGACGATCAACACCATTCATCAGGTCTGTTTTGAGATGATGCTGGCTGAATGCAAGAAATTAACATGCTATTATTAAAAAGTGTTGGGAGGCCAAGTCTAAATGATAACAATGGATTTTTTTTCATGTCAGGAGTGACTTGAGAAACTGCAAGTCGCTTCTGGTGTGAGAGAATTGATCATCTGCAAGGACATTGCCCAGGGGACACTCGGATGTTTTGATGTTTTACCATCCTTGTGGGAGGCTTCTCTCATGTCCCAACATGGGGAGCTGGAGCTGAAAGAGGGAGCTCATCCACACCCTCCCCAGATTTGAACCTCCAACCTGTCAGTCTTCAGTTCTGCCGGCACAAGGGTTTAACCCATTGCGCCACCGGGGGCTCCTCCCCAGATAATATTGTATGCTTAGAAGAAGACACTCCCCATTATTTTTCCAGTTTTGTAGGGCATCGGTGTCTGTTTCAGTTTAGCGAGTCTCTTACCTATGACTTGCAATGTGGCTTCTGCCACTTAGGGTGGATCTATACTATAGAATGAATGCAGTTTTGTATCACTTTAACTACCATAGTTCAGTGCTATGGAATCATGGGAGCTTTGGGTTTTACAAGGTCTTTAGCCTTCTCTTCCAAAGAGTGAGAGTCCTTTCCAAACTACAACTTCTAGTAGTCCAAAACATTGAGCCACAGCAGTTAAAATGGTTTCAAACTGCATTAATTATATAGTGCAGATATACCCTTAGTGTCCTGGGACATGTTTCCATCTTCCAGTTGTTTCAAGTGGGGCCTGTTTTGCCCCATGGACCCACAGAGACTCCATCCATTTGGTGGCCATGGAGTTTAGACAGCTTTCTCACTTGCCAGCAACCATTCCACCTAGAAAATGCTTAATCTCATCTGATATTGGAAGATCAGTATGGTTGGCCCTGCTTAATATTTCAGTAGAGGATTATTCACAATACTAGGTACTGTGGGCTTCAGAACATCAGATCTCCCTGAATTGTCCTGCTCTGACAAGACAGTCCCAATTAATCCCTTGTCATCTCACTTTCCTTCCTGTCTAGTTTTCCCATTCTTCTGCTCCCACTTTTCTCCTTTGCCCTTTGTTTGCAGCAGTCTCTGCAATCTGAATGTAAAGTACTGTTGCCCCTACACATTTTCATGTTTTCATTTTGCAGATTTGATTAATATATTCTAAGATTTTCTAGGTCCTCCAGTATGGTTAACTTATGTTTTATGATGTTTATTTTAATTTGTCTATATGGCTTTCCTTTTTGGCAATTGAATGTTTTGCCTCATATGTTGGAAACCACCTTGAGTCCCCTTGGGGTGATAGGGCAGTATATAAATGCATTATTATTATTATTATTATTATTATTATTATTTTATTCAATATGTGTTTTCTTAAGGATAAAAATAGTTTTTTAATGCACAGTTTTTGCTTTTGAGGCTGTCCTGCACCCCTAGCTCCAATGAACACATCTCACCATGCTAAAACAGCGGATGCGGTGATTAATGAGACATGCCACATTTTCACATGATGTCTACGCCCCTGGAGAATTTATATTGTTTAGCTGGTATTGCACCACCTGACATTTTCTGGAAAGTAGCAGCTAATAAGGAAAGGACCAAGATAGTGACAACTCCAGCCCATCCCCGGTTCAGGTATCAGCCAGCATGCCAATGACTTAAGTCAAGAAATAGCTTCCTAAGATCTACAGAGCTACTCGCAGGGACACCTCAGCAAGCGAGAGTTCAAAAGTGGCAGGCTAAAACCTGGAACCTCAACTCATGGCTGATACCAAATGAGAGACTCCCCCTGGGCACACAGAACACTGGGTGACTTGGAAGGCGCTGAACAGACTGCACTCTGGCACCATGCGATGCAGAGCCAACCTTAAGAAATGGGGCCACAAAGTGGAGTCCACGACATGCGAGTGTGAAGAAGAGCAAACCGCAGACCAGCTATTTCAATACAGTCTGAGCCCTGCCACATGCACAATGGAGGACCTTCTTATAGCAACACCACAGGCACTCCAAGTGGCCAGCTACTGGTAAAAAAAACCATTTAGTATAATGCCAAGTTTTTAAAATACATTACAACTGTACCCTCGGTTTGCTTCTGATACGAAAAATAACCTAAACATTAAGAAATAGTTTTTGACAGTAAGAGCTGATTGACACTGTTCAACAATGGAATATGCTGCATCAGAGTGTAGTGAAGTCTCCTCCTCTGGAGGTCTTTTAACAAAGGCTGGATGACCGTCGATTGGGGTGCTTTGGTTGTGTGTTCCTGAATGGCAGAATAGGATTGGACTGGAGGGGCAGCTACTGGTCAAAGGACATTTAGTATAATGCCAAGTTTTTTGAACTTTAGGTTCTTGTGGGTTTTTTCGGGCTATATGGCCATGTTCTAGAGGCATTTCTCCTGACGTTTCGCCTGCATCTATGGCAAGCATCCTCAGAGGTGAGGTCTGTTGGAACTGGGAAAAACAAAGTTTTTGAACTTTGTTTTTTAAAGACATTACAACTGTACCCTCGGTTCACTTCTGATACGATAAATAAATAGCCCCAATGAAAGTAGCTGGCCTATTGTAGTTTGCACTCAATTCATTCCAAAGTGGGGAGAGGAGGGCATGAAAAGTTGTCCTTCCTTGTAGACTCAGTGAAGAGCAAACTGCTACAGCCTATCCTATTTGGGGTGTTAATTCTTTCTCTTTATCCCACTTTCCTTTTTTGTCCTCAATCTCTGTTGATGCAAACTGAGTTCAAAATACAAAACTACTTTATACTCAATTTAGGGACAAGGAAGAGTGGATTCTTGCCTTTCCCAGTAGACTCAGGCAAAAGCAAACTGCTGCAGCCTCTCCTAAGTTGTGTGTTCTTTCTCATTAGTAACTTTTGCCCTCTTGACCACATGCTGTTATTGCTTGACCACATGGTCAGTTTTCATCTGTGAAAGATTAGAAGGTATATGAATATGACTTCCATATTATCCTGAATACATCCAGACTTGCGTAATTTTGGAAATTAAACAGAATTGAACATGGTTGGTACGAAGATGCAAATACAATGGAATGAAATGGACTATGGACAATGAAACATTGGACAAGAAAAGCCAATGGTATGATTCAGAATAAACTAGGTTCCCATTTTGCCATGACATATTAGCTTACAAGCAAGCACTAAGAAGAGTGGGTTTGTTGATACACATTTAGATTTAGACCAGAAAGAGCTATGTATATAATAATACACTGACAACACTGGACTAGCCGGAATCGGTGGCGTGATTCAGAACAAGCCAGCTTCGTATTTTGCTATGACATATTAGCTTGCAAGAAATAGGAAGAGTGGGTTTGTTGATATGCACACAGAAGTCGCCCAAGAAAAGCTATGCTCTGAAATCACCCACATAGTAAAGCTTTTATTTCCACCAGATCGCCATAAAAGTAGAACGATAATAATAGCCTATTCAACCACAGCTGCGAGGAAAATGAATGGAGCAAGGAGGAGTATCCAAACTCCTTTAAATGCTTAAAGTACTGTATAAATGATAAATATTAACAATGCCTGTCGTATGGGGAAGGCAGATGGGGAATGCAGTATCAGCCCGCAGAGACCAGAGTACTAACCCAGTGGGATCGTAACAGAACACTTTAGTTTTGGTAATTTTCCCAGAAGGAAAAATGGGACAGCAGCCACCTGGATTCCAGGCTAAATACTCATCTCAGGTGAGGCTTACAGCAGAAGGGGAAAGAGGACATTGCTTTTCCTGTCAGCACAGAAGACTCAAATGAACTTGAGAGAGAAGAAAAACAAATGGAAAGGCAGAGGAAATAATGGTTACCTAAATTTTGAAGATACAGGTTGAGCATCTCTAATCCAGAGCCCCATTTAATCTGTAAACTTGATTGAATTATATGGCAATGGAGATGGGGCCCAAAATGCTTGCAACTGAACCAATGGTTCAAAAATTGGAAAGGAAAGAGCTCAGGGGAAAGAGAACCAACAAAATTTGAAAAACGAGCAGACTAAAGAAGAAAATGAGAAGGAGAAAGGGATAACTAGTATGATATACAAATTTTGTGAACATCCTGCAGCTCCTCCACGATGACATGATGGCAACAGTCTTGGACAGCAATGGCTCCCAAAGTCACCCATTTAAGGTGGAATCAGGTGTCAAACAGGGATGTGTTATTGCCCCGACCTTATTTTCCATCTTCATCGCTATGATATCTGTTATAGAACTCCAAATTGCTGATGACAACATCATCTGTGTGCATTCAGAAGAAGACCTAAAAGCCACTCTAAACACCTTTGCAGAAGCATACCAGAAGCTCGGCCTGTATTCTTTCAGCAGTCACCAGCCAATCTGGATGCAATGCCAGAAATACAGCTTAATGGTGTAACATTAGAAAATGTTGACTATTTCTGCTACCTTGGCAGCCACCTCTCCAAAAAAGTCAACATTGACACTGAAATACAACACCACCAGAGCTCTGCGAGTGCAGCATTTTTCCAAATGAAGCAGAGAGTGTTTGAGGACCAGGACATCTGTAGGGAGACCAAGGTGCTTGTTTATAAAGCTATTGTCCTCCCAATGCTGCTATATGCCTGTGAAATGTAGACTGTCTATAGATGTCACATGTTGCCTCCAAAAAAAATCGTGCAAATCTCTTGGGAAGACAGATGGACAAATGTCAGTGTGCTGGAAGAAGCAAAGCCCACCAGCACTGAAGCGATGCTCCTCCATCAGCAACTCTAGCTAGAGGTCAGCTGTGACCAGCAGTGCTGTAGAATTTGAAGAGGCACAAATGGAGAGCGAAAGAGAGAAATGTGCCAAGAGGAAGGCACATCAAGCCAACCCCAACTGGGACCGCCTTCCACCTGGAAACTGATGCCCACACTGCAGGAGAAGATGCAGATCAAGAATAGGGCTCCACAGTCACCTACATTACCACCGCCAGGACACCGCACTTGGAGGACAATCTTACTCGGACAACAAGGATCGCCTAAGTAAATAAGTAAAGTATACAAAATATTAATAGAGATTAAAGAGGAGAGAAAAAAAGGAACTAAAGCAGGAAAAATTGGGATTAAAATATGAGCATGTTCTTTGCTGACTCTGAGTTAGAAAAGATTCATTTATGGAACTTTAAAATCTGATGAAGAACTTGTAACCATCTGAGAGGTATAATTTTACACTTTGCTGAGAAAAAAAATAAGTATTTTGATTTATTTTTTTTAGATTTTGGAATTCTTGCATATACAGAATATCTTGGAGATGGGACCCAAATCTAAACACAAAATTCATTTATGCTTTATATACACTGAATGTTTGCCATTTTTGTTCTTGGAAGCCGCCCTGAGTCCCTTCGGGGAGAGAGGGCGAATTAAAAATAAAGATGATGATGATGATATTATTATTATTATTATTATTATTATTATTATTATTATTACACCTGATAGACACAACCTAAAGGTAATTGTACACATAATATTTTAATAATTTTGCACACAATACAAAATTTATGCACTTTGAGCCATCAGAAAGCAATGGTGTCACTCATGTGGACAAGTTTGGAGCATTACAGATATCAGGATAAAGAATATTCAACCTCCATCTAAAACATTCCTCACAAGGTAGACAAAATAAAATAAAATAAACCCAGGCGTGCTGAGCTGCCTACATCTGGAATATAGTTTGGAAGAGTTAAATTTTCAGAAATAGAGATGTTTTTAGGTGGACGGGGCTTTCCTAAAGTAACACATACAAATTATTGGTTTAACCCAAAGAGTAGGAAACACTAAGGGAAGGGATTTATAGTACCCTCAATATTCACTAGGGTTAGGGTCGCAGGATCTCATGAAAGCGAAAACTGCATATAAAGGATATTGGTAAGGGAAAGGTTTCCCGTTGACATTAAGTTCAGTCATGTCCGACTCTGGGGGGTGGTGCTCAACATTGTCTGTAGATACCTCCAAGGTCATGTGGCCGGCATGGCTGCATAGAGCGCCATTTACCTTCCAGCCAGAACGGTACCTATTGATCTACTCACATTTGTGTGTTTTTGAACTGCTAGGTTGGCTGAAGCCGAGGCTAACAGCAGGAGCTCACCCCACTCTCTGGATTCAAACTGCTGACTTTTTGGTCAGCAAGCTCAGCAGCTCAGCAGTTTAACCTGCTGCACCACCACTATTTTTAAAAAATCTGAGAGAACATCTCTCTAGGGGCTCTTCCACACAACCCCATAATCCGTGATGGGCTTTGGATTAACCTGAGGTGTCCAAATGATCCCAGGTTAATCCAGATAAATCTAGAGTAAACCGGAATTTCCCAATTTATTCTGGATTTTTAAAAACACCTGAAAAGATTCAGACTTTACTGCCAAGTCCATATATTTTCAAGTGTTGGATCTGTAGGGATTGACTCTTGGTTCCACCGTCCACGATCCTGGGAGCCAATCTCCATTGCCATCCTGGAGGGGGGATTTTCCTCCAGTAAGTGTACAGGAGCTACTTCCCAAAGAAAACCTGGGATTTGGGCCCTATGTGTGACCTAAATCATGAAAAGAATATGGATTTCTTTTCACCATTTGGGCCTGTCTTAGAGGGCCCTAAGAACGCAAGGTCCTTCAGCGCAATTCTATGATCAACTTTCATCAGATGTTGACTGCATAGTTACTCTAGAGAATCTAAAAATTACTAAAGAGACTATATTTATCAAATCTGTGAATAATCAAATCTACAAAAGTTAAATGTGGATAGCTGATGATATTTATCATCTTTAAAAGATTGCTGGAAGGGTGTAACATTGTGTTTTTAACAAGGGTAAGAACTGGGCTCTATCTTGAATTAGGGCTTTTCAATTACCTACAATTCTTGTTCATCACCAAGATTTCTGTAAACAAGTCCTGTTCTGGTGCTCTGAAGGTGCATGGAAATTTGCAGGGTTGTATATGATTAGGTTCAGTATAATAATAATAATAATAATAATAATAATAATACTTTATTTGTACCCCGCCACCATCTCCCCAAGGGACTCGGTGCGGCTTATATGAGGCCAAGCCCACAACACATCAATAAACAAAGGCAATAACAAATAATACAACAGTTAAAATAAAATAAATAAAACTCAAAAACAAAAAATACACAATAAGCAATAACAATAATAACATACAGCAATTAAAAACCTATAAACAATAACAATAATAACTAGGCCTGGGTAACAACGGAAAAATTTGTTTCTAAAATCGATTTGTATTTGGGGGTTTTTTTTGTTTCGATATTTAAAATAATTACAAAATTTTCCCTTAAAAAAGTTCGGTATTTACGAAATTTCGTAAATGTGAAAAAAATTACAAAACATTAACGAATCGATTTCCGAAACAATAACAAATCGATTCGTTAATGGCGGACGCGACCGCGAAATATGCTAAAAAACCTCCAAAAACTTCTGAAGCTTCCCTCTCCCTCTGTTGTTGACTGTTGGTGTGATATTATAATTTTTTTTCACTAATTAAACAAAAAACTTGCCCCAGACATGCAGAAATAATAACGAAACAACCTCAGAACAATAACGAAACGAATACAATAACGAAATACGAAGCATTTACAAAACGTGTTTAAAAATTCGTTTTTTTAAAAAAATTGCTCCAGAATTGTTCGTTATCGTTTTGTAATTGGAAAAAATAACGAATTATTAACGAATTACGAATTAACGAAACGAAACCGCCCAGCCCTAATAATAACATATAGCTATTAAAGACCACACTGTTTGAAGTAGAGAATATGTTGTCGTTAAGTCTAAATTTTGATTACAAATTTGCACACTGTTTAAACTCTTGCGATTGGTTTTGCAATGCTTATTATCAATGCCACAGAACTCAACAGTGGTGTTTTGTTGTCTCTGCAAAAATAATGCATTGAAAGTAACATTTAGGGATCTCTAAAGATCAGAGAGGTTCTTTTTTGGTGAAAACTAGAGGGAAGCTTTGCTTTGAATGTGCAAGAACATTGTATCAGATTTGTGAATTTTAAGGGACTCTATCATAAAATCTGGGCTCCTAAAAATCATTGTCACTCAGCAGGCGTACCATTCTCAGATTCCTCTGACGAAAAATAACCTGCCATCATGTACTGCATTATAGAAAATGGTGCACTCTCTTTTAGTGTGCTGGCTATATCTAATCAAAGCAAGAACATGATGTGAGATGCACCCATCCTAAAATCCACATGAATGAGGCCTAAAAACAGCAGGAGTTGAATAATGAAATGTCATACGTATGAATGGAACATAACATTGAGAACAAGTTGTTATGTGTCTGCAAGTCATACCTGACTTATGGCACCCCTAACGCAAACTTATACAGTTTTCCTGGCAAGATTTGTTCAGAAAAGTTCGTCCTTTTCTATGTGGCTGGATGTGATCCATAGAAGGTCATCCAGTAGTTTTCCACAACCAAATGTGGATTCAAACCCTGGTCTCCCAGTCTCGAAGGGCACTTCCAGACAGCACTAAATCACGGGTTTTAAAAAGGGGCAAAAAATCCCAGGACTTCAGAAGACGCCCATATACAGACCTATTGGTCCTGGGATTTCTGCCTGCGTTGTTCAGACTTGATGCTTTGTTGCGAGATTTAGAGGATCCCAAACTGGCTGCCATGGGACTTCCACTGGAAACATTGCCGTTTTTTTTTAAAAAAAAACACACAAGATATTTGGATATACGGAGAATCATTACAGTTAATCACTGTTCTTTGTCCTGGCCAGAGAAACAATGCCCTTCACATGTTTAATGAAGTTTCTGGCACACAAACAGATTTGGTTGTGTACTTGTGACATCAAACTACAGGGTGCTGTTCCTGGGTTATACTTGGCTGTTCCTGATTGCTCTTCTTGTGAAAAGATGTACAATGTACAATGTTGACCAGGAGGGCACAACTTTGTCCTGGCCAAAAAAAATGTGCCCTCTACACATTTCATGAAGTTTCCGCAACATAAACAAAGTTTTTGCCTTCTACTCTAGTGTCACTTTCTTTTTAGGAATCAACCAACCAGGAACAAACATCTAAAGCCTGGAAACAAAGCCAAATAAAAATTCCCATGATTTCTGACTCCAGCGACATAGAGACATGTGAAGATTTGCATATTCAGCTCAAAACTACGATATTCCCACACCTGGAAATCGCATGTTTTTTGCCTTTTGTAGTGATTGCTTCTGTGTTTACAGGGAACAGTGTCTGAGTACCCTCCTGTTTGCTCCGGAAGCTCCTGGGATAAAGGTACTGTCTGGACAGGCCCTTAGTCCAACACTCAAACCACCAGACCACACTGCTTGAAGAAGTTGTCCTTTGATATATAAGATATTGTTATGGTTTTTCTTACTAGTCTACCCTATATTCCTAAACTTGATCATTCAAATGAATTTTACCAAGCTGTAGAACATGGACTTTGTAGTCCAGCATAACCACAGACCATCATTTTGGAGACAACTGACTCTCCTCTTCAACAGCATATCCTGTTGGCACACAAAGAGCATTGTACTCATGTCTTCTTCTCTCATTCTCCTTTGATTCCTCCCTGATTGCTCCAATTCACAACAAATAAGAATGGAAAATAGAGGGAGAAACCGTGGAGGCCGTGACAGACTTTGTATTTCTAGGTGCAAAGATTACTGCAGATGCAGACTGTGGCCAGGAAATCAGAAGACGCTTACTTCTTGGGAGGAGAGCAATGTCCAGTCTCGATAAAATAGTAAAGAGTAGAGACATCAGACTGGCAACAAAGATCCGCCTAGTCAAAGCCATGGTATTCCCTGTAGTCACCTACGGATGTGAGAGCTGGACCTTAGGAAAGGCTGAGCGAAGGAAGATCGATGCTTTTGAGCTGTGGTGCTGGAGGAAAGTTCTGAGAGTGCCTTGGACTGCGAGAAGATCCAACCAGTCCATCCTCCAGGAAATAAAGCCCGAATGCTCACTGGAGGGAAAGATACTAGAGACAAAGTTGAAGTACTTTGGCCACATCATGAGGAGACAGGAAAGCCTAGAGAAGACAATTATGCTGGGGAAAGTGGAAGGCAAAAGGAAGAGGGGCCGACCAAGGGCAAGATGGATGGATGGCATCCTTGAAGTGACTGGACTGACCTTGAGGGAGCTGGGCGTGGTAACGGCCGACAGGGAGCTCTGGCGTGGGCTGGTCCATGAGGTCACGAAGAGTCGGAGACGACTGAACGAATGAACAACAACAACAAAGAATGATCAGATCCCTTATATGCAGGCATGGACAATTTTTGTAGGGGAGAAGTGGCCTAATTCCTCCTATATCTTCCTTTGGCCAGAGAAAATCATAAGATGGAACCATCTGCCAGATGTTAGAATTAGCCTACAATCATCTAAAACCACCTAGTCCCAGCTAAAGTACTTGTTGAAATCTTTCCACTTGATATTTCAATCAACAATCCAGTTTTGGACCATCTTCATCTTATCACAATAATGTCTGGGCGAAGATCAACATCTACTTGGTTGATGCTTATGAGCCAGTTGAGTGGGTCTAAGTGAGAAGAAATAGCTGCATGCAAAGAGCTCAATTTTAGCTTGGAGAGCAGCAGCTTGGCACAATTTGCAAGAATTAATTGATTTGTTTTTGCAGTTTACAAGACTCTCCAGAAGGGTTATGTATACTTAGTTTCCTCCTCCCTGCCCAGACATTGTAGTTGCTTTGCATCCACTTTCTGGCTAATAGCATACAGGCTGTATGAATTGTGCCTTATCCCATTATGTGAAACAAAATGTAGTCGGTGATTCTGCATTCCAGAGCCCACCATCAACTTTTCTAAAGTATTTTAAAAACAAATTGAAAAAGCAAATCCTTGATTTTGACATTTTATATAAGGGATGTTATTATATTATACTAGTGTTTTGCAAATTCTGCTCCTCCCGATGTTTTAGACTTTTGCGCTCACAATTCCTAAACAGGTGGTAAGCTGGGAATCCTAGGAGCCGAAGTCCAAAACACCTGGAGGAGCAGAGTTTGAGAACCATGACTGATATAATGGCATTTGAGCACCCTCCAATCTTGGTATCCACACGGTGTTATGGATACCACACGGTGTTGTGGAACCAAATTCTAGCAGATGCCAAAGTCCCACAGAAAACAAGCCATTTAGCTAAGATTTCTGTCCTAATTTCCAAACAGAAAAATGGTTTTGTATCCTTTGTATATGTGTGAATGCATTTGCTTTGCAACTAGCTACCTTGTCAGATAGCCACCAGCATCGCTCCACTTTGTAGAGGCGCAGGGGAAATCCAGCACCCCACACTGCGCATCACCCAGCTCCAGCTGAGGGTGATCAGATGGGAAAACGTGAGATGTATGGCTTCCTCCCATGGATTCTATGTCAACATGGAAGCCCTCCTGTGTCGCCCTGGCTGCAGTATGCACCGGCTCCACCCTCCTTCACCCACAGAGTTGTGTCGGCATCATGTGATGGGAGCCGGCTGGCTCTGTGAGTGACCTGGGCAAAAACCAGGGCATCCCTTAAGATGAGGTAGCATGTTTCATATGTAATTACACCACCAGGGGACTCACGGCCTCTCAGTTTTGAATTTAGAAACTTCATACCCAGGGCCCTTCCATACAGCCATATAATCAAGAATATCAAGGTAGACAATCCACAATATCTGCTTTTGAAAGGGTCTTTGAGTGAAATTTGCAAATGCTAAGCAAAGGGCTTTGAATGAAATTAACAGCAAAAGAGAAATATACCCTTTCTCTGTAGAAAAAGAGCAACCCGAAAGAAAATGTTTTTAAGAAATAAGATGTGACATGTAGAGGTCGGAAGTTGTGTTGTGGTTAAGTTCAAAGGTTGTGGTTAAGCACAGAGTCTGCAGGTACAAGAAGGTACTTTCCATCAAAAGGTCAAGGGAGAGGGGCTGGAAAGTAAGTACTTTCCATGACCTATTACTTGAGTATAAAAGTCAGCAGAAACAGAAGAGGGTGCGGCAGTCATTTGAAGGGTAGCATCTGCGTATGCTGCCAGGCTGTCCGTCTTCTTCATGAAGAAACTAAAATAAACCTTGTTTTTTGATCTTTTTTTGGGACTGTCTCCTTCCTTACGTGTTCCCGTGATGTGGACCTAAGAAGACCCAATTTAGGGTCTCTAACACTTTGAACTGGATTATCTGAATCCACACTGCCATATAATGTAGATTTTATACAGCTATGTGGAAGGGGCCCCAGGAAAAATCCTAGTCAACACATAGGTGAATCCAATTAATGCAGTGGTTCTAATCTACAGATTGACAACGTATAACCTCCTCTAACCACAGAAGGAGTCTATCATATGCTGTGCATCTGTGGACTAGTCTACATAGGGATCACCAAATGCAGCAATGTCCAATCACAAATCAAAGAACATGGACGGCACTGCAGTCTAACTCAACCAGAGAACTCAGCTATAGCAGAACACTTGATGAACCTGGGACATAGAATATAAATGGGGTGCTACTATTACAGACCTTGGTGGGGGCTCCTCACCATAGTCCCAGGAACTTTCTTG
The DNA here is from genome assembly GCF_037176765.1 of Anolis sagrei. Classification (NCBI taxonomy): domain Eukaryota; kingdom Metazoa; phylum Chordata; class Lepidosauria; order Squamata; family Anolidae; genus Anolis; species Anolis sagrei. The sequence goes on from NC_090023.1 coordinate 14,570,457, forward strand.
TCCCCTGCCTTTATTCCACTCGCTCAGATATTCTCCCAACCCTTCTCCTCTTCTTACCTGTGTCTGTTTCATCGGGGCAAAGGAAAGTAGGAATGCAAGTCCTTTCTGTTTCCCTGCCCTGTTGCTCATTGTCTCTCTCCCACTGGGCACAGAAACAAATGGGCACCCATTTCTTCCTTTTCTTTGTCCAGGTGAAATAGACAGACATGCCAACAAGAAGAGGGGGTCTCGGGTCATGGCCAATTAGCTACCTCAGCAATTTCTCTTCCATCATGCCACATACGTCCATTTCAACCTAGCAAAGGAAGGGAGGAACTGGGTGCCCCATCCTTCGCACGCCAGCTTTTCTGTCATTCTGGTGCCTGGGAGGAGGAAGCTAGTGAAGAATTGGCAGCAGAGGGACAAGGGATAGCAGTTCTTAATGTCACACACCAAACAACTTTTAAATCTGAAGGAACCTTCCAAGGAATGAGTGGGAAGGTTAACAACTCAAAAGGATAAAGAAAAGGAGTCGAACCCAATGCAAGGCCTGCCTTTGGATCCTGGCCATAAAAGCTCCAGTAATCAAATTGTCACAAGATCCACTCCCACACAGCTTTGTTGTGTTTTATTGGAAGAGAGTTTTGCTGAGCCTCTGCAAATGTGTCTCAGGCTGTTGACTGAAATCAAGAGCAATGGGTGCCAGACAGAAATGGAAGAGAACTGTTTGGTTATTTTTGCCTGGCCGCCTCAAGATCCATTCCAATATTGACCCTGTGCTTCCATCACCCACACCTGATCGTTCTTATAATAGTCCTACATCAGCATATTAACTCAAGTTGCCTGGATTACCAAGCAGTTTGTATTATTTGGCACCATGGGACAAATTGAAAACTGGGAAACCTGTTGTTTCACCATCCAAGTAGGTAATGTGACACAAAATAATGGTGTGAAATGTCTTTGTTGAATTTATTTGTAAATGAAATACATTTTACACTGTTGCGGCAGAGAGATGGGTTCTTTATTTTGGAGTATTTCCACACTGCACCTGTGCTGGTACGGCTGTACCAGGAGCTCCAGCTTTATTTGCTTTGTATTAAATGTTTGTTTGCAGTCCTAGGTTTCAGGGATTCTGCAGATAGGTGGCTTCCTTTGGTTGCAGTCATAGGGCAAGTCACCTGTCCATCATCATTAAGTTTTGGTCCCGCCCCTTGTTCAGGGCAATTGGGAAGGGAGCCATTTTTAGTTAGTCTCAGCAAGGAAAGCTAATGTACAGGACATGTGCAAGCTTCCCCTGTACAAAAGCTTCAACCCTTAAGACTTTCCGGGGGTAAACAGTCTTAAGAGCATCCAAGACTTTCCAGGGGAAAACAGTCTTAAGAGCATCAAGACTTTCCGGGGAAAACAGTCTTAAGAGTCTCCAAAGATTTCCAGGAAAACAGCGCTAAAGACCAAAGAACTCCAGCTGGAGAATATCTAAGCCTTTACTGGTAGGTCCACTCAGTGCTTCGAGATGCAGTTCAACCCGGTAGTGGAGCCCACATCAGTAAGGGTTAGATTCCAGTCAGCCTGGGAGAAATTAAAAAGGGGATTTTGCATTTAAAGTAAAGAAGAAGTTATTGAAGACAGCTGCCTGTCCTTCATGGACAAGATTAGGAAGTCACCAGTTGCATAAAGCCTGGAAGTATTTGTTTAGCTTTATTAAAGACAAGAGAAGTTTCTGTTTGATTGTTCATTAATAAAAGACTTTGTTATACTTCACAAGCCATCTAAAGACCATTTGTGGTGGAAAACCTCTGAGAACTTCTCCTTGTGCCCCCTGGCTTCCCGCTGGGCAAAGGTTGCACGTCCTGTTCTAAAGGAAATTCTTTACAAGCCCAGTGCACGACAGAACAGCACCACAATAACACTTTTGTTTCAGTAGGTTGCTGTGAGGTTGTGGGGTGTTACCTGGCCTCCCAACAAAGGATTCCCCCGGGCAGAAAGCAGCCAGGCTTTGAAGCTGCAAGGCCATTGCATGCTAATCAAGATGGCCAATTGCAACATTCACACTTGCCTCAAGCAGACAAGAGTTCTTTCACCCATCCTGGACATTCCCACAGATCTATAAACCTCACTTGCCTAGTTTCTAACAAATGTCACAACCTCAGAGGATGCCTGCCATAGATGTGGGTAAAATGTCAGGAGAGAATGCTTCTGGAATATAGCCATACAGCCAGGAAAACTCACAGCAACCCAGTGATTCTGGCCATGAAAGTCTTCAGCAACACATTAAACTTTGGTTTCACTTTCGCTGCCATGATTCCATTCTATGTAACTCAAGATTTTTGTAGTTTGAGGATTGAAATACACAAATCAATCCCACATCCAACTAGAGATCCCAGAATTCTGTAGCAGAGAGCCTTGGCAGTTAAAGTGGGATTGCACCACTTTAACTGTGCAGTGTGAACATAATCTTTGACTTTTCTTTCAATTCAGTATGTACTCATTGCAACATGTATAGGATGAGCATTACTTGTTAATTGCATTTTTGTTCCACTTTTTCATGGAAAGATCAAAATATGACTGTAGTAGGAAAAAGAACAGCAACTATAACATTCCCTATGAGTATTTTTATTATAGTAATAATAATAAATTCATTTTTGTCTCTAGTTGGAAAAAATGCACAAAAAAGAGCTAGTGTGGTATAGTTGTTTGGGTGTTGGATTGTGACTCTGAAAACCAGGGTTCAAATCCTCACTCAGTCATGGAAACTTACTGGGCATGTCCCCTTCTCTCAGTTTCAGAAGATAGCAAACCTCAGATGAAGGCAAAGGCAAATCCCCTCTGAACAAATCTTGCCAAGGAAAATCTATGATAGGTTTGCCTTAAGTTCCCTATAAGTCGAAAAGTCTTAAAAGAACATAGAAGAAGAAGAAGAAGAAGAAGAAGAAGAAGAAGAAGAGAACCATGTTCCTATATTCTATATACAGATTGCAAGCTATTGAACCTCAGCAGACTGAAAGCCAAAACCAAGGTCACAACAACATCTGTTATAGAACTCCAATGTGCTGATGATAACATAGTCTGTGCACATTCAGAAGAAGACCTACAAGCCACTTTAAACACCTTTGCAGAAACATATGAGAAGCTCGGCCTCTCATTGAACATCGATAAAACAAAGTGCTCTTCCAGCAGTCACCAACCAATCCCTCTGAAATGCCAGAAATGCAGCTTAATGGTGTAACATTAGACAACATTGACCATTTCTGCTACCTTGGCAACCACCTCTCCATAAAAGTCAACATCGACACTGAAATACAACACTGCCTGAGCTCTATGAGGGCAGCATGTTTCCAAATGAAGCAGGGAATGTTTAAGGATTGGGACATCCATTGGGATACCAAGGTGCTTGTTTGTAAAGCTATTGTCCTCCCAACCCTGCTATACGCCTGTGAAACATGGACTGTCTACAGACGTCACACTCAACTCCTTGAATAATTCCATCAGAATTGCCTCTGAAAAATCCTGCAAATCTTTTGGAAAGACAAGCAGACAAATGTCAGTGTGCTGAAAGAAGCAAAGACCACTAGCCGGGGGGGGGGGGGGGGGCTCGGGGGGCTTCAGCCCCCCCCCCCCCACCCCGAAATTCTCATGGTGGTTCGCGAAAAGGCCGTACTGGTGCATTATTTAAACTTATGTTTATTAATATCATGATTTGATCACCATTCTCAATATATCCCATATGTATGGGGGTATTGGGGTAATGATACAAAAGGTTTGCTAGGCTAGACCCTCTTTCACTCAGACTCAGCCCCCCCCCCCGAAACTCAGCCCCCCCCCGAACCCCCCCCCTGAAAATTTGTTAGCCCCCCCCCCCCCCCGAAACGAAATCCTGGCTACGGGCCTGACTAGCATTGAAGCGATTCTCCTATGCCATCAACTCTGCTGGACTGGCCACGTTGTCCAAATGGCCAGTCACCATCTCCCAAAGCAGTTTCTATACTCCCAACTCAAAATATTGGTGGACAGGAAATGATATTTAAAGATGGGCTTAACACTAACCTTAAAAACTGTGGCATAGACACCGAGAATTGGGAAGCTCTGGCCCTTGAGGTCAGCTGTGACCAGCAGTGCTGTGGAATTTGAAGAGGCACAAATGGAAGGCAAAAGAGGAAGACACCTCAAGCTAATCCTGACTGAGATCGCTTTCAACCTAGAAACCGATGCCCTCATGGTGGAAAAACATGTGGGTCAAGAATAGGGCTCCACAGTCACCAAGACACAACACCTGGAAGGCCATCATACTCAGATAACAAGGGATCGCCTGAGTATTCTCCACACACCTATAAAGTCTTCATTTGTGCACTTCTTTCCTTTCTCACATCCATACCAGATTCCATCATTTTTGTATTTACTAAATTAGACAATTGATCTTTTTCTTAAAATATACATTTCGTCAACATGTACATTTTATGTGTCTTATATTATTAAAGCTGTATGCTAGCTTCCTGAATCCCAACTAAAGCTGGTTTTTCAACACAAAGGAAATACACACATTTTGTCAAAATGCAGATTCCAGACTAGAAATTATTTCAGTTTATTATTATTTATGGATGGTCAAGGAAGCCCAAACTGGATAAAGGCTGCAAGAAGAGGCTGCCAAATCAGATTCTTCACTTATCCTTAGTTTACAGAAGCTCTGTACCCACAGAGAGCTGTGTGGAAATTTAGTTTGAAGAACTGGGGAAAGGTCACAGCTCAGAGCCTCAGAAATGTCTGGTTTCGGATGACAGGTCTCAGAATCACCAGCCAGCACTTGCTGGCTGGTGATTCTGAGAGCTGTCATCCAAAAGAGGAACTTCTCCAAGCTCTCGCTGAAGTACATCCTTAACCGGCATGTGAAAGACTTGCTGGCATTTCTTTTTAAAGAAAAAGATAGCAAATTGGTAGGGAAGGACATCTCTTCTTGGGACCTTAAAAAGCCAATAGCAGCCAAAATATGTAGCACTGGGTCAGGCAGATAAAAAGTGTGACTCAACTTCATGGGCGAGCATTACAGGCAACTTTGGCTACCCACATCTTTGCCATAAACCACACCACAAGATATGTTTTGGCTGAGAAACAAACTGGAAGGAAGAGGATATAAGCTCAGAAAAGAAGATCATTGGCTTCAGAAAAAGCAGCCGGAACAACACAAAGTGTATGCCGAGTTGTTTTATTGATTGCTTGGTTTACTTCGATTCAAGAATACAGCCATTCTCAGTACAGCAGTGAAGACTCAGAGTACACAATGCCCAAATTAGAGTTTGCTTTGTCCTAGCAAGGAAAGAGCTTGTTGGATTCCATCTGTAAGCCTCAGCACTAACAATAGGAAGGAAACATGTCCCAGTAGGAAATTGTAACAAGGAAGAACTGACATTTCTTTAAGAAGCCCAGCTTAACACTTTGGAAATACACAAGAACAGGAAAGTAATTGGGTTTTTTAATAAAGAAGAAGAAGGTCATACCTTCTGGAGATGGTCCTCAAGTTTTGACTTTCAAGAAGACTGCCTTGTTATGTCAGCCAGCCTCCTGAGATCTGAGTTGTCCAATTGGCTTGCTCTCCCGGTTTTCCTTCTTCTGCTTCTTCTTTCCAGGAACCTGGGGGAAGAAAAGGGTTGGTGTTAATGCCTCCTTTGATTTTGAAGAGCACAGCAGCCCTTTAACAGAGCTGACCCAAGATATCTTTCTGACCAAAAGGTACCCCCCACATTTCATGCACAGAAAGCAACCAGACCCACAGTTGAGCCTAATTTCATGACTGGTGAGGGGACTGAGTCCTCCATCACACCCAAGTGCTGTAAACCCTGCCCTCCAAGTGAAGGAATCATTTAGAGCAGTGGTTCTCAACCTGTGGATCCCGAGAAGTTTTGGCCTTCAACTCCCAGAATGTTGTATGTCACCCTGTTCAGCCTGTGATTGTGTCTGATGTTCATGATGGAAATGAGGATGATGTTCCTGATGGTCGACCTAGGTCTGTTCGTAATGGAAATGAGGCTTTGCCTGGGAGCTGAGTTAATCTCAGATGAGAGGCCCCAGCTCTCTCAGGAAGATTCACAAGATCACATTCCTGAGAGAGGTTTTTCATGGTCTTTCCCAGAGGAACTGTCTGAGGATGATTTGTCAGGTGCCGAAGTTAATGAGAACTGAGATAGAAAGTGAGGCTTCTGTAAACAGAGGCAGAGTGCTCAAGCACAAAGAAGATCAGTTTGTTTTCAAGAAAAGAGAGATAAGTAACCTTTATCTGGGTCCATGTTCGAGAGAAATGCTTTCCTTTCAGTTCTGGGATCTGGAAAAGCTTTATATTGATTCATGGGAAAGAGTTGCCTCAGTTGGGTCAACGTTGGAATTTCAAGATGATCTTGCTTTCAAGTGTTCTTAGTTTCATGTACCAAGTTTTTTGCAAAAGCTCTTGTTTTGTGTATTGAATGTTTTCATGCTGCCTTGATTCATGGATTCTTGTACCTTATTTCATGGATTTTCGAATCTTGTTTTGCCTTGAAGTTCATGGACTATTCTCAGTTTTGGAACTTTACAATTTTTTGCTAATTTTACTGTTTTGCCTACATATATTCTTCAATAAACTGCTTGCTGATTTTATCACATTGGTGTGGTATTTAAGGTCCTGCTCTGGTGTTCGACACAGAAATCCTAACAGTGATAAACTGGCTGGGATTTCTGGGAGTTGTAGGCCAAAACACCTGGGGACCCACAGGCTGAGAATCACTGATTTAGAGGTTCAGGAGGAATGGATGAATTCCATACCATCACCTGCCTGAAGTAATTCTCTACTTCTTAAAAGTAGAACCAGCTCTGCCCTCTAGCTTATAAAAACCACTAGCTTTTGTTTGCCACTTATATGCAATATTTCTTTCAAATTTATTTCTTTTGAAATTTGTTGTATAGCCTTACAATCATCCCAAGATGTGCATGCTACACTCCATGCACACTGGACCTCCCTGTGCTGTAGCCCTTTTGCTTTTTGTTGTGCTTGTTTACAACTTTACTGCATGCACTCCAAGAGTTCTGCCATACAAATCATGGTATGTAACTCTCAGATTGCACACTGTTTCACTGGAGGTTCTGAAGCAGATTGTGCTCCTGGATGACCTTCTTGCATTAGAAGCATTAATGGGGAGGGGGAGAAGGGAGAAAAGAAATACTCACCCAGCCTCTGGTTAAAGAGATGTCCATGATGATAGCTCATTAGGCGAACAAGACCAGAAGGTACAGCATCCTCTTGCCTGTAGGGATTATATGCAGTAAATGTTGCTGGAAGAATGTCAAAAGTTGCTTTAATTTTGCTCTGCAGGAATTGTGGAAGTTGTATTAACTCGCATGATGTCGCTAATGGAAAATATGTCCAGTGTTGGATCCATCTGTTTGGGATGTAACCCATATTTACATATACACCAGTTTTAGGTGTACTCCATATTTATATCTCATGTTGAAATGTCATGTTACACGTACCTCTTTGCTACATCACATTTTACTTGCTACAAACATGACTGGCCCTTGATAGCCACCAGCCATTATTCTAGCAGCCCATCCAATAATGGGAAGTTTCAACAGAAAACCAATACAGAGATCTCAAAACCAATGAACCACTAAACTAGCCCAGTTCAAATGGTTTTGCAGTTGATCCAACTCATACATCTGTAGGGAATATAATTCAGGTTCTGGGCTCATCATCTGACACCTCACTGCTTAGTCAATACTATCACTGTATCTATCAATACTGTGATAGATTTCATGGCTGTTTTTGTTAGAAATAGCAACCTTCTCACGCCTCCCCTAGTTATTTGTTGTGTATATCAATCAAATTGCTTACTGTATTGTATATGCAATTTTACCTTCACTCTTTGTTGTGGGAGGGGCTGCAGACCATGTGATCAGAACTGGGCTTGTTCAGGACTCAGACTCCATTTTAGAACAGTTTGCTTTCAGACTTCAATGCAGAAACAGATCTGTTTAGACTCCAGTAGGAACCATTTGCTTTCAGATGCCAGAAGGAAATGTTTGCCGTATATGTGTACTGTAAACAGCCCTGAGACCCCTTGGGGAGATAGGGCAGAATATAAATAAAGTATATTATTATTTTGCTTCAGACTTCAGTAGAAACAGATGTGTGTTTTTGACTTTAGTAGGAACAGTATGCTTCGAGACTGCATTGGACTTTGACACTAGACGAAGACACTATTAGACTCTCAGAACAAAGAGATGCTTTGAACTATCCACTATTGTTTCTAAGAATGATGCCCTGTGTTACCTAGAATCATAAAGACTTTGTGGACCATCCAGTCCAACCCCCGGCCAAAAAACAGGAAAAATCTCATTCAAAATACCCCTGACAGATGGCCATCCAGCCTCTGTTTAAAAGCCTCCAAAGAAGGAGCCTTCACCACACTCCAGGGCAGAGAGTTCTACTACTGAACAGCTCCTCACAATCAGGAAGTTCTTCCTCATGTTCAGGTGGAATCTCCTTTCCTGTAATTTGAAGCCATTGTTCCATGTTCGAGTCTCCAAGGCAGCAGAAAACAAGCTTGCTCCCTCACATATTTATACCTACACAGAGAAACTACTTCAAATCTATTTGTAACTGGACTGATAAATGAAGGACCTGTATGTGAGTAAATCAACCATGTTACGTTTAAAGAAGTCTGCTTATTTTTGTCTCTTGTGAGCATGATTTAAAGACAAATATACTTTAAGAGAGAGTAGATGTTTTTGGGCAACTAAAAAGAACGTTTCTGAAACTCTGCTGAATATATATGTGTGTGTTTTTGTGCATTGGCATATCTTTGTCCCTAGCAGTTCAAAGACATACCTAGGTACATCAGTTTAACAGCTGAGAAACCTAGTTGCTTTTAATGAATGCTGATGAATGCCATTTTCCCAAAAAGGTTATGACTCTAACAGGTCATGCACTTTACCAAGAGATTATGGCATCATTTTTCAAAAGGTTATTACTTCTAACAAGGTCATCTCTTTCCAAAGATCATAAAATCTCCAAAAGGTTCTGGAGATGCCCATTTTCCAAAAGTTTTCTATCTTCTTATCAACACTACACTATGCACCAGGCATAAGATGTCTACAGGATTTGCTTAGAGCATGATTTTGCATAGCTTCATTTCTCAGCCTTCTTTAGCTTGGGTCAAGACGGTCTCTTTAAAACAAATCCAAAATTAGAAATCTAACACCAAACATGCTTGATTCTGGAATGTTATGATCTCCAAGATTTCACAGTTAAATACCTGGACTGAATATGAGCAAGCAACATCAGAGTTATTAATGTCAAAAGTTATTAATGGGAAACAAAGAGAGGCTGAAGCAGTTTGCTTTTGCCTGAGCCTATTGGGAAGGGAAGGAGTCCATCCTCTGCCTCTGCTGAATTGAGTGCAAACTAAGTTTAATACTTTGAGCTCAGATTGCAGCAACAGAGGTAAGTTGAGGACAAAGAGGAAAGCGAGAGGAAAAGAAAAAAAACTGGAACATTTTTAAAGCAGCTGAAAAAAGGGAGATGACAGAGGATTAATTGGAACTGTCTCTGCCAACATTTGGAGAGTATGGAATTGGATTTTCCAACTTTAGATGTGAAACAAGAGTTTGAAATTCAGAAAATGTTAGCATTTGAGGTATAACAATAATGAGTGGATGTAACTTCTGAAGGAGTGTATGCTTTCCAGGTGGGTCAGCAGATATAGATTTAAAAGTTTGGATCTCAAATAATTCATAGTGTTGCCACCTGCAGAAGAGCATCTAATGAGCCCATGAGCTAGAAATAATGTCTGTGTAGCCTGCATGAAACGTAAGGTCTTGTCTCCCCACCATCATTAACCATAAGACCCACCAGCCTAAATATTGTCTTATTCAAGTCCAGAAGCAAAAACCTCCACAAAGTTTTATATTCATACAATGAAGATTCAGAGATGCTCAGATTCATTATTTTGAGGTCAGTGTCTATAGAATTGGCCCAAACTGCAGAACACCAGCTGATTTGCTACAGAAGATTTTTCACATCGGAATTAGGTAGGAAACGAAGAAAGCCGAAATGGACAATTGTGTAACTTCAGTTCTGAATCAAATTCCAAGCTTCAGAGCATGCTTAGAGGCATCCTTTTCTCTCTCTTCTAGGCATATGTCTTTTGAACTTTCGTCAATGGATCCTGGGGTTCTGATTTTTTTAAAAAGCAGACACAACCAATCTGCTTGCTCTTATTGATGCCTTTCCTCAAGATCTTGGCTCCTGCCTTTGGTTCATATGCCTCCCTGTACCTTACTGTCTTTTTTATGTAATGTTCCTGAAATCCAGTGTGAAGTCAAGCGTCACACATCATCATAGTAAGGCTGAACAGGGAAGCCACTGGATCTGCTTTAATAGGGGTGTAGTATGCTCCCTATAGCTATCCACGGTTAGTAATCTGGCAGCTGATTTTTGCACTAACTTCAGTTTCCGAGCCATCTTCAAAGGCAACCCCATGTAGAGTAAACTACAGTAGTCCACCCACCAAGAAAATCCAACAAATGCTACGTTCAGCAAAGGACAAGAGGGATCCTCTCACCTCTGCAGGAGTCTACCGTGTACCATGCAGCTGTGGACAAGTCTACAGAGGGACCACCAAACGCAGCGCCCAGACACGCATCAAGGAACATGAAAGGCACTGCAAACTACTCCAACCAGAGAAGTCAGCCATAGCAGAGCACCTGATGAACCAACCTGGACACAGCATATTATTTGAGAACACAGAAGTGTTGGACCACTCTCACAACCACCATGTCAGACTACACAGAGAAGCCATTGAAATCCACAAACATGTGGACAATTTCAACAGAAAGGAAGAAACCATGAAAATGAACAAAATCTGGCTACCAATATTAAAAAAAATCAAAAATTACAACAGCAAAACAACAGAGGGGAAACAAACAGGCACATAAAATCACTCTCAACAAAAGATTCCCCCCAGGCACTTCCAAGCCATTGAATGCTAATCAAGGTGATCAACTGAAACATTCACAGCTAGCCCCAGCAGAAAAAAGTCCTTTGTCTCACCCTGATCATTCCACAGATATATAAACCCATTTTTCCTACTTCCAACAGACCTCACTACCTCTGAGGATGCTTGCCATAGATGCAGGCGAAACGTCAGGAGAAACACTGCCTCCGGAACATGGCCATATAGCCCGGAAAAACCTACGACAACTACAGTAGTCCATTCTGGATATAACTAAGGCATGGACCACCGTGACCAAATCAGGCTTTTCGATGTATGGTCGCAGCTAGCGCACAAGTTTTAACAGTGCGAAAACCCTCCTGGTTAACACCACCATCTGAGCTTCAAGGATCACCGATGAGTCCAGGATGACCCCAGACTGCAGACCTGTGTCCATAGGGGGAGTGTAACCCCATCAAGCACAGGTTGTTACCCTATACCCCAATTGGCGCCACGACTGGCTAGGAGGACCTCTGACTTGTCTGGGTTAAGCCTCAGCTTGTTGCATCTGTGTACATGGAGGGACAACTCTAGCTCAAACCATGACTTGCCTAATCTCTTGCTCAGTTAATTCAATCAGTTATCAAGTGTTAAGTCCAGGAGGGATATTTGAATGATCTTAGGAAACATATTAAAACACCTCTTTATGAGTATTTGCACTCAGAGTGCTCTCTGATTAACTGGGGCACCTATTAGTTGATTAAAAGTGTTCTAAAAGCTGATTAATTTGATGAAACGTTGCAACCCGACTGACAACCATTGATTTGGTGCCAGCTGCAGGCTCACCCGTGATCATCATTTTTTCCCTTCTTTATATGATAATCCATTATTCTTCTGAAATAAAATACTGTGAGCCTCAGCATTGCTGACTTCTTCCTCTTATATAACCAGCCACACTCTAAGCTTCATTAGAGGACAAAGACAAATAGGCCATTCCATTATGCATGCTCTCGTATATATAATGAGCAAGTATCAATAAAAAGAGGGGAATCGGTTTCCCCAGAGAAGCACTCGCACCTTCCGGAGGTGTTTGGGAATACTGCTGAGCGAAAGGAAAAAACTTCTGAGAATTCTGCATATTATTGCATTAATAGACAAATTAGGCAGGTAATTGGAAACCATACCTGCCATTTCCTTTTTGCCTTTAAAACTCTGGCTAATAATTTTGAAATAGCCTCTTTATCCAGTGTCCCTCAATGTAACTTTAAGAGCAAGCAAGGAGATAAAATGTATAGAGTACAGTCCCATATCCATGGGATCAGTAACTGAGGTTTCATGTATCCACATCTGAGAAAATATGTCCTCACTCTGGGCAAACCAAGGCCTGGATGCAGCCCTTTGGGCTTGTTCCTCGGGCCCTCCTCTCTCTCTCTCTCACCATCCTATCTTTCCTTCCTTCTCTCTTTCCTTCCTCCTTCCCTCCATCTCTCCTTTCCTTCCTTGCCTCCCTCTTTCTCCCTCCCTCCTTCCTTCCCTTCTATCCTTTCATCCTTCCTTCATTCCCTCTTTCCTCCCTCCTTCCCTCTTTCTCTTTCTTCCTTTCCTTTCATCTTTCCTTCCTTCTCCCTTCTCTCCCTCCCTCCATTCCCTTCAACCCTTCTTTCATTCCATCCTTCTCTTCCTCCCTTCCTTCCTATCTCCTTCCTTCCTCCTCCTTTCCTTCCTTTCCTTCCTTACCTTCCTCTTTCTCCCTCTCTCCCTCCTTCCCTTCCATCCTTTCATCCTTCCTTCATTCCTTCTTTCCTCCCTTCTTTGCTCTCTTTCTCCTTCCTTCCTTTCTTCCTTCCTTTCCTTCCCTTCCCTTCCTTTTCTTTTGTCTTTCCTTCCTTCTCCCTTCTTTCCCTCCCTCCATTCCCTCCCTTCCTTCCATCCTTCTCTTCCTCCCTTCCTCCTTCCTTCCTTTTCTTTCTCTTTTCTCCTTTCCTCCTGAGGGATGTTTAGCTGGGAGAAGAGAAGGTAGAGAGGGAACATAACAACCATGTTTCAAGATTTTAAAGGGTGTCCCATTGAGGAGGGGAAGGGGAAACCGACTTTCTGCTGCTCTAGAGACCAGGGCACAAGGGAGCAATGGTTTCAAATGGCAGGGAAAGAGATTCAACTGAAAAGATTAGGAAGAACTTCCTGGAGAGTGGCATAGGCTGCCTCAGAGTGTGGCGGAGTCTCCTACTCTGGAGGCTTTTCCACAGAGGCCATCTATCGGGAGTGCTTTGATTGTGCCTTCCTGCATGGCAGAGGGTTGGAATGGATGGCCCTTGGGGGTCTCTTCCAACTCTAGAATTCTGTATCAGGAATAGGCAATATGAGGTCTAATGGATACGCATTTTCTCTCCCATTCACCACTCATCCTGACCAAGGCCAACCCTTTTGGGATCTAAATGTTTCCCATCTTTCCTTCACTTTCTGCCTCCGAAAGAGAAGAGGAAGGGGAGGAAAGGGCAGGGAGGGGACTTGGGGAGAACCCCCCTTCCTCCTGACCCACCCACCCCACTCCGGCCCGCTATGCGGCCCCCAAGTTAGAAAGTTTGCCCATGCCTATGCTAGGTCTTCCAGCACAACTCTGTTCTTGGCTAGAAGTTTGCTATTATCCATGGTTTCTCATATCCACATGAAGTACAGCAACATATTCCCTGCCGATAAGGGAATCATGTAAAATTGAGGTGTTTTGCACAATAGCTGAGACTGGCAACTGAAAGTGAATTTATTTTGATGTTCCAGCGTAACAACTAAAATGAAGTCAGGAAGTGATTTCTTAGCTTAATTACTCAGGCTTATTTCAGTGCCCTTGTGAGTCAGGTCCCATCATTACTTCCAATTTATTCTTTGAACATGTCTCTTTTTTAAATGAAGCTATTCATGTTTAACTTCTTTCTAAGGACTTTCTGTGCTGCTGAAGTTGATAAGCTCAGCCATTATTACAGCCAGCCAGAGCTCTCATACGTTTTCATAAGACCTTATCATATCATTGGATGTCCAATTTCATAAAGAGCACAGTTAGGTGTAGATGAAAGACCAAAAAATCTTCAGGTAGGAGTAGGAAAGAATCCTGCTTGAAACTCTAGAACGCTATTGCCATTTAGAGTTGGCAATAACAGGATACATGGACCAAGTTTCTGATTCAGCAGGCAACCGTTTCCTATGCTCTTGTGTAAAAAAGAAATGGCAAAAGCTGCTACCCCTTTTACCAGCTGTATCACATCTCAGTCCAGCAATGGTTACCTTCACAGCCTTATGAAAAGTGCCTAAGGATCCACATCAAAAGTTATGGGCACCAGATGAAATTGCCGGATCTCAGGGCCAGACCTTAAGACTCCAGTTTTTATGGGTTATCTTCAGGCAGAAGATCCCTGTTTGGGTATCAGCCAGCACGTCAATGACTTAAATCTAGAAATAGTTTCCTAAGATCTACAGAGACACTCGCTGGAACACCTCAGCAAGCGAGAGTCCAAAAGTGGCAGGCTCAAACCCAGAACCTCAACCAATATCTGATACCCAATGAGAGACTCCCCCCTGGGTACACAGAGGACTGGGCGACTTGAAAGGCGCTGAACAGACTGCGCTCTGGCACCACAAGATGCAGAGCCAACCTTCAGAAATGGGGCTACAAAGTGGAGTCCTCAACATGCGAGTGTGGAGAGGAGCAAACCACTGACCACCTGCTGCAATGCAACCTGAGCCCTGCCACATGCACCATGGAGAACCTTCTTGCAGCAACACCAGAAGCACTCCAAGTGGCCAGATACTGGTCAAGGGACATTTAATTAACTACCAAACTCACAAATTTTGTATTTTGTTTGTTTGCTTTGTTCTGTTAGAAATGTAATACAATTGACTGGTTGCCCTGACACGACAAATAAATAAAGGCAGAAGATGTTGCACTAAAGCCCTGAAACACCTTTTCACCACAAACCACACTCTGTCCAGATAATCCAGTAAGTAAAAGTTTATTTAGAGAGGAATATATAAAAAATAAGCAAAACTAAAAAAAGAGAATCAAAATTCCAAAAGTTATTTCCAAGATAGTCCAAAATCCTTTCAAATACAGTCTCAAGAGTCAATCCACAGATATATCCATAAATATGATCGCACGAATCCAAGGCAGGCAATAACACCCCCCCCCCCCCCCATGAACTAGAAACAGGAACAAACTTAGAAACTTGAATACATGAATTCCAAAAATGTAGGACCAAGAACCGAGAGCTGTTCTTGCTCTCACAAAGGAGTGTACCGCAGAAACCACTTTAAAAGGCCCCAACCCCTCCCATGACATCATTCCTCACACACCTTCTTTCCCCTCCTTATCTCTAAGCTTCTGGGAAAAGTGAGTCTGTCTTTGTTGTACACCCTGACTCCGAAGATCCAAGTGTCTGGATCTAGACAAACAGTCATCTCCCACATTTCTCTCAGCCTGCCAAGGTATACCTGGGAGGCTAAGGCTATCCTTGCACACCCAGCACAAAGATATTGCATAAGGAACTTCTAGGTGCCTACTTTCAGAACATACGTAAAGGTAAAGGTTATCCTGTGACATTAAGTCCAGTCGTGTCTGACTCTGTGGGTTGGTGCTCATCTCCATTTCTAAGCCGAAGAGCTGGCATTGTCCGTAGACACTTCCAAGGTCATGTGGCCAGCATGACTGCATGGAGTGCCGTTACCTTTCCACCAGAGCAGTACCTATTGATCTACTCATATTTGCATGTTTTCAAACTGCTAGGTTGGCAGAAGCTGGGGCTAACAGTGGGAGCTCATGCCGCTCCCTGGATTAGAATCTGTGACCTTTCGGTCAACAAGTTCAGCAGCTCAGCTGTTTAACCCACTGTGCCACCGGTGGCTCTTTTCAGAACATATACTGACACAATCAACATGATCTTTGCTGTAATTCTGTCCTGAAACATTATTTGGACCCTAAAATATATGTATAATTGGACACTGCATGACTGCAGGTGAATTACACACTCTTAGCTCCAAACCCTGTGACAGATTTGCCTTATTCATAAGTCAGAAATGACTTGAATGCACACAAAAACAATTTGAATCCTGTCCAGAGTAGACCGAATGAAGCAACGATTGAATGGAGAGTCTTGCCCAGTAAGGAGAAAACTGGATATTTTTCTGATTTGTCGTAGGTTTTTCCGGGCTATATGTCCATGGTCTAGAGGCATTCTCTCCTGATGTTTCGCCTGTATCTATGGCAAGCATCCTCAGAGGCAGTGAGGTCTGTTGGAACTAGGGAAAAGGTTTTATATATCTGTGGAATGACCAGGGTGGGGCAAAGGACTCTTGTCTGCTGGAGCTAGGTGTGAATGTTTCAACTGACACCTTGATTAGCATATAATGGTATGACAGAGCCTGGATATTTTTCATTCTCTTGGCAAGAGCAAGAAGACAGCAAATACATCCCTGACCCTGCAAATTGGAAGGATAACACTTTTGATTTTTGGTAGCAGATGTATCCAAACAACATAAACTCTAATCCCATAGGTTAATCCCAATTGGAGTAGAGCCACTGGATCAACTGTTGACTAGTGAGTCAACATATAGTTAAATCCATTTTATTCAAAGGCTCTAATCTAGTTGGGACTAACAGTAGGATTTAAGCCATATGCCTCACTTTCTTCCTCTTCTTCTTCTTTGGTTCTAAACAAAACCAAAGCACCTGTTCTTGCAAAAGCCTGGTATTTATTTCCACGCTCCGAAACAGCTGCAGAGCAAAGCTACAAGCGGGAAGCAGATGATCGATCACTTTTCCCTACAGCAGCCTTGACAACAAGGTTAGAAGCAGCTGGTGGGACTTTTTTTCTGAATGGCAAGCATGATGAGAGGAAGACATCAGGCTGGTCTGCTATACAATTTGACCACTTACATTTGGCACGCCAATGCTGGGAAGGGGGAAGGAAGTGCATTGCTTCGCTATCAAGGCTATTTCATTCAGGTGGCAAACATGATTTCGAACATTATCTTACTCACTAATGAGCTTGAACAATATCACACTTACAACTATTTACAAGTTCATTCACGTGGAGCTTTAAATTGTGCCGTACTTCTCAACGTCCCTATCTGGGGTAAAGAATAATGCTAATATTGTTATCACAAGCCATACATTATTTCTTCTGGAGAGCTGTCAGAAGCCTAGAAAACCTACAGAGACCAACAGAGAGGAAATCAGCTGTATGGAAGGAATTTAAGATGGCGAGGGGAGTGACAAATGAGCAGATGTGCCTCTATTCCTTCTGTAGTTTGTTCTTCATTTTAAATACCCCCGTCAATCCATTGCAAGGCTTGTTCATATTGATAAGATGCCAATGTTTTGGGGTTTTTACCCAATGTGGTGGTTGGTAAATGTGAATAAACAGAAGCATTACCACAGTGATTAAACCAAGATATGCCCTTCAGTATAATAAGGTGTCACTCTGGCTTGTGTAACAAGTAACATTATCTTTACTTCATTTGGAAAGTTCAAACAGGACAACGATATATACAACAGTCTCTTTGAATTCACACAGAGAACAGAGGGGATAAAATAGTCCTTTTAAATAGTCTCTAAAATATGTCTCAAGCCTCAAAATGATCAGGCTTCCTGGCTTCTTTCAGACAGCACTCTCTTCACTGTCCAAAATGAAAATGACAGTTAGAACCGTTGGTCTCAGCAGCAAGCCAGAGACATCCTCTATGGATACCAAAAATCCATGGATGCTCAAGTCTGTTCAACTTCCATTGGAAGCTGAACACATAATTGCATTGAACGATCTAGAGATTCCTGCAAGGGTGTTCTCTTTGAAAATCTCAAGGTCCTCCAGCATGAGGAAGTGGACCATAGAGTCACTTTGGAGGACCCACAGCTTCCTAGTGAGAACATTTTTAATCATATCAGTGAATAATTAAATAATTAAAACTGCTAAATTCAAAGCCTCAAATGCCTATTTTGTTTGAATCCATTTTTTAAAACATTTGGGCAACTGAACTTGAAATCATGTGGCAATGGACCAACCAAGGACTAGATCAGTGGTTCTCAACCTTCCTAATGCCTCGACCCCTTAATACAGTTCCTCATGTTGTGGTGATCCCCAGCCATAACATTATTTTTGTTGCTACTTCATAACTGTAATTTTGCTACTGTTATGAATCATAATGTAAATATCTGATATGCAGGATGTATTTTTATTCACTGGACCAAATTTGGCACAAATACCCAATTCACCCAAATTTGAATACTGGTGGGGTTGGGGGACAGATTGATTTTATCATTTGGGAGTTGTAGCTGCTGGGATTTATAGTTCACCTACAATCAAAGAGCATTCTGAACTCCACCAATGATATAATTGAACCAAACTTAGCACACAGAACTCCCATGACCAACAGAAAATACTGGAAGGGTTAGGTGGGCATTGACCTTGAATTTGGGAGCTGTAGTTCACCTACATCTAGAAAGCACTGTGGACTCAAACAATGGTGGATTTGGACCAAACTTGGAATGGATACGCAATATATCCAAATGTGAACAATGGAGGAGTTTGGGGAAAACAGACATTAAGATTTGGGTAGTTGTTGGGATTTATAGTTCACCTACAATCAAAGAGCACTCTGAACCCCACTAACAATAGAATTGGGCCAAACTTCCCACACATAACCCCCATGACCAACAGAAAGTACTTTATTTTCTGATGGTCTTTGGCGATCCCTCTGACACCTCCTCACGACCCGCCCAGGTTGAGAAACACTGGACTAGATGAACTCTGACTTGCATTCAATGACTACTAAAGGAAGGAGGGTAACTGTCAAACACCTAGCAGGCACTTGATTTGTGTTTAGCTTAGTTGGCCACAGGTTTGGAGAAGCCTCTTTTGGAGGCTTGCATGCTTTTTTCTCAAATATCTTCTTCCACTTTGAGGTCTGGACACTGTTGCTCTTGCTTTCCCTGCTGAACTAAAGGCAGCAACCTGGCTCTCTTCCTCCCTGCTTGATTCTCACACCAATCTTGCAAGATAGGAGAGGCTCAGAGAGAATGCATGGCCCAAGATCAGAGTGTCACATTTCTGAGTGAAGTTGAGCCTCTAAATACCAATTCAACTCTCTATAAACACAGTGCAGTGACTATCAATATCTACTAGGGTTTGGTTCCAGGACCCCTCCATGTATGCCAAAAACCTTGGATGCCCAAATCTCATTACATGCAATGATGTAGTAGAATCATAGAAAAATAGAGTTGGAAGAGACCACATGGGTCATCTAGTCCAACTCCCTGCCACGCAGGAAAAGCACAATCAAAGCAACCCCGACAAATTTATTTATTTATTTACTTACTTACTTACTTACTACATTTATATACCGCCCCTCTCAGCCCACAGGCGACTCGGAGTGATTTACAGTCAATATCAAAGACATAAAATACAATTAAAAACAATAAATTTAAATAGAAAACCAAGTAAAACAATCAATGTTAATAAAAACATATATCAATTTGAGCCTCCTAGTTAAAAGCGTTATCCGATAACATCATCGAGTCATTCCGTTCTTCTCCATGTTTGTTATATTGTGTCTGCAAACGCTTGCTCAAAGAGCCACGTCTTGACCTGCTTTTGAAATGTTAAAAGGGAAGGGGCCAATCTGATATCCTTAGGGAGGGTGTTCCATAGCCGAGGGGCCACCACTGAGAAGGCCCTGTCTCTCGTCCCCGCCAACCATACTTGTGACGAAGGCGGGATCGAGAGCAGGGCCTCTCCAGACGATCTTCAAGTCCTGGAGGGAAATTGTCTAACATGGCAAAATCAAGGTTAGCATCATGGATTGTTGAATCAGTTAAAAAACAAATCCTTGGATACAAGGTTGACTCTCAAACAATTTGGCTAGCAGAACTAAAAATCTAGCTTATTTACTTGGCATTGTCTTTGCAAAGCCTCTTAATATGCACCCATAACAGCTTTTTAAGACCTAAATAGGCTTATAAATCAACACAATTGTAAAGTCTTTATGCAGAACTCAAGACTACTGGAATTGTAGGCAGCAATACAGAAACAAGAACCTTCTTCATGAAACAATATTAAATGCCTGCCATGGTTCTAACACTCACAACATTAAAAGGCTGGAAAATAATGAAGTGTCTGGTTAAGATGTTTCCAGCATAAATAAGGATCCAGACAAAATTAGATTTATTTTTAAACTTATAGTTACAGATGGCACTGTAGGGTTTTTCTCCCTTTAACAAATAGAAATGTCAATTCCTGTAAAATGGTG
This sequence comes from Anolis sagrei, assembly GCF_037176765.1. Taxonomy (NCBI): domain Eukaryota; kingdom Metazoa; phylum Chordata; class Lepidosauria; order Squamata; family Anolidae; genus Anolis; species Anolis sagrei. Next base: position 14,590,676 of record NC_090023.1, read on the forward strand.
CCACCTGGCGACATAAATTGTACATACTGCTATTTAATTTATTGCCAAGGCACATAAATACATGCAATGCTGAAAATGATGTGAACTCCCATGCTGTACTTTTTAAATAAATAAAAATGTTTGTCTCTTGAGAAAACAACTGTAGGAAAGTCATGTTTGGAAATGAATTAGATATGTATAATTCACAGGTTCCTTCATAAAGAGGCTAGACACCATTATGGCTACAACTTGTCAAAATAAGTTGTACTTTCCCATTTCAAAGTGGAACTTCTTTAAAAGCCTAAAATCACTGTGTCGCTATGTTCTTCCCATCCATCTCACTGTTGCCTCAGCATCCATAACAGACCATGATACACAGTATAAGCCACCTACAATCTTGTCATATCCACCCACTTCCACCGTTGTTGTTTATTCATTCAGTATCTTCTGACTCTTCGTGATCTCTTGGACCAGCCCACACCAGAGCTCCCTGTTGGCTGTCACTACCCCCAGCTCCTTCAAGGTCAAGCCAGTCACTTCAAGGATGCCATCCATCTATCTTGCCCTTGGTCAGCCTCTCTTCCTTTTTCCTTCCATTTTTTATCCAGCATCACTCTCTTCTCCAAGCTTTCCTGTCTTCTCTTTATGTGGCCAAAGTACTTCATCGTTGCCTCTAATATCCTTCCCTCCAGTGAGCAGTCGGGCATTATTTCCTGGAGGATAGATTGGTTGGATTTTCTTGCGGTCCAAGGCACTCTCTGAATTTTCCTCCAATACCACAGTTCAAAAACATCTATCTTCCTTTGCTCAGCATTACTTATGATCCAGCTCTCACATCCATAGACTACAATGGGGAATACCATTGCTTTAACTATGCGGATCTTTGTTGCCAGTGTGATTGTTCTACTCTTCACTGTTTTATTGAGATTGGTCATTGCTCTCCTCCCAAGAACTAAACATCTGATTTCCTGGCTGCAGTTTGCGTCTGCAGTCCTCTTTGCACCTAGAAATACAGTGTCTGCTTCTGCCTTCATGTTTTCTCCCTCTATTTGCCAGTTATCAATCAGTCTGGTTGCCAAAATCTTGGTGTTTTTTTATGTTTAACTGCAACCCAGCATTTGCACTTTTTTCTTTCACCTTGGTTGGATGGCTCCTCAGCTCCTCCTCAATTTCAGCCAACAAAGTGGTATCATCTGCATATTGAAGGTTGTTAATGTTTTGTTCAGCAATTTTAACTCCGGGTTGTTGTAGGTTTTTTCAGGCTATATGGCCATGGTCTAGAGGCATTCTCTCCTGATGTTTCACCTGCATCTATGGCAAGCATCCTCAGAGGTAGTGAGGTCTGTTGGAACTAGGAAAAAGGGTTTATATATCTGTGGAATGACCAGGGTGGGACAAAGGACTCCAACCTTAGATTCATCAAGCCCCGCAATACCAAATCTCCATAGTTATGAAAATAACACCAAAAATTACAGTTATGTCATCAACAGAGCTTAATTTATCTCAGTACATTTATCCACCCAATGTACTGTAATTCAGTATGACTACAGTAATTTGTAGATCTTCCAGAGCAACTTTACGGAACTTCTAGAAAATGTCATTCTTTCCAATAGGTTCATTATCATAGAGTTCCCCATTTCCACTTTAAGTTCAGAAATGTATTCCCCGCAGATACAGAGATCATACTGTATTTTTGTCAACAGATTTTGGCAGCATAGCCAGAACCTCAATGGTCTCCAGTGAATTTCAGCAACAACGGGACCCTCCCCAGTGCGTTCAAGGTGACAGAGAGGCCCCTTGACTCCAAAAGTTGCCCACCCTTGTTTGACAGACTTATAAGTAAAACTGTCACTCATGGAGTAATCGGTTGTGTTCCTCCAGAGCCCTTTGTGACACCCAGCCAAGTGGATCAATAATCCTGTAAGTGCTTCAAGCTAATGTGAATAGACAGAAAACAGATTTGATCTCGTGGTGTTGAGTGTCGGTGTGAATATTTCCCTCCTTTAAAAGAGCATCTTTGCTGATGGGATTCCATTTGACAGGTAGGGAAATCTCATCTTTGAAGGCCCCAAAGTGTCTCTCTCTCTCTTAACTAAAGTGACTGATGTTTGCTGCATCATTGGGCCGGATGTAATGCAATCAGGAGAGCGGTTTAGTTGTTCCACAGAATAAGGATCTGTTGGGGGAAGACAGAAGAAATCTAACTTAAGTGTAGTCTGAAATTCTAAGATGGGTGGTTTCCTTTTGTGGCAAATGTTGTGAACTTCAGGGCTTTTCAGTTGGGTTGAATGCATAAGTAGGTATGTTTCACATTTTGGGGGGAACTCTTATTATAGTCATAAGTAGAGATCAGGAGGAATTCTCACCCGATTCCTCATAAGAATGAAAATATCATGAGTTTAAAATAAAATAATCACACAATCCCATATCTAAAAATACTTGGTAGAACATGTATTCCTTTTCTTTTATGAAATCCTATAAGCACAATCTTTTGGTCTGTCTTGGCAATTACAAGGCAATTACAATGTTGTTAATTGGAGCTCCTTTCATATATTTTCTTTCACATACAGTATATTCTCATAAGCTTTGCAATTAAAAGCCCACCTTTGGGGCTTCCAAGTGATTAAAGAATTCTTGGCTGATTCATCTTTTGCGTTTTAACTGATCCGTTTCATAGTTTATCCTATTACGAAACCCACAATGTGTCTGTTTGAGCTCTCACAGGTTCAAACCTTGCAATTTCATCATCAAATGCTGCCAATCTGTTGGGAGAAGGTTATGGCCATCTTGAATGCATTTTTCATTGTTTTTAACAGGAAAGGTTCAGGAGCAAAATATTGTCCATAGTGTATGGATGTATCTTCAAGGCCCCCTTGTGTCCAATTAAAGACTGACTTCCTAGGAGAAGAATTGTATATGACTGTTATTCACCCATTCAGTGGTCACCCACTGACCACTGACCACCTGCTGCAATGCAACCTGAGCCCTGCCACATGCACGATGGAGGACCTTCTTGCGGCAACCCCAGAGGCACTCCAAGTGGCCAGATACTGGTCAAAGGACATTTAACCAAATACCAAATTTGCAAAATCTGTGTGGTTTTTTTCTACTTCTTTTTTCTTTCTTTTTTTTTCTTTTTCTTTTTAATCTCTGTGTTTGTTTTGCTCTGTTAGAATTGTAATACAATGGTTGCTGATGACACGATAAATAAATAACCCATTCAATGATTTATTCATTCATTTATGCAATTTATATCTTGTCTTCCTGTCATAAAATGACACTCAAAACAAGCAAATAAAGTGGTGGTAGCATTAGGTTGGGGAAGGAAAACAGGGTCAACACAAAGAAGAAAGTAGGCTAATTTAAAATAGTGTTAGAGAAAAGTTACCATAGATTGTCGAAGGCTTTCATGGCCGGAATCACTGGGTTGTTGTAGGTTTTTTGGGGCTGTATGGCCATGTTCTAGAGGCATTCTCTCCTGACGTTTCGCCTGCATCTATGGCAAACATCCTCAGAGGTTGTGAGATCACCCGAAAAAACCTACAACAACCAAAGTTACCATGTTCTACTCAAAATCAATGAATCCTACAGCAAATCAAGCCTGAACTCTCCATAGAAGCCAAGAGGAATGGAGGACATCACACTCTGGCCAGATCATGAGAAGTTTTAATTTCCTCGAAAAGGTAACAGTGCTTGGAAAGCTAGAAGGCAGTAGAAAAAGAAGAAAACCACACTACAGATGGATAGACTCAGTAAAGGAATCTATAACACTGAATCTGCAAGACCTCTAACAGTGTAGTTAATTATAAATTGACTTGGAGGTTTCTCATTCATAGAGTCAACATTAGTCAAAGTTGACTTGAAGGCAATTACCAGAAACTTCAAGACAAGGAAACTGAGGAATGGAGGTTCAGAAGGAAGACGTTGAGGATCGTCATCACTGTCCCATTTCAAAAGATTCCTCCCTTGAGACAGTTGCCATATTATGCCCAATAATAGAGTTGGCTCGACATGAGAACCATTTCCTTGCAGCCCAGTCCTACCTTGGACCAGTAACACCTTTTGAAAGACAGTGTTTAGTTCCCGACCTGGACCATCCCTGTTTATCTAGTCTAAACTGCTTTGAGTCTCCTTGTGGAGAGAAAAAGCAGGGTATAAACAAACATAATAATCTAATCATATTGTTTAGTAACATTTACCATTTGTAATCTGGTTTCAACTGTTCAGAACACAACAAGTTTATTGTCTACTGATGGTCCTTGAAGAAGATTTCATGGTATACTTGAGCTTGGAACCAGGGATCTCCCAATCTAAGCTCAGTTTCTTAGAAGATACGCTGTACCAATAATAGATGTGGAAACTGCATAAACAAAGTACGTATGTTTCTTTTCCTCCATGTGATCTTTAATCTGACAAAAGCATAACATGACTTAATGTAGGGTTTGAAGTCATTTGAAAAATAGTGCTGCAAAAATGCAAGGACCACAAAAATTACACATAAATGGATCCTAGGAGCAAACGTGATGTAGTAGTTTGAAATTATGACTCTGGAGGTCAAGTTTTGAATTCCTGTTCAACCATGACAAACCACTAGATAACCTCGGGCAAGTCACTCTCACCTCAAAGAGACACAAGGGCAAACCTCCTCTGAACAAATTCTGCCAAGAAAACCCCATGACAGCTTCACCTTAGGGCCACCGTAAGTCAGAAATGACTTGAAAGCAAACAATAACAACAGCAAAGACAAATGAAGCCCAACTTTTTATTAGAGGCCAAAATAGCTAACCTATGGCTACCCAATTTTCAAGATCTCATGATATGACATAACTTACTAGAAAAGATGACAATGTTTAGTAAAATGGCAGTAGTAAAAGACCACATTCCAGATGGATAGACCCAATCAAAGAGATCACCATTCCGAGTCCACAAGACCTTAGCAGGGTTAATATCAGGGTTTCTGAGTGACTTCTTATTCATACGGACACCTTAAGTCAAAGCTGATTTGGCATCAGCTAATAACACTTTATCACTCACAAGTCACATACTTTGTATTTCCATATTTTCTCTGAGTTTACTATAATCCCCACATCAGGTCTAGCTAAGACTAATTGCAGATAAGATCTTATATTGAGATTACATTGAGACACCCACTGGAACACCTCAGCAAGCGAGAGTCCAAAAGTGGCAGGCTCAAACCCAGAACCTCAATCAATGGCTGATACCAAATAGGAGACTCCCCCTGGGCACACAGAGGACTGGGCGACTTGGAAGGCACTGAACAGACTGCGCTCTGGCACCACGAGATGCAGAGCCAACCTTCAGAAATGGGGCTACAAAGTGGAATCCTCGACATGCGAGTGTAGAGAAGAGCAAACCACTGACCACCTGCTGCAATGCAACCTGAGCCCTGCCACATGCACAATGGAGGACCTTCTTGGGGCAACACCAGAGGCACTCCAAGTGGCCAGATACTGGTCAAAGGATATTTAATCAACTACCAAACTCACAAATTTTGTATTTGTCAGTTTGTTTGCTTTGTTCTGTTAGAAATGTAATATAATTGACTGGTTGCCCTGACACAATAAATAAATAAAAAGCATAAATCTCCATATGTGGAGTTACACATTGATTGGTGTCGGAGCCAAGACACCAAATAGTGTGGAGTATGCAGTATGCAACCACAAACACTGTGTTTCTGTATGTGTAATAGGATTGTTGAACTGAATATTGTTGTTCCAAATGGAGTAAAAGGTAAAGGTAAAAGTTTCCCCTTGACATTAAGTCTAGTCGTGTCCGACTCTGGGGGGTGGTGCTCATCTCCATTTCTAAGCCGAAGAGCAGGCATTGTCTGTAGACGCCTCCAAAGTCATGTGGCCAACATGACTTCATGGAGCGTTGTTACCTTCCCGCAAAAGCAGTACCTATTGATCTACTCATATTTGCATGTTTTCAAACTCCTAGGTTGGCAGAAGCTGGGCCTAACAGCAGAAGCTCACTCTGCTCCCCGGATTCGAACTGCCGACCTTTCAGTCAGCAATTTCAGCAGCTCAGGGGGCTGTAATGGAGTAAAAAATATCTAATCACTACCATAGGAGAATGTCCACATCTATAAGAGTACTATACGATATCCCAGAATACTTGTGGGGTATCAGATGTTCTCACACATCTATAAGAGACCACCAGAACAATCAGTTCAGACCATTAGTGACCAAGAGTTCATCCTTCTATTTTTGGAAGAGCTTCAGCAATTCAGATTCAGGCTTGTTGAATTGCTACTATAAGTTTCAGGAGTACTGATTTCCAAGCAGTTGGCATTTTTAATTCAAAAGAACACCTGCTTACACAAAATCAATTGAGATACTTCAAACCTCCATAGGTAAAAATATAAGAAATAATTATCCTACTGTTGTTTTCTAATTACGATGCTGACTAGAAATTACAGTGTTTTTTAAATGAAAGGAGTACCAGCTATTAACATTTGCTTTGCAATTGTTAAGAAGGAACAAAAGAGACATTCAGGAAGGAAAGAGATTACCAAACAGAAGAATGCAAATCTAATGGCATCTCTAGATAGGATTTTTGGATTGCGCAGTAAGAGTGTTTGTTGTGCCTTATGAAAGCAAAAAGGCCTGCAACTCATTATGGGAAGAGTCTTTTCACGTTAAGTAGGGCACCTACATTTCTGCAATTACTTGTCCCTTCGGATTATCTCTGCTAGTCATAGAGGATATTAAAATATTACTATCACTGTTCTTAGGCGTTCTTCTCTCCCGTCTTCCTCAACTGTATAGTGTTTTCTGTATTTAAAAACCGAAAAGAAGATTTTAGTAAACACATATTAATTTAAAACCTCAGAGGTGTACAAAACATTCACAGAATTTCCTTCTGCGCCATTTCCTCTTAAAGTTGACATTAATAAAGATGTTTAGAAAAGCAATTGCTTCTCTCTATATACCAGCTATATCTGGCACATTTATTTTGCATGCTCAGATCTAAAGAATTCAGAAACATGTAAGAGATGTCCTACTCCATCAAATCAAAAATTCTCAACAGAAGGCAGCCAAAAGAAGCAAGTGTTTAGAGCAGTGTTTCTCAACCTTCCTAATGCTGTGACCCCTTAATACAGTTCCTCATGTTGTGGTGACTCCCAACCATAATATCATTTTTGTTGCCACTTCACAACTATAATTTTGCTACTGTTGTGAATCGTAATGTAAATATCTGATATGTTGGATATATTTTCATTCACCGGACCAAAGTTGGCACAAATACCCAAGAAACCCAAATTTGAATAGTGGAGAGAATTTGGAAGGGATTGAGTCTGCCATTTTGGGAGTTGTAGTTATAATAATATAATAATAAACTTTATTTATACCCTGCTACCATCTCCCCAATGGGAACTCGGAGCGACTTACATGATGCCAAGCCCAAACAACAAAATTACAATAAAATAAGACCGAAAACGCAAACCGAAAACGCAAACAAAGCACAACATAATAATAACACAAAACAGGTGAATAAATAATGATATAAAATTACAATAACACAACCATAATGACAGAGGGCAGGCTACATGTAATGATTAAAAGAAAGACTCATTAAAATTGGTTAAAAACTCGGGCAAGATAAAAAACAAATGAATTGTTTGCGGAGGAGGACTCATTATAGCGGGGATTGTGGGATCAAACTTTCCCACAGTGAAGAGGAGGGATGTGTACTCCAATGACAAAAACGTTGAGGCTAAACAATAGTGTGGGATTGAATACCTACTCGTCAAAGGCACAGCGGAAGAGCCAGGTTTTGAGGTTCTTTTTAGTTGCTGGGATTTATAGTTCACCTACAACCAAAGAGCATTCTAAACTCCACCAACAATGGAATTGAACAAAATTTGGCACACAGAACTTCCATGACCAACAGAAAATACTGGAAGGGTTTGATGGGCAGTGACCTTGAGTTTTGGAGTTGTAGTTCACCTACATCCAGAGAGCACTGTGGACTCAAACAATGATGGATCTGGACGAAACTTGGCATGAATACTCAGTATGCCCAAATGTGAACACTGGTGAAGTCTAGGGGAAACGGACCTTGTTTTAACTGTTTATAACTGTTTTAATTGCTGTTATATGTTTATTTGTACTATTGTGTAGGCATCGAATTGTGCCTTTTGTAAGCCTCCCTGAGTCCCCCTCGGGGGTTGAGAAGGGTGGGGTAGAAATACGTGAAATAAAAAAATAAAAATAAAATTGACATTTGAGAGTTGTAGTTGCTGGGACTGATAGTTCACCTACAATCAAAAAGCATTCTGAACCCCATCAATGATAATATAGGCTCATACTTCCCACACAGAGACCCTCATGACCAACAGGAAACACTTTTTGGATAAGGGATACTCGACCTGTTGTAGTAATATGAGCCTGACAACTTATGGAGAGCCCATACATCAGGGAATTTTGCCATTGCTTTCATCAGAAATATAGCCAACAGTATCTGGTATTCGTTTGTGGTCTCCCATGTAAGTACCAACCAAGAGCATGTCTGTTTATGTGCCTTCAAGTTGTCTGTTAACATAGAGCTTTTTAAGGAAAAGACCATTCAGAGGTAGTTTCGTCAGTTCCTTCCTCTGAAAATAGGACACCAATGGATTCATGCAACCAGAAAAGGGATTCCACCTAAACATTATGAAGAACTGCCTGACAGTAACAGCTGTTTAACAGTGGGATGTGGTGCCTCCTTCTCTGGAGGATTTTAAACAGAGGCTGGATGGCCTTCTGTCAGGAGTGCTATGACTGTGCATTTCTTTACAGCAGGAAGTTGGACTAAATGGCCCTTGTAGTCTCTTTGAACTCGATGGTGATGATGATGATGATGATGATGATGATGATGATTACAACGACGACAAAGATCTCAGCCGGCATTTGAAAACAATAAACATTGACAAAATCACAATCTGCCAACTACAAAAGGCCACCTTACTTGGATCTGCGCACATCATTCGAAAATACATCACACAGTTCTAAACGCTTGGTAAGTGTTCAACTTGTGATTTTGTGATACAAAATTGAGCATATATATCTCATTTGCTATGTCATACTGTGTTTTGTGTCAGTAAAATAATCATCATCATCATCCTCATCATCATCATATCCTACCACCATCTCCAAAAATATGAAATATGGGCTGTATCATCAATGGTGGTATCCCATCCAAGTACTTACCAGGGCTGACTATGCTTAGTTTTCAACATCTGGAGCCTTTAGGTTATCCATGGCTCAAATGATTTGGATAAACCTGATCTATGCAGCTACTCAAGAATATTTCCTGAAGTATTTTACCACAAGATGTCACTCTAATCATCAGTATTCTTTAGGAAATCAACTAGGTAAAAAAGCAAGAAATCATACCCCAGGCCACTGTATTATTTAAAAAGCATGAGTAGAACAGACACTCCTAAGGAAAGTTGTTGGAGAAAGAAGAAAGAAGAAAGAAGAAGAAAGGAGAAAGGAGAAAGGAGAAAGGAGAAAGGAGAAAGGAGAAAGGAGAAGGGAAGGGAAGGGAAGGGAAGGGAAGGGAAGGGAAGGGAAGGGAAGGGAAGGGAAGGGAAGGGAAGGGAAGGGAAGGGAAGGGAAGGGAAGGGAAGGGAAGGGAAGGGTTGGCAGATCAAAAGACAACCTGGCAAAATGGTACTACCTAAAAGAATCCTCCACCTTGTGCGACTGTGGAGCAGAACAAACAACTCCACATCTATATATGCTTGTCCACAATGCCCTGCTTCATGTACAGAGGAAGAATTGTTTAAAGGTACAGACAATGTGGTCACTGTTGCCCAATTTTGGGCAAAAATTATTTAGCCACGTGCTCCTTTACTTTTAACAGTTTTATTCATATGTATGCAATACTTTTGACAAGAAAGTCAACATTGACACTGAAATTCAACACCGCCTGAGCTCTGCGAGTGCAGCATTTTTCCGAATGAAGCAGGGAGTGTTTGTGGACCGGGACATCCGTAGGGATACCAAGATGCTTGTTTATAAAGCTATTGTCCTTCCAACCCTGCTATACGCCTGCAAGATGTGGACAGTCTACAGATGCCACATGCAACTCCTGGAACGATTCCATCAGCGCTGCCTCCGAAAAATCCTGCAAATCTCTTGGGAAGACCAGCGGACAAATGTCAGCGTGCTGGAAGAAGCAAAGACCACCAGCATTGAAGCAATGGTCCGCCACCATCAACTCCGCTGGACTAGCCATATTGTCCGGATGCCCGACCACCGTCCCCCAAAGCAGTTGCTCTATTCTGAACTCAAGAATGGAAAACGGTATGTTGGTGGACAGGAAAAGAGATTTAAAGATGGGCTCAAAGCCAACCTTAAAAACTCTGGCATAGACACTGAGAACTGGGAGGCCCTGGCCCTTGAGCGCTCCAGTTGGAGGTCAGCTGTGACCAGCAGTGCTGCAGAATTTGAAGAGGCACAAATGGAGGGCAAAAAAGAGAAACGTGCCAAGAGGAAGGCGCGTCAGGCCAACCCCAACTGGGACCGCCTTCCACCTGGAAACCGATACCCTCACTGTGGGAGAAGATGCAGATCAAGAATAGGGCTCAATAGTCACCTACGGACCCACCGCCAGGATACTTCACTTGGAGGACCTTGGACTACGAGGGATCACCTAAGTAGTACATTTTGACAAGAAATAAATAAACCCTCTACATACTATTCTGTGGACTCTTTGGCCAACATGGCATCTCCCCTGTGCCCCATAATGTCTCTGGACGGTCCTCTCCAACAGTAGACTGGGAATCAGAGCCAGTCTTACTATTAGGCAAAGTGAGACAAAATTAGGCAAAGTGATACAAAATAGCACAAAACCTACTAGGGATAACAACTAGCCTATCCCTACTGGTCAACTGTTGCCAAGAGTACAGAAACATTATAATAGTTAAGTTCTTGAATAATATATTATAAGGACGCAAGCAACTCACATTATAAAGCAATTCATATTACAACTGTGTCAGAAAATGTGGTGGGTTGAGCCAATTATCCTGGTGTTATTGAAGATGTTTTTAAAGATGGGTAGGTGAGCTAACGTATGCATTTGCTACTTCTTTCTTCTCCTTTTTTGCTATAATTAACACAGTTCAGCTATTTTTAACTATAGCTAAAAGTGGGATTGTTGAAAAATGTTCATCTTGATTCCTGGAGTAATATTGTCAGATGGAGCGATTATTAATGTATTCAGGTTTTTTAAAACCTGTAATGACATGTCCCACCTGTAATGGGACATGGCAAAAGAGACTATTACTAAATCTCACACACTAGTCAATAGAACGATTACTCATTTATCATTAGCTAACCCTCCTTCTCCTTCTCCTTCTCCTGTCTACCTGTTATGATGTCCAGGGCTTTCATTAGATATCAGCCAAACAAGGTACTGACATTTCTATCTGTATCTGTGAGATCTCTTTGAAGAAAGTGATCTGTGTAGTTGTGTATCTGCACTGAAAGGATCAAGCTAAGGAGGAAGGGAGGGAAAGAAAAGAGGAAAAGGAATGTGGTGAAGGGAGAAAAGAAGAAGAAAGGAGCCAAGAGAAAGGAGGGAGGAAAAGAAGGGATGACGGAAGGGAAAGAAAAGAGAAAAGATGGTAAGAGGAAAGAAGGAAGGAAGGAAGGAAGGAAGGAAGGAAGGAAGGAAGGAAGGAAGGAAGGAAGAAGAGAAGGAAGAAGAGAAGGAAGAAGAGAAGGAAGAAGAGAAGCAGGGGGAGAAAAAGAAGGAGATAAAAGGAAGGAAGGGAGGGAGGGAGGGAAGGAGGGAGGGAGGAAGGGAAAGAAAGGTAGAGAAAGAACGAAAGAGAGAAAGAGGAGTGGGAAGATGAAGAAAAGAGACAAAGAAGGATGGGACCAAAGAGCAAAGAAAGTGAGGAAAGAAACAGAGGGAAAGAATAAGGGAAAGAAAAAGAGGGAGGGAGGGAGGGAGGGAGGGAGGGAGGGAGGGAAGGAAGGAAGGAAGGAAGGAAGGAAGGAGAGAAAGAGGAAGGGAAGGTTGGCCACAGCAATGCATGGTGGGTACAGCCATGTAAAGGGAAGAAAGAAGGAAGGGAGGGAGGGACAGGTATGAGATAAAGAAAGGAAATAAGAAAAGGAAAGGAAAAGGAAAGGAAAGGAAAGGAAAGAGAGCTAAGATGTATGAGGGAGATGGAAGAAGGAAAGAAGTGTTGCCATGGAGACACTGTCTCAAAGCTGGTGAAGGGAGTAAGAAGGCAAGCAGAGTCCCAGCCACACCTAGGCAATACTAGATATATAAACTTGTGATTAAATAAGAGCCCACTTCAAACTGAGTTTACGTTGGTGCCATCTGCAGTGTGGTGAAGTAGTTTTGACTTTTGGGCTATGATCCAGATGATCAGGATTCAAATCCCTGCTCAGTCTTGAAACCCATTGGGTGCCCTTAGGGAAGTCACACTCTTTCAGCCTCAGAGGAAAGCACTGGCAGACCACTTCTGAACAAATCTGAACCCTGCGATTGGATCACCTTCAGAAATTACTTGAAAAAATGTAATAACAATAATGTCAAGTGGTGGTAGCTTTTAAAGTTTTCAAACAGCAATGGAGAGATATTGAGGACTGAACCTGGGTCTTTTGAATGCAAAAGCATGTTCCCTACCACTAGACTGGGGTCTTTCTCTAGTTTCAGAGATCCAGATTGTATCAGGATCACATACATAATAAATTTTGTACATGTCTCCTCCACTTTATGAAGAGCTTTCCATGCTATTAAATGTCACACTAGCCTTATTTACACCACCAGACTTATTTATCACAGTTTATGTATGATTTAGAGTCGTTTTAGTATGCCATTTTCATGCCATCAGCAACATTTCAAGGACAGATTATCTTAAAATATTACTTGATGACTTTTCTTTTTTTCGCAGCTTCACTGGATATGTTGGAAAGGACTACATTCAGTGAAAAGCAACAATAAAAGCTAATCTATGTTTTGTACTATGGCCAAGGCCATAAATGCAAACATTTCATATTTCACTGGTGGAAACTGGGGAACGTGTGGCTAAACGACATCAGAGATCAGATGGCAAAAGTTATTAATGAAGAATATTGTGTCCAGTTCTGGGCACCACAATTGAAGAGAGATATTGACAAGCTGGAATGTGTACAGAGGAGGGTGACTAAAATTATCAAGGGTCTGGAGAACAAGTCCTATGAGGAGCGGCTTAAGGAGCTGGGCATGTTTAGCCTGAAGAAGAGAAGGCCGAGAAGATATATGATAGCAATGTATAAATATGTGAAAGGAAGCCACAGGGAGGAGGGAGCAAGCTTGTTTTCTGCTGCTCTGGAGACTAGGACGCGGAATAATGGCTTCAAACTACAAGAAAGGTGATTCCATCTGAATATGAGGAAGAACTTCCTGACTGGGAGAGCTGTTCAGCAGTGGAACTCTCTGCCCCAGAGTTTGGTGGAGGCTCCTTCTTTGGAACCTTTTAAACAGAGGCTGGTTGGCCATCTGTCAGGGGTGATTTGAATGCAATATTCCTGCTTCTTGCCAGGGGGTTGGACTGGATGGCCCATGAGGTCTCTTCCAACGCTTTGATGCTTTGATTCTATGATTCTAATAGGAGAGGCTATTAATGAAGAAAAGAGAGGAAATGGCAATAATTCTTCCCACTCCACTCCTTGTTGCTGAGTTGAATGCAATTGAAGTAAGCTGCAGACCAAAAAGCAGGGACATTTAAAAAGCAACTGAAAGGGTAGGATGACAGAGGAATAATTAGTATTGTCTCTACCAAATTTGAGGGGTTGGAAGGCATCTATATCTTTCACAGTGATAGAAAATTAATCATTCAACAATGAAGAATTAATGAACACAGCCTTGCCAAAATTAAGCATTTTATAATTCCAGCAAAGGAGTCAAAATTGATTTCAGAAAATTGAAATAAGGGGGCCTTTACTTTGCATGCAGTGCATGCACACCCCAAGGCGAGCTTCTCCCCAACTGCTATGCACAGCAACTATGAGACCTTAAGGTGCATTTGAATATGAAAAGCCTCCCCATTTTCATCCCTCTCCTTGCAAACTCTCTCTTACACAATCCAGCCTCCAGAGGAAAATAAAAAATACATTCTAGTAGGCATGTTTTCCCCATTCTGCATCTTCTTGACATGTTTTCAGATGTAACGCAGAGACTTGCAAGAACACAGCCCCTGGTGAGCCAGACGTTGCCTGCACATTTGACAGAGACTCGTTTCCAGAAAAAGGAAAGAGAGAAAAAGGAAATCTGGCTGCGTGGGATAATCAGGAGAAGCAGAACTAGGCTGGGAAAGAATAGATAGGCAGCCCATGGCCCCTTCCTAATACTCTTTGAAGGATTCAGGGAGGAAAAGAGCTCGTTCAGCAAACAAGATGAAAGATGCCTTTGAAGCTAAGATATTGCTGTTGGATACCATATCAGCCGGAAAACAAGAATGGCATATGGTTAAGTTATGTGTGTGTGCAACTGCCCAGGTTTTGTTAGACTGCAACTCCTATCAGCAATTGGTTTGAAATATCTATTTTTCCTCTTCTCTCCTTAATAAACTGGCTTCTAGTGAAACCCTATGAAAGGTCCATCATTCCAGAACAGGGGGGAACATGCAGCTAGGGAGTTCCATCCTCACACCTATTTTTGTGAGATGAAAAGTTTTGTGAGATGAAAGTTTCTTTCACTCATGAGCAGAGTTTTATTGAGTTTTGGTTGGTGTATTACTTATTTTATACTGTGTTTATTTTGTGTTCTGTTTTTAGACACCTTGAGGAAGAAGTCTATGATTAAGGGCCCTTCTTCATAGAGGATGGAGCAACAGCACCCACTATGGCCAGAATCGAGCACACCCTCCAGGACGCTGAAGTTGGGAAAATTGCCGACATAATACCTCTATCTGTTGTCTGTCCTGTCGGTTTAATGACATTGAATGTTTGCCGTGTATGTCTTCTGTGATCCGCCCTGAGTCCCCTTCTGGGTAAGAAGGGTAGAATATAAATGCTGCAAATAAATAAATAAATGTGCCATGTGTAAGCTATCCCGAGTCCCTTCAGGGAGATGGTGGCGGGATACAAGAATAAAGTTGTTGTTGTTGTTGTTGTTGTTGTTATTTGAAACACAACAAGATAAGTCCACAGCAGACAAGATCACTCTGCTGGCTGTTGTATTGGATCACATGTCGGACACTTCCCAAGTGTCTAGGACTGTGTGATGTATCGGTGTGCAGA
Organism: Anolis sagrei; assembly: GCF_037176765.1. Classification (NCBI taxonomy): domain Eukaryota; kingdom Metazoa; phylum Chordata; class Lepidosauria; order Squamata; family Anolidae; genus Anolis; species Anolis sagrei. The sequence goes on from NC_090023.1 coordinate 14,605,909, forward strand.
TCCCAGTAAGGTGGCCTTCTGCAGCTGGCAGAGGGTAATTTGTCAGTGTCGATTGTGTTCAAGTGCAGGCCAAGGTCTTTAGGCACTGCACCCAGTATGCCGATCACCACTGGGACCACCATTATTATTATTATTATTATTATTATTATTATTATTATTATTATTATTTACCTTACTTATATACCGCTGTTCTCAGCCCGAAGGCGACTCACAGCGGTTCACAACAAATACGAACAGCAAAAATTCAGTGCTACAGTATAGAAACAGTTAACAACCTAACACATTTACTAGCTTGTGCCAAAGTCTTTACAGTTCGATCTTTAAATCGTCATATTGTGTCAGCTTTTCCAGTTGTTTCTCTTCAATCCTGTTGTCACCTGGGATTGCAACACCGACAATCCATACTTTGTTTTTTAACACAATTGTGAGGCCAGGAGTATTGTGCTCCAAAACTCTGTCTGTCTGAATTTGGAAGTCCCAAAGGAGTTTGACGTGTTCATTTTCTGTAATTTTTTCCAGCTTGTGATCCCACCAGTTCTTTGTCACAGGCAGATGGTATTTGTGGCGCAAGTTCCAATGAATCATCTGAGCAATGGTGTTATGCCTCTGCTTGTAGTCTGTCTGCGCAATCTTTTTGCAGCAGCTGAGGATGCGATATGTTGTTTCATTTGCTTCCATTCAGAGTCAACCTGGGGATCACAACCAGATATAGTGAAGACATCTGCCCTTGCGCTGTGCTACTCTGCTGCTGAGTATGCATGCCCAGTGTGGAACACATCTCACCACACTAAAGCAGTGGATGTGGCTCTTAATGAGACATGCCGCATTATCACAGGGTGCCTGCGCCCTACACCACTGGAAAAATTACACTGTCTAGCCGGTATTGCACCACCTGACATCCGCCGGGAAGTAGCAGCCAATAGTGAAAGGACCAAGGCAGAGACATCTCCAGCCCATCCCCTGTTTGGGTATCAGCCAGCATGTCAACAACTTGAATCTAGAAATAGTTTTCTAAGATCTACAGAGACACTCACTGGAACACCTCAGCAAGCGAGAGCCCAAAAGTGGCAGGCCCAAACCCAGAACCTCAACCAATGGCTGATACCCAATGAGAGACTCCCCCTGGGCACACAGAGGACTGGGCGACCTGGAAGGCACTGAACAGACTGCGCTCTGGCACCATGAGATGCAGAGCCAACCTTCAGAAATGGGGCTACAAAGTGGAATCCTCGACATGCGAGTGTGGAGAGGAGCAAACCACTGACCACCTGCTGCAATGCACCCTGAGCCCTGCCACATGCATAAGGGAGGACCTTCTTGCAGCAACACCAGAGGCACTCCAAGTGGCCAGATACTGGTCAAAGGACATTTAATCAACTCTCATACTCACAAATTTTGTAATCTGCTTGTTTGCTTTGTTCTGTTAGAAATGTAATATAATTTGACTGGTTGTTCTGACACAACAAATAAATAAATAAAATAAATAAATAAATTCATAGTCTACACTTGGGATCTGTCATCGACTTTTCAATTCTGGATTTGATGGCATTGGTTCCAATGGCTTATTCTTGTGCTGCCAGAATCAGGCCCTCCGTCTTCTTTTTCAAAGTTCCATTTGTGAGCCACAACCATGTTTTTTATTTGTCAACTTGGCTCTCAATTTTTGACAGGAACTGTCCATGGAGAGCCTTCTTTTGCCAGTTTTCTCTTCTGCTCTGCATTGTGTTTTTATGGTATTGATGTTGTTGTTGTTGTTGTTGTTAATAATAATAATAATAATAATAATAATAATAATAATTGCTTAAAAGAATAAAGGAAATAGAGATTCCCAAAAACACAAGCATCCATAGATTTGGTTTGTTTGTTTTTCAATTGGAGACCAATGTACCAGGACAAAGCTGACACAGATGCTAGTAACCTAATTCAGTGTTCCAGTTTGAAAACACAAGTATGAGAAAGTACATAGCTGTGCTGTGCTTCAAAAAGAGCGGAGAGATGTGTCATTCTTTAGCAGCAGGGTTTATCTGAGTTTTAGAAAAACCTACAGAGATTAGATTTTTACCTAATACTGCGTAAGATGATTACAGCTATTTGCAGCGCATTAATTCCCGCTGGAAACAAAATGATGTTTTATAGAAACGGTTTTACGTACAAACAAGCACACACATACTCTTCTCTCACACAAACACACACTTATACTGCTTCCTGCAAATCCCTTTCCTCAGTTCTCATTCTGCAGTACAGCTCCCTAAGCTGAAATACCAGGCACTTTCTTTAATGATAAATGTACACAGCAAAGAGGCAGCTGGGAGAAAAGGGGGGGGGGGGGGGTGTCCACCAACCAAACTGCGTCCACTCATTCATTCCTGCCTCCCAAAGATGAGGCAGCAGAAGGGCTGAAGCTCTTATGAATCAGGAAAAAGTCTCCAGCTCAACACTTGTTTTAATAGATGCTATAGAGTAGAGTGTTGTTCTCATATAGTTGGCCCACTGCATCAACAGATGTTACCTCTAGATTGGACTATTGCAGTGCCCTCTACGTGGGGCTGCCCTTGAAGACAGCCTGGAAATTTCAACTTGTCCAATGGGCGGTGGCCAGATTATTAACTGGAGTGAATTACAGAGAGCAGTCAACCCTCCTGTCTAAGGAGCTCCACTGGCTGCCATTTATCTGCCGGGTCCAATTCAAGATGCAGGTTTTGACCTACAAAGCCCTGAACAGTTTGGGACCCACCTACCTACGCGACCGCATTTCCGTCTACGAACCCACACGACCTCTTCAATCTTCCGGAGAGGCTCTTCTCTAGCTCCCGCCGTGCGATTTGTGGGGATGAGAGAAAGGGCCTTCTCTGTGGTGGCACCCTGGCTCTGGAATTCACTCCCCAGATATATTAGGCAAGCCTCCATGCTGGCAATCTTCAGGAGGAATCTGAAAACCTGGTTATTCCAATGTACTTCAATGATTTTTTTTTCGGGCTATATGGCCATGTTCTAGTGGCATTCTCTCCTGACGTTTCACCTGCATCTATGGCAAGCATCCTCAGAGGTAGTGAGGTTCGTTGGATTTAACAAAGTTCCAACGAACCTCAGTACCAGCCATTTAGCAAAGTTCCAACGAACCTCACTACCTCTGAGGATGCTTGCCATAGATGCAGGCGAAACGTCAGGAGAGAATGCCTCTAGAACATGGCCATATAGCCCAAAAAACCTACAACAACCCAATGATTCTGACCATGAAAGCCTTAGACAATACATTTTTAATGTTGCTTGTAAAAACTTCAAATCCCCCCCCCCCCCTCAAATCAGTAGATGAGTGAAACATCCTGAAACTTGTGTGGCGAGGGGACAGTTGTAAATGTGTTCTCCTATTGTAGCAAGTTTCATGCCAATAGCTCTAACAGTGAGGGAGAAGGGAGCTCCTGAAGTTTCCCCATTGGTACAATTACTCAATGAAAAAGTAATGAAAAAATAGTTACCTCATTATAGTTACAATATGGACCCCACCCAATTTTGGAAATACTTTAGAAATAATTCCCTCTCTACCCCCTAATTTAGTAATGAGTATTGAAACATTTTTTTCATTGATTGCACAGGTCTACTAAAGACCTCAGAAAATAGCAAGTTCCCAGAATTCTGTAACATTGAGCCATGGCAGTTAATGTGGTGTCAAACTGCGCTAATTCTGCAGTGTGGATAAGTGTAATGTTATCCTCCTGCACTGGATTTCCTACAAAAATAAGCTAAATATTATTTTTTCTTAATCACTCATTACAGAGTGCTTATTCTCTTCCACAATCACAAGTTCAGCACCACAGAAAATGTTGAACCTTTCTTTGTGACCTGATTTCTACATGCAGGAGATTCCTGATGAAGGCAAACCAGACTGTCAATACCTGGCATGCTATCTGATCCAAGTTTATTGTTTTCCACCTGGTGCTTCCACTATTCACGTTATAAGAATATTCTGTTCTCTTGATGGGAATCAGATTTGGAGGTGCAGGTGGGAGTATTTTCATGATGAGCTTCTGGATGAATTCAAATTTCCAAACTGGCACCGCATCTATTGCGCCTAGTAGTCAAAGATCCACTGATAAAACACCCTCTGGTCACAGCAGTGCAGTTGTTGATTTCAATTATTCATGCATTTCTATAATCAAGGCCTCATCCATATTTATTACGCTTACAGCGACCCAGTAATGAGCTCTGATTCCTGCACAGGAGAAACATGATAGTTCTTAAAAGCTGATGCAGCTGAGAAGTTGAATCCACTTAAAGTATAGAGACTTGAGTACAAAAGAAAGATCAAGCCTTTCTTGCTCTGATAGACACCAGGGTAAGAAAGTTAAGATTTTTTCTCTGCTGCATGAGAACGTTCACAAACCAAAAATTCCCTGTCCTACACAGCACTCAGCATCCTGAAGCTACCAAAGACTTGGCAACACAAAACTGATCATTTTGGCTACCACTTTAATTCCCCACAAAGCCCTAGAACAGTGGTTCTCAACCCTGGTGTCCCCAGATATTTTTTTGGCCTTCAACTCCCAGAAATCCTAACAGCTGGTAAACTGGCTGGGATTTCTGGGAGTTGTAGGCCAAAAACATCTGGGGACCCCAGGTTGAGAGCCACTGCTCTAGAATAGTGGTTCCGACCTTTGGTCCTCCAGGTGTTTAGGATTTCAACCCCTAGTGTTGAGTGATTTCAGCACCACTAAAATCACTGGTTTGGAAGGCCCAGCATGACTAGCTTTCCAGAAGGCCAAATCAGACACAGATGGGTGGAGAACAATTTAATAAACTCTCACTGGGTTATTTTGGAGAGTTAGACCATTTATTGCTTCACCTCTGAGAGGGGCATGATCAGAAAGGAATGTGGTGTGGCAATTTCTAATAGGCTCATGATGGGCTTAATGGTTTGGCTCTGGTGGACACAATGGGGTGAATGTTAACACACAATAAGAAACTTTCAGGAATTTTTTAGTCAACAGACCTCTCCCCAGGAGCTGATACAAGGTCTGGGAAAAGGGAATATTCCTAGACTAGCCCAGATCATATCATGCCAGATAGATAAAGGGAACCCAAAAGGATATGATTCAAAATCATTGTATGTCCTTCTCCCATTCTTCCTAATTGATGGTGAGGGGATTGTGGAGATTTTCTCTGGGTAAGGATAAGGCAAAAGTGAGGTGAGTTCATGTTCTGAGGAATTTCCAAGGAATTTAATAGAAAGGTTATTTTTTTTAGGGCAATTAGGAATGACCATGTAACTGGAAATATTTTCCAATGGAGACACAAATAATAATTCATAATTTGGGGTACAATTTATTGATATCACCAGAATCCCTGTTCAACTGGGAGCAGGAGTCCAAAACACCTGGAGAACCAAAGGTTAGCAATCACTGCTCTACAACAAAGGCACATCAGCAGCATAGTTGGAGATTTAAAGATCCCATCTTCTTGCGGCTTTGTGTTGCTGATACTACCAGCTAAGTGTTTCAGGGCTTTCTGTCAAAGCAGGACATTTTATAATACACAGCACTTCTTGTGCCTTTTGACCCTTCAGAACTGTAGCACTCTGACTCCACTTTAATGGCCATGGCCACATCCTATGGAATTTAGCGTGGAGACTGCAGTGAGGACTTTGAATGGCTGTCAAAGAGGATGACATGTCTTGCACCATATTTCATGGTTATGGCCGATTCTTTTTAAGCACAGACTCTGTATCAGACATCCTTTGGGGTCTGAAAGCACTAAACCTCTGTTCCTTTTGCCTTCAAACCCAGTATGAAAAATATAAAAGGGAATTCAAGTGGGTTAGGAGTGGGTTCGCAGGTGATATAATATTCTTTAGTTATAGAAGAGTCCTGGGGCTTTGAGCCCTGCTTCCACACTATTATAGTTCAATGTGAAATGCTTAAATCGGAGGTTTTCTTGGATGTTAGATGTTTTACAGTTTTGGGATGCCTGTAGTTCATAGTGAATGAGAAAGTCGAGGAAAGGGGCTAGTTACAAATCCAGCTCCCACTGAGTTTTTCTCAAGGAGCTGTTGCTCCATCACCGTTGGAAATTTGATGGGAAAAAGGAAGGGGACTCCAAACTCTTTACTGCTCCTTCAACCTTTCAGGCCCCACCACAGTTTGAAATTTCATAGGGGGGAAAGAAGGGGTGGAGATTCTACTTCAGAATGTATACTAATTCCTTGTAAAGAGTAGATAGACAGGAAGAAAAATAGTCAACTACATCAGACTGCCGTGGGCTCAGGAACTGTTGCATAGCTCTAGTTCTACAGCCAATGTGCACCACTCTCATGTCCCATTTTCAGGGTGCCCACCCCACTATTGGTCAAGCAAAAGAAAAATACAATGTGGGTTGTTGTAAGTTGTTCGGGCTGTGTGGCCATGTTTCAGAAGCATTTTCGGGCCATACAGCCCAAAAAACTTACAAGAACCCAGTGATTCTGGACATGAAAGCCTTCAACAATATATTAAATACAGAGGTGGCCCTAGGTAATTTTCAACAGTAAGCAAACAGTATTTTGGTGCCCCCTGCAACCAATCACTGATATATATTCTGTTCATCGTGGGAGTTCTGTGTGCCATATTTGGTTCCATTCCATCATTGGTGGAGTTCAGAATGCTCTTTGATTGTAGGTGAACTATACATCCCAGTAACTACAACTCGCATATGTCAAGGTCTATTTTCCCCCAAGAGCGCCTCAAGAGCACCCCTGGGCAAAGTCAACTATACTGCAAATGCTAACTTTGCATAATGGGTTGAGCAGCCCCTGATTAAATACAATGTGTTTTGGTCATGCAGACATTCCCTGAGCCCACAACAGCTGGATGCCGATGGACTTTTCCTTCCACTGAAGCCTGCTTTTACAGGGGATTTGGGTAAATCTAGTAGCAGAACCCAGATTCTCCCCCTTCCTTTCCCCTATTACATTTCAGGTTGTGGTAGAGTGACAGTTCCTTGAGGAAAAAGTGGGATCTGGATGTGTAATGACCCCCCTTTCCTCAAAGGCAGAGAGGCAGCAAAAGGCTTGGGATTTCAAAAAAGGAAACTCAATCTGTATTAAAATGTAACTGACTTACGGTCTATTGCAAGATAAGTAGGCTGCTCATATCATAAAACAAAGTGTGTCAACCACCTTTGACAGTGCCTTAAGAGAGACACAAAACAGTGGAAAGGGCTGGAAGACAAAAAAAATTATGTGTCACATCACACAGATGCAGACAAATGCATGCACAGCTACCTTGTTAGCCTCAGATGAACTGGGGAGCTGTGACTAGTGTTAAATTAAGATTCAGCTGACAATTAGTCAGCTTCTGCATTGGGAGGGTACAAATCATAAGCTTTACCAAAAAAATAACTTTGAGTAGACATGCATAAGATTGCAGTGTCAAACATTTAACTTGTGCAGAGGTGGGAAAATATACTTCTCAAATGTTGCTGAACTGCAACCCCAGCATTCCTAGCCAATACAGCAGCATTTCTCAACCTGGGGATCGGGACCCCTGGGGGGGTCGTGAGGGGGTGTCAGAGAGGTTGCCAAAGACCATCAGAAAACACAGTATTGTCTATTGGTCATGGGGGTTCTGTGTGGGAAGTTTGGCCTAATTCTATCATTGGTGGCACACAGACTGTTCTTTGATTGTAAGTGAACTATAAATCCTACAACTCCAAAAAGTCAAGGTCTGTTTCCCCCAAATTCCACCAATGTTCACATTTGGGCATACTGAGTATTCGTGCTAAGTTTGGTCCAGATCCATCATTGTTTGAGTCCACAGTACTCTCTGTATGGAGATGAACTACAACTCCAAAACCCAAGGTCAATGACCACCAAACCTTTCCAGTATTTTCTGTTGATCATGGGAAAATACATCCTGCATATCAGATATTTACATTACGATTCATAACTGTAGCAAAATTAGTTATGAAGTACCAATGAAAATAATTTTATGGTTGGGGGTCAGCACAACATGAGGAACAGTGTTAAGGGGTCGCGGCATTAGGAGGGTTGAGAAACACTGCAATACAGTTTAAAATGACAAGCTGGAATGTGTCCAGAAGAGGGCAACTAAAATGATCAAGGATCTAGAGAACAAGCCCTATGAGGAGTGGCTTAAAGAGCTAGGCATGTTTAGCCTCAAGAAAAGAAGGCTGAGATGAGACATGTATGAGGAAGTCATGGGGAGGAGGGAGCAACCTTGTTTTCTGCTGCCCTGGAGACTAGAACGCGGAACAATAGCTTCAAACTACAAGAAAGGAGATTCCACCTGAACATTAGGAAGAACTTCCTGACTGTGAGAGCTGTTCAGCAGTGGAACTCTCTGCCCCGGAGTGTGGTGGAGGCTCCTCCTTTGGAGGCTTTTAAACAGAGGCTGGATGGCCATCTGTTGGGGGTGCTTTGAATGCAATTTTCCTGCTTCTTGGCAGGGGGCTGGACTGAATGGCCCATGAGGTCTCTTCCAACTCTAGGATTCTATGAAAATAAGGAATGCTTGAAACTGCAATTCACCAGTATCTGCAAGTCTGCAGAATCTCCCCTCCATTGTAGAGACACCATGGAAGCACTTCAATCATAATGCATGACAGGTCTCAGAAGTCATACTAAAAACATTTTAAATGAAATCAATAACAGAAAAATAATAACCGTACTGGATAGCAGCATTTCTCAAATTAAGCTAGTTTTATCTTCTGTGCTTCTCTTTCATTTTGTATTTTTCTGCAGGCTGTTTTATTGTTTTTAATATCTATTGTTTTTAATATATTTTATTGTTTTAATATGTTCTGCCTTGAGCATTGTTTTTACAATGGAACAGTGAATAAAACTACCCAGCCTTGTATTTCATAGGATGCAATCTCATACTAAGTCAGGCCATCTAGCCATACTTGTCAATTCTTATTGAACGAATGGGCTCTCTGATATTTAAAGAAAAACTTTTTTTTCTAAGACTTGTCTATATCACCAAAATAATCCAACTGTAATTCAGATTATTGGGTTCTGCAGCTAACCTGGATTCTCTTTGCTAGTTCCACACCTACTTATAATATCACACACTGAAATTGTATTGCTGTCCACACCCCAAAGTGAAATTAACACCCACCAAACAGTTTCCCAGCAGAGCCTCACTGGAGAAGTTGCTTGCTTTGATGTAAGAATGAGGCACCCAGCCATGCAATCAATGGGAAGAAGGGAAACCAATCCACCCTCTTGTTGTTGGTTTCATAGCTAGGCTCCTTGTGGTGGGCAGCTGACTTTACCAATTGGAAACATCTTCCTTGCATCTGAGAAAATAGATATAGGCTGGATCTACAACGCCAGTTTCAGAATGCAGATTAACTTCTTTGAACTGGATTATATGAGTCTACACTGCCATACAATACAGTTCAATGCAGTTATTCTCCATTTAGAAACGGGATTATATAGCAGTGTCGATGGGTACTTAGTCTACAAAAGTTTATGCTACAACCTTTGTTCTCTAAATTTGGGTGGTTCTATACAAGCATCGAAATGCAGTTCCAAACTGTCTTAAGGGCAAGGTATTAACAAAATATACACACCCCATGCATGCTCTAGCATGCATGCAACCTGAATTAATAATAATAATAATAATAATAATAATAATAATAATAATAATAATAATATTGTCGAAGGCTTTCATGGCTGGAATCACTCAGTTCTTGTGGGTTTTTCCGGGCTATATGGCCATGTTCTAGAGACATTTCTCCTGACGTTTCGCCTGCATCTATGGCAAGCATCCTTAGAGGTGGCAAGCATCCTCGCCTCTGAGGATGCTTGCCATAGATGCAGGCGAAACGTCAGGAGAAATGCCTCTAGAACATGGCCATATAGCCCGAAAAAAACCACAAGAACTGAATAATAATAATACTTTATTTATATTCCTTATATTCCACCCTTCTTATCCCAAAGGGGACTCAGGGTGGATCACAGCACACATACATGGTAAACATGCAATGCCACTTTTGTATAAACAATACACAGATAGACAGAATAGAAAGGAAGTGTTGTTGACTCAGTGTCCAGCTGTTTTTTTTTTTGGGGGGGGGGGGAGGTAGTGTCAAGGAAGATGAGATCAGCCACAGGTGGTGCTGTTGCTCCATCCTCTATGACGAAGAACTGTCAGGACTTCCTCCTTCCTTTTTGATTGGCCAACATTTTCTGATCTTTCTGTATGGAGTCGTAAAACACCTCCCCCCCTTTTAGCGGTACCTAAGTTTTCTAATTACAGCTAAAGCTGTTTTTGAATGGTTTAGGTAAACAGTGAGCAGGGCTGACAGTTGACTGCTCACGCCAACCCTGGGCTTTAAACTTGCAACCTTTCAGTTGACAGATCTTCTAGTTGCTGGTGATTTATCAGCTGTGCTAAACCTCTGGCCCTGTGCTAAACCTGAATCAGCATATTAGAATTATAGAGTTGGAAGAGACCTCATGGGCCATCCAGTCCAACCCCCTGCCAAGAAGCAGGAAAATTGCATTCAAAGCACCCCCGACAGATGGCCATCCAGTCTGTTTAAAAGCCTCCATAGAAGGAGCCTCCACCAAACTTTGCAGTAGAGAGTTCCACTGCTGAACGGTTCTCACAGTCGGGAAGTTCTTCCTAATGTTCAGGTGGAATCTCCTTTCCTGTAGTTTGAAGCCATTGTGTCGCGTCCTAATCTCCAGGGCAGCAGAAAACAAGCTTGCTCCCTCCTCCCTGTGACTTCCCCTCAAATATTTATAAATGACTATCATGTCTCCTTTCATTAAAAAAAGCCCACTAGAAATTCTGGAGATGAGATGCTGCCAGAAGTATGCAAATAAAACCTGTATGTTTTTCATGGAACTGATTATATTGATGTAACAGCCCCATTGTGTTTCTGAGGCTCACCCTTTGTACAAGCCAGACTTGGTCAATATCTCATCAGGGACTGTTTTACATATTGCCTAAACACACTTTCCTTGTCCACCCCTTTTCCAGGCCGACCTTTCCAAATGGCTCTAGCTCAATGGCAGCTGTTTATTTTTCCCGCCATGAAGGAGACTCCATCCACTCCTGATAGTATGAGGATTCCCCAGCCAATGGGGGCCCTCATTACATAACAAAACCTGATCATTGATTATGTAATAACATCTCCTCACAGTGATCAAATATATGCCGAACAGTCCCTTGGCTGCATCAGCTGATCTAAGCCATCAAAAGAGCAAAACAATTTCATAGTGAGAGATTATGCATGTTTTGCCATTCCAAAAGCCTCCTTAATAAAATAGAAAGCACTGTGGGAATGGCAAGAGATGATTCAAAAAGGAAATGAATGCACTGTCACTTTGTTGCCCAGCTGGATGATTTAATACATCTATAAGAAAAATGTGTCAATTGAGGTTATCTTCTCTCACCTCATTTAACCAAAATGTGGGTGAGCTTTTTCCTTTGACAACTAAACCAGGATGAATCATTCACCATAGCTTTAGAACAAACCTGGTTGTTAAACAAACTTCAAATCATAGTTTAATATCCTTGCTTTTTTCAAAAATGATACTCATTGTTGCAAAGTCTGGATAACATGACGAACAACTTTTAATTAGATACTTTTTGGATCAAAGCTACACACAGAAGCAAAGAAGCTTCAGGAGAACACATTTGGCCATCTGAATGCACCTGTTATGGTTGTTAATAACAGAATGGAAGGTGACCCATAGGAAAAGAAATCTGAAACCAGGATCTAAAACCAACTATGTTTCTTCAGATACTACTGGATTGCAACTCCCAGGAACCCTTGCTAATTTGTTGGTGAAGCCCCATGTGAGTTGTACTCCAGCAATGTCAGAAAAGGCACAGGTGCCTTTAAGTCAATGGTTTCTAACCTGTGGTCTGTGGGCCACCAGTGGTCCGCAAAAATGATAGTATGGTTCGCAGCCTCACCATTACTACACCATTGCCTTGAAACCACATGGCAACGAGAGCTACTGGTCTTGTGAAATCCTTTTATGTTTTTAATGGTTTTATATGTTTTCTATATTGTTATGTTGTTTGTTTTTAATTGTATTTTTTATGAATGTATGGCATCAATTTGTTGCCAACCTGTAACCCGCCTTGAGTTGCCTTAGGGCTACTGTAAATAAATAAATAGATTTTATAGTGCCGAGGTAACGGGGATGTTGGGAGGGGAGAGGCTGACTATCCACGAAAGATTACTACTATCACATCAGCTCTAGATTCAATCAAGAAATAGTTTTCTAAGATCTACAGAGACACTCGCTGGAACACCCCAGCAAGCGAGAGTCCAAAAGTGGCAGGCTCAAACCCAGAACCTCAATCAATGGCTGATACCAAATGAAAGACTCCCCGCTGGGCACACAGAAAACTGGGCGACTTGGAAGGTGCTGAACAGACTGCGCTCTGGCACCACGAGATGCAGAGCCAACCTTAAGATATGGGGCTACAAAGTGGAATCCACGACATGTGAGTGTGGAAGAGAGCAAACCACAGACCACCTGCTGCAATGCAACCCAAGCCCTGCTTCATGCACAATGGAGGACCTTCTTATAGTAACACCAGAGGCACTCCAAGTGGCCAGATACTGGTCAAAGGACATTTAATCAACTACCAAGCTTGCAAACTTTGTGTTGTCTGTTTTTTTTGTTTGTTTGCTTGCTTGCTTGCTTTGTTAAAAATGTAATACAAATGTCTTGTTGCTCCTGACACGATAAGTAAAAAAAGCTCTAGATTATTAAATATGGTTTTCTGTGGGCGAGGAAATGGAGATTACTGGATGGCATATGTTCTGTATCAGTAACTAGAGTTGATGTGGTCTATCCAATGCCATTTTCTGAATCAGCACCCCAAAAAAACAAACCAAATGTAAAGTTGACCAAAAACAGATTTGTATCCCTTTTGGTACTAATGTTGGAAAGTGACCCTGGTCAAAGTAGTTCCTCGTCAAAAAAAAGTTGGGAACCACTGATTTAAGTGATGTAAAATGCTTCAGTGTTGTTTGTATTGCTTAGCATTCTAAAACATAAAACTGTTCAAAGTCTGTAAAGTGTATCAACAGCATTCTCCAAAGACTGAAGTTGTATTGACTCAAGTAGAGCATGGAAAAGTACATTTTAGGATTGAAAGTCAGATTTTCCCTGCTAGCATACACCCAGATTTCTGCAGTCAGCCAAGTAGGTTGATTCTGGGAGCTGTGATCCCAAAAATAAATTTTCCCTGAACCTTCTTTGACTGATGCAACTGACAAGTGCAAAAAGACCTGGGACAGGACAAGTTTTCAATTTAGGAGCATCCCTACTGAAATACTTGCATACAAAACTAGGGCAATTGAGAACGGTTTCTACCCTCTCTATTTATGTTTCCTATTTTGCAGTAAATCATGGTAACCGAGTAACAAAAATAAGGAGAGACAAAGGTGAAGGAAAGGGAAACAAGCAAACAAAGATATTTAAAGAAACAGTTCAAAACAACAACAACAACACTTTATTTGTAATCTGTCCTATCTCCCTGAGGGGACTCTGGGTGGTTTCCAATGAGTAACAAAAATGGCAAATATTCAGTGCTGAAAACAGACAAACAACAATATTAGTATGTGTTGAATAGTCAGAGATGAAGCCTCTTGATTAAGGTGAACAATCCATATGTCCAAAACTAAACATTAAAGTAGAAATGGCAGCCATTCATACATATTCATGCCAACTTCATTTATGTTGAAATCCTTGCCAGCATCCACAGGTTGTAGGGAAACAAAGATCAAGGTAGACCTATAGTCTCTGAAGAGTGTGTCTACAGATGTTGTTGGAGGGCGACTAAAATGATCAAGGGTCTGGAGAACAAGCCCTATGAGGAGCGGCTTAAGGAGCTGGGCATGTTTATCCTGAAGAAGAGAAAGCTGAGAGGAGACCTGATAGCCATGTATAAATATGTGAGAGGAAGCCACAGGGAGGAGGGAGCAAGCTTGTTTATTGCTTCCATGGAGATTAGGACAAGGAACAATGGCTTCAAACTACACGAGAGGAGATTCCATCTGAACATGAGGAAGAACTTCCTGACTGTGAGAGCCGTTCAGCAGTGGAACTCTCTGCCCCGGAGTGTGGTGGAGGCTCCTTCTCTGGAAGCTTTTAAACAGAGGCTGGATGGCCATCTGTCAGGGGTGATTTGAATGCAATATTCCTGCTTCTTGGCAGAATGGGGTTGGACTGGATGGCCCATGAGGTCTCTTCCAACTCTTTGATTCTATGATTCTATGACTATGAATTGATCAATAAGCTGCAGAATTCAGAGTGGAAAACCAATATTCCTCCTGACACAAGGTATGCTATCACCCATAGTTATTCTGAGTCTTTCCTCCCCATCACTTGGGGGAAACAGCCTTTTTTGGGAGACCTAGCAAAGCATCAGTGACTTCCCCTTCCTGAAAATCAACTGGTTTGGCTCAGGAGAAGAAAGGACATCATATAGCCACAGCCAGCACCAGGGCTAAAGAACACTGGGAGCTGGACACCAAACAATATTTTGAAGACAAGTTTGAGGGATGAAATGGGTAGGACAGGGTTTATAGTGAAGCATTTGTGTAATCACTACAATTTATTCGTTTGTGCAGTCTCAAGGAAAGGGCTGTACAGTATAATACCACATCTGCATGGAATATGTTTCAAAACATGGGCATGCAAAACCAGACATAACAGCAAACCCTATTGAAATGAAGGACTTCCAGTCCAACAATACTATACAGCCACATTGGAGTCCCCTTTGATTAATTGTCACCTTGTCGTGGTGAGGTGGCTTGCGTTTTCCAATGAACCTGTGGGCATAACCACCAGGGGGGAGGCAGGGGAAGTGGTACAATCCGAAGACCTCAACAGCAGATCAGGCAGAAGACAATATGGTACATGTTACAACAGCTGTGAAGGTGGAAGAAGGCTGCAACAGATTGAGAAGCCACCATCGTTGTGTTAACCACGTCACTGGTTAGGACTCTCACTCTGTGAAGACTGTGTGTTGATTGGCTGTGCACCGATCTCCACACATTAAAAAAACTCACACAACAGGTGTCTTCCAAGAACTTGCATGAGAGAGAGGAGGACCCTTTGGGTTTCCAATTTGTATCCTGCTTGGTCTGTCCTATGCTGATATTCTTTGCAACCATCAACTAATAAATTACATGACAACATATGTCACTTTTCTATTGATGTTCATGCTTGAGCGTTTCTTTTTTAAAACGAGATACATTCAAGTTTTATTCTCAACACATTTCCCTCCATCTTTATCTGAGGCCCCTTCTACACTGCCATATAATCCAGATTATCAAAGTAGATGATCCACATTATCTGCTTTGAACTGGATTATATGAGTCCACGCTGCCATATAATCCAGTTCAAAGCAGATAATCTCGATTTTATCTGGCAGTGTAGGAGCCTGACGCCCCCACCACACGGCTGTATTAAATGGCAGTGTGGACTCAGATAACCCAATTCAAAGCAGATATCATGAATTAGCTACCTTGATAATCATTGGGCCCTTCCACACAGCCCCATATTCCAAAATATCAAGGCAGGAAATCCCACATTATCTGAGTATGGATTCAGATAACCCAGTTCAAAGCAGATATTGTGGGATTTTCTGCCTTGGTGTTCTGGGATATAGGGCTGTATGGAAAGGCCCTGTATTAAATAGAACCAGGAGTCTTATAGTTGTTCTTATTCAATATACTCCTGACATTTATGTTCTGTTCTGGAACTGAGTGTAGTTCCAGGCCTTCCCAAGACTCACCCCAAGATTTTTTATTATTATTATTAAATGATCTTTATTAAGTATTCATATTACACAGTAATTAATTTTTTTGATGGGGAGTGAAGGAAAGCTGAAAATGGAAGTGAAGGAAAACTAGAGTAGGAAGGGGGGGGGCAGGAGGCATAGAAGGGAAGAGTGTCGACAGGGGGGTAAAAAAGCAGATTTATTTATTTATTTATTTATTTATTTACCGTATTTATATTCCTCCCTTCTCACCCTGCAGGGGACTCAGGGAAGATCACAATGCACACATACATGGCAAACATTCAATGCCATAGACACAGAACATATATAGACAGAGACACAGAGGCTATTTAATTTTTCAGCTTCATGAGGGTAGGCTATTTGAATTCCAGCCACCAGGGGAGCTGTCACTTCACCATCCACTTGTGACACCGATGAAGTACTTCCTCATTCTTTGCACGCTGCTGGAGAGTTTTTTATGGTGTTGTAAATTAGTTAAATTATCCTCCCCACATAAGCAGTACCTAAATTTCCTACTTGACATATGCAACTGTCTTTCGGGCTGCAAAGGTCGACAGCAAGCTAGACAAATGGCCCGAAGCTCACTCTGGGCTGGCTTCAAACTCCTGACCTCTCAGTCAGTAGTGATTTTAATGCAGCTGATTCCCAACCAGCTGCGCCACAACCCGTGGAATGACCTGATTCGACAGATTCGACCAGATTCGACAACTACATCAGCTGTTGGACTTTAACACACAGTTTAAGACATCTCTTCTGGTAGTCCTACTTGGTCAATGTTAAATTGTGAATTTTAATCTGTATTTTATCAGTGGATTTTAATTTGTATTTTAACTCTATATTGTTGTATGTCTTTTAATAGTGTTTTATCTCTTGTTTTAATTAGGTTGTATCCTGTCTCAAGCCGCAGGGATTATTATTATTTTACTGACACAAAAGCACAGTATGTCACAGCAAGCGAGATCTATATGCTGGATTTCGTATCACAAAATCACAAGTTGAACATTTCCCAAGCGTCTAGGACTGTGTGATGTATATATACTTTATACATATTATTATTATTATTATTATTATTATTATTATTATTATTCCTTTGGTGCCGGAGACTAATGCAGGTTACTACTGTAAGATAAGCTTGTTATACTGGTAAATAATGCAGCAGATGGTACACAGCAAAGAAAACTTCCAGCTTTTTGCTGACGGAGCTCACTCAACAGCTAATTCTGCCAAGACTGTCCCTGGGCAGCAATCCAATTCTCCATTGCTGGCAAAATGGGGGCCCCCTGGGTTGCGATACAGCTCTCTAGATGAAGAGCATGGAAGATAGACTCCAGAGAGCTAAACAGTGCAGAAGCAAATAAAGAAAACAAGTGTGCAAGCACAACCCAATCTGCCTTCCACCCCCCATAGCCATGAGAATTGAAGAAGGCAATTAGCAAAAGAAGTATAGTCAGCCCTCTGCATTCACTGGGGTTCAGGGGACAGGACCCTGTGAATATGAAAAACTGTGAATTGCTTATTTTTTATTACCTAGAAGAACAACTCTCTAGGAATGTCCAAGGCCCTTTCTACACTGCCATATACAATCCAGATTATCAGTTTTGGACTGGATAATATGGTATATAATCCAGTTTAAAGCATATAATGCGCATGATCTGATTTGATAATCTGGATTATATGGCAGTGTAGAAGGGGCCTTTGTCTTCCAGCATGACCTCTACTGCTAGCTGAACATAGAATTGCCTTTAAGGATGTAGTGATTCCTAGAGAGAAATCTCTAGGTTCTCCAGTGTATTCAGTTAAAGTTGGCCATAGAATCAAACTGGAGGACGTAGAGATTCCTAAAGCGAACATTTTTAATCAAATACATTTTAAAGCAACATAAACGGACCGGCAGAACGTTAGATAAGCAAAAATGTTGGATAATAAGGAGGGATCAAAGAAAAGCCTATTAAACATCGAATTACATTATGATTTTAAGCACCAAAGCATCATGTTTTACAACAAATCGACAGAAAAATCAGTTCAATACACAGCAACGTTCTGTAGTAATTACTGTATTTACAAATTTAGCACCGAAACAGACAAGGATTATTTCTTTTTCCCATCCTGGACCTTATTCCACAGGTAAATATACACTCCACTTCCACCACCTTCAACAAACCTCTGAAGATGCCATTATTTATTTATTTATTTATTTATTACTGCGCTTGTATACCGCTGTTTCTCAGCCTACATTGGCGACTCAACGCGGTTTACAACACTACAATAATCAACAATATTAAATATAAAAAGCATAAAAACACATACATAATATACAATATTGGGCCACCAATATCAAACCAATGCATCTCTTAACTAAAAACGCAGTCCATTAGCCACAGATGCAGGCAAAACATCAGGAGAGAATGCTACTAGACCATGGACCTACAGCCCAAAAAACTCACAGCAACCCAATGTATTGTTGACGGAAAGATTTTCCCAAGGTTCCAACTCCACCTGCTCCTTTTCACCACCCTCTGTTTCTTTGAAGAGCTTCTTCTCCATCAACTTTCTATCCCCGTTTTCACTTTTCCGCTTTTCTTCTTTTTGTTCTCAGGCTGGGTGGGGCATAATGTGGCCAGTACAGGCCAGACGCTGTGCCCAACAGGAAAAGTCTGCACCGGCCATATCTTACCCCTCTCAGCAGGTGCCCGGCACATGGAGAGGCGTGCTGTGTGTTGATGCCTCGAGAAACCACTGTGTATCTCAACAGGAGGCAGATTGCATTGGATAATACAAAATGTTGGATGAGTGAAGGTTGGATAAACAAGACTCTATGTGAATAATCATATCCACAAAAGTCAGAACCACAATTTATAGCTGTCGAGGGACAGCTATAAAGTCACTCCTCCTGTCCATTCTCAGCCTTCACTTTTTGGCAGCCTTGCTCTGCCAAGGTAAAAAGTAAAGGTTTCCCCCTGACATTAAGTCCAGTCGTGTCCGACTCTGGGTTTGGTACTCATCTCCATTCCTAAGCCGATGAGCCAGCATTGTCCGTAGACACCTCCAAGGGCGCATGGCCAGCATGACTGCATGGAGCGGCATTACCTTCTCGCTGAAGTGGTACCTATTAATCATTTTGTTAGTTCTGGTTCTGTTTACCGGTATGTTAATATCGTAAAGGTAAAGGTTTCCTCTGACATTAAGTCCAGTTGTGTCCGACTCTGGGGATTGGTGCTCATCTCCATTTCAAAGCTGAAGAACCGGCGTTGTCCGTAGACACCTCCAAGGTCATGTGGCCAGCATGACTGCATGGAACGCCGTTACCTTCTCCCTACTCACATTTGCATGTTTTTGACTGCTAGGTTGGCAGAAGCTGGGGCAGACAGCGGAAGCTCATGCCGCTCCCGGGATTCAAACCTGTGACCTTTTGGTCAACAAACTCAACAACTCAACAGTTTAACCCACTGCACCATTGTAAAATCACTTCTACAAATTAACCCTTTTTGTTGCACTTGACAGCTGTTATTATTTGACCATGATACTAACAAAGACTCAATCTTGTCTTCTTAACCAAACACTCTATGCATGGAAGTCAAACAGCCACCTTCAAGAACCTTATACTTGAGTGTGAACATAAAATAGAGAAGAAGGTTCAGAAGGTCTTAAAAATAGCCATTAGAAGACCTTTCCAAGCATTCTGTTGGAAGACTCACAAATCCAGCAACATGTTCATGGAAAAACACTAGATGATACACTCATTTCTATCCAAGTAGAAAAGACCATTTCCTCCCTATAAAGCAAAGTCAAGGGGCAGAACAACCTCTTTCTCTCACCAGCACCATGACGCAGTCATTTAGCCTCATTTTTGAGCTAAATAAGAAAAAGTAGTATCAAACTGCATTAATTTTATTATAGATACACCCAAAAGGAGTATCACAGTATTTGGCACATATCTAGCACTTTTCTGCACCACAGCTAGTTCTCATTGGCCATTTTCAAAGCCAATGGACAAATTCAGCCTTGGACTCACCCATTTTAGCAGTCAAAAGATATATGAATTGCAGCAACCAAAGAAAATGATAAATAGCTGAATGTACATACCTAGCAGTGCCTGGAATAAACTGCTTTTAAAGATGCCCATCACTTTCTTGACGGCTCTTTTCAGCTGTTGCTCCTCCGGCTTTTTCAACTTCTTACAGTAGTCTTCCAGAAGTGCTAAAGCTCGATCCGTGTCTAAAAGAAATAACATCATTTTTTTTTAATGGTTAAAAGACCCACAAAATAGGGAATACTAATTGCATAGTCACTGACTAAACCAGAATATACACAGGTTGCATGTAAACCATACTGAAATTGCTTCTGACTGAATGGTGGAGTACTTATACGATGAATCATAGCATATCTGTTGTGTGCAGAAAGTTTCAGAAAGGTTCAGGTTTCAAAAGAAATCCCCTTGCCTGAGACTTTGGGCATCCATTGCAATAGTTGAGAATCAATTATCTGATTTAGTATAAGACACTCTTTGCACAGTCATGTTTCCCTAACTCTGGGTGCATCTACACCAGGCATGGGAAAATTTTGGCCTTCTGGGTGTTTTGGACTTACAGGCTATTAGGAATTGTGGGAGATGAAATCCAAAACATCTGGATGGCCAAAGTTTGCCCATGCCTGTAGAGCAGTGGTTCCCAAACTGTGGTCCATGGACCACCAGTGGTCCGCAAGAACTAAAATATGGTGTGTGGCTTCACCCTTACTACTCCATTGCAACAAGAGTGAATGATCTCACAAAACCCTCTTATAGTGCCAAGGCTTATTCAATATGATTTTCTTTGAGGAAGCAGATGCTGACTACTGGATCGCATCTGTTCTGTAAACTAGAGGTGATGTGGTCAGGAGACAATGCTTCTAGAACATGGCCATATAGCCCAAAAAATCTACAACAACCCAGTGATTCCAGCCATGAAAGCCTTCGACAATACAGTATTTTCTGTTGGTCATGGGAGTTGAGTGTGGGAAGTTTGGCCCAATTCCATCATTGGTGGGGTTCAGAATAGTCTTTCATTGTAGGTGAACTATAAATCCCAGCAACTACAACTCCCAAATGTCAAGGTCTATTTTCCCCCAAACTTTACCAGTCTTCACATTTTGGCATATTGGGTATTTGTGCCAAGTTTGGTGCAGATCCATCACTGTTTGAATCCACAGTCCTCTCTGGATGTAGGAGAACTACAACTCCAAAACTCAAGGTCAATGCCCACCAAACCCTTCTAATATTTTCTGTTGGTCACAGGAGTTATGTGTGCCAAGTTTGGTTCAATTCCATCATTGGAGGAGTTCAGAATGCTCTTTGATTGTAGGTGAACTACAAATCCAAGCAACTACAACTCTCAAATGACAAAATTCAATCCTCCCCCAACCCCACCAGTATTCAAATTTGGGTGTATTGGGTATTTGTACCATATTTGGTCCAGTGAATGAAAATACATCCTGTATATCAGATATTTACATTACAATTCACAACAGTAGCAAAACTACAGTTATGAAGTAGCAATGAAAATAATGTTATGGTTGAGGTCACCAGAACATGAGGAACTGTATTAAGGGGTCACGGCATTACAAAGGTTGAGAACCACTGGTGTAGAGGCTTCCTGAGAGAAGTCAATGGTTCCTCTTTTACCAGAGTTAAGATATAATACTTACATTGACTTGCATACTCTCCTTATCATTTAATTGCGTAATGAACACTTAATAAAATTTCCAGTTTGCCTCCCAGTCTTCCAACTAAATATTATGTGTTTTCTAACTACATTTTTCCCAGTTGCATATTTTGCATCAAGCTGGATGCTTTAAAAATCCCGACTCTGTTCCAGAAACTGAACATTTTGGCTGGTTTAAATAGGAGCAAGCAGTCCTTTGGGTAGCTTTTTTAGGCTTTTGAGCTGAAATGCTATGCATACTTTCTTGGAGGAATCTCAGATTAACATAGTTTAGCTTCTCTTGCAGTGAACAAGCAGTTTATGATGTTTGATATTCTGAATGTTTCTTGAATGCAATTAGATCAGGTTTTGGGATTTTTTGTGACCTTCTGGCAGGCAATTCAGAAGTGTCCTAGGGACTTCTGACTGGGGTTGCGGTGCAGCTCTGCAAAGTTAGAGAGGTGAGGAACTGATTCAGTGCCAAAGGCCACTTTGGAGATAAATCAATAGACTAAAGACTGCCATATAGAGAAAGTTATTTTAAGAGTACAGGAGTTCAATAGGTAGGAAGTTATGCAGGAGACACAGAGGCACACAGCTAATGGGAATGACTTGCATCAGCAATGCCATTGTTCCATAACCCTTTGACCTGCGTAGCATTTCTCAAACTTGGAAGATCTCTGAAGTCATCTGAACCAAACTTCTACCAAAGGAGAGAACCTGCCTCCCAGTTAGATAGACTAGTATGCAGGTAGTCCAAACAAGATAACTTTTGTAGGTTTGTTCTTAAGTTCAAACTACAAGAAAGGAGATTCCATCTGAACATGAGGAAGAACTTCCTGACTGTGAGAGCCGTTCAGCAGTGGAACTCTCTGCCCCGGAGTGTGGTGGAGGCTCCTTCTTTGGAAGCTTTTAAACAGAGGCTGGATGGCCATTTGTCAGGGGTGATTTGAATGCAATATCCCTGCTTCTTGGCAGGGGGTTGGACTGGATGACCCATGCGGTCTCTTCCAACTCTTTGATTCTATGATTAAGTTGAATTTGTTTGTAAGTCAGAACAGGTACATTTTTAAGTGTAACTCCAGCCAAACATATATATTTAGCTTTGCATAGCATAAGGAAAGGTTAAGACCCCTGTGGTGTTTGTTTTGCTTTCTGTTCAGCTCACTTCCTGTCCCTGTGATTATTGGATTTTGAAAAATTTGGCTTGTGGTGGAAACAAGGATTGGTGAAAAAGTTTCAGTGGAGACACTTTTTCCCCATGATAATGACTCTTTCAGGAGTGGATTTCCCTTCCAAAGGGTAATTTTCTCTCACTTCCTTTTGTCTCACCTCAGTTCTTAACTAGGAGTTGTTTATAAGTCAGATGTTTGTAATTCGAAGACTACCTCTGTTGTGTTGTGCATATGCCTGCCTTTGAAAGGTAATTTGTAAATAAAATTGTGGTGTTTATTTTTCCCAGCAGAATAATCCAAAATACATATGACTACCATAACTGTCAAAGGAAATGTTCCCAATCTTCATGTGGCTAATAGCAAACCCTATTAAAATGATAGACACCTGGTCCAAGAATACGATAAAATCAGATTGGAGAACCTAACAAAAGCCCAGAGATTGCATATTTTATTGTAAGTGGATAAATGAAACTATGGGTACCAGACCCGTGGATGCATGAATATTGCAGTTTTAAAAGCATTAGTTAGAAAGGCTGTTAAGTTTTGAAACATTTTGTAAGTAGTTTTACATCTGCTTCAAAGTAATATATTAAGATAGAACTGGTAACAAGTTCTTATTTGTGTAACAATGCTAACAACATCATAGAATCATAGACTTGGAAGAGACTTCATGGGCCATCCAGCCCAACCCCATTCAGCCAAGAAGCAGGAAAATCACATTCCGAGCACCCCTGACAGATGGCCATTCAGCCTCTGTTTAAAAGCCTCCAAATAAGGAGCCTCTGTTTAAAAGCTTCCAAAGAAGGAGTCTCCACCACACTCCGGGGCAGAGAGTTCCACTGCTGAACAGCTCTCATAGTTAGGAAGGTCTTCCTGATGTTCAGGTGGAATCTCCTTTCCTGTAGTTGTTCCGCGTCCTAATCTCCAGGGCAGCTCTCTCTTCCCTATGACTGCATCTCACATATTTATACATGGTCATCATCTCTCCCCTCAGCCTTCTCTTCTGCAAGCTAAACATGCCCAGCTCTTTAAGCCGCTACTTATACACCTTGTTCTCCCGACACACTTGATCTTTTGAGTCACCCTCTTCCTCTGGACAAATTCTAGCTTGTCAATATCTCCCTTCAATTGCATTGTCCAGAATAGGACACAGCATTCCAGGTATGGTCTGACCAAGGCAGGATAGACAGTTAGCATGACTTCCTTGGATCTAGACACTAGACTCCTATTTATGCAAATCAAAATCCCATTTACTTTTTTAGCTGGCACATGACATTGTTGGCTTATGTTTAACTTGTTGTTCATGAGGGCTCCCAAGATCTTTTTCACACATACTGCTGTCATGCCAGGCATCGTCCCCCATTCTGTATCTTTGCATTTCATTTTTTTCTGCCTAATGAAGCTCAGGGAGATAACAGTCAGTCTTTCACATTTATGGTTCTGACTTTTACAAATTCGATTATTTATGGATTTGATGAAAAATCTTCTCTCCAAGAGTTTCTAAATTCTCTAATGTTACTCTATGGTTAATTTCCTCCAGTCATGCTGGAAATCCTGGGGATTTTTAGAGAGAACATATTTCTAGGAATCTCTAAATCAGGTATGGACAAACGTCAGGGCTCCAGGTGTTTTGGACTTCAACTTCCACAATTCCTAACAACTGGTAGGCCAGCGTTTCTCAGCCTGGGGGTTGGGAACCCTGGGGGGGGGTCGCAAGGGGGTGTCAGAGGGGTCACCAAAGACCATCAGAAAACACAGTATTTTCTGTTGGGCATGGGAAGTTTTCCCCAATTCTATCATTGGAGTTCAGAATGCTCTTTGATTGTAGGTGAACTATAAATCCTAGCAACTACAACTCCCAAATGTCAAGGTCTATTTTCCCTAAAATCCCGCCACTGTTCACATTTGGACGTGTTGAGTATCCGTGCCAGGTTTGGTCCTGATTGATCATTGTTTGAGTCCACAGTACTCTCTGGACGTAGGTGGACTACAACTCCAAAACTCAAGGTCAATGCCCACCAAATCCTTCCAGTATTTTCTGTTGGTCATGAGAGTCCTGTGTGCCAAGTTTGGTTCAATTTCATCATTGGTGGAGTTCAGCATTCTCTTTGATTGTAGGTGAACTAAAAATCCCAGCGACTACAACTCCTAAGTGACAAAATTAGCCCTACCAGTATTCCAATTTGGGCATTTCGGGTATTTGTGCCAAATTTGGTGCAGTGAATTAAAATACATCCTGCATATCAGATATTTACATGATGATTAATAACAGTAGCAAAATTACAGTTATGGGGTCGCAACAAAAATAATGTTATGGTTGGCAGTCACCACAACATGAAGAATTGTATTAAGGGAAGGTTGAGAAACACTGCGGTAGGCTGTTAGGAATTGTGGGAGTTGAAGTCCAAACGCCTGGAGGGCTGAAGTTTGCGCATGCCTGATCTAGATCCTTCAGTGCAATTCAATATCCAGCCTCCAATGGAAGTTGACTATAAAGCCATGCTGGAAGACTTAGATAGTACTAATTGTTCTCTCAGGAAATAGCGATCTCTTCCTTCATGGTTTCTCACTTTCAAGGGGGTCCTGTGCCCCAAACCTCAATAAATGTGGAGAGATGCCTATAGTTTGGGGAGGGGGAAATCCCCTCCCAGAATCTCGTTCCACAGGCAAAATAAACCAATATCCACAAGTGATGGATGCTAGGAGTAAACTATGGCACTTACACTGTCTCTCCTGGCCCTCATGGTGTTCATTTGGCATCTCTCCAGAAGAAATGGAGAGCATTACCCAGCACCACCATTGTGGAAAAAAAGATACAACTGCCAACACTTTCCATGTTTGCGTCCCAAAATGGAGGCGCATCCTCTTTACCTCTAGAAGAAATATGCTTTAGGCATCTAAAATGCTTGCTAATCTCCAACTAATCTTATCTTTCTCAGACTCAACATTTCCAGCCAGTACTCTTGTTCCTTTCGCAGATGCCTGGATTACATCACTCTTAGCTTGGGATTCATGTGGAGAGAGAAAGAGGCATGTTATTTAGCCAAAATCCCCCTCACTTTCCCTAAAGGATTTTGAATTATTTGCTAATCTAAGTGCTCTAAAGATTTCAGATCATGTTTGGTCTTGGAAGCTAAGCAGGGCCAGCCCTGATTAACATTTGGGTGGGAGACTGCTAACAAAGATCTGGTTCTGTCAGGCTTTGTTTCAGATGAAAGAACTGGCAAAACCACTTGCAAATAAGGTTGTTGTAGGTTTTTTCGGGCTATATGGCCATGTTCTAGAGGCATTCTCTCCTGACGTTTTGCCTGCAGCTATGGCAAGCATCCTCAGAGGTTGTGAGGCAAGCATCCTCACTACCGCTGAGGATGTTTGCCATAGATGCAGGTGAAACGTCAGGAGAGAATGCCTCTAGAACATGGCCATATAGTCTGAAAAACCTACAACAACCCAGTGATTCCGGCCATGAAAACCTTCGACAATACACTTGCAAATATTTATTGCTTAAGAAAACACTATGAAATTCATGGGGCTGCCCTAGATTGACAGTGACACATAAACACACATATAGATCTACAATTTCCCAACAAAGAAGATATTATATCCGAACTATGAAGGCAATCTCCAGCTTCATTATTTCTCTCCTCTCCAACTCTATTGCAATATGTTTGGCTGATTAAGTACAACTTGCACATATCCACACACAAACCTTGAAACCATTTTTCCTGCAGTGTTTAATGATTAAGCATGGAAATGCTTAAATATCCTTTGATGGATTAAAATTACAGCACCAATTAAGCTAAATGTCATGCCTATGCATGAGGTTTATTTGTTCATTGCCTCGAGAGCCATTGTGGGCTGGGAGGTGATATAGAAATATTGCTAATGAGTTGGTTGATTGATTAATTAATAAGATGGTCATGTTTTGATTCCATGCTGATGTTGCATTAGAAAAAACCACAACTGTAGACATGTTCACAAGGAAAAACCAAATCCACACCTGGGCAATACTTTTGTTAGGATCAATGAGTTTGTTTGGGTCATCTAATGATAGAACCATCTTTGGTTCTTGGTTTCACACCATAATTATCCCTGTAATTGGTAATGATAATAGAATCCTAGAGTTGGAAGAGACCTCGTGGGCCATCCAGTCCAACCCCCTGCCAAGAAGCAGGAAAATCGCATTCAAAGCACCCCCGACAGATGGCCATCCAGCCTCTGTTTAAAGCCTCCAAAGAAGGAGCCACAATGACACTCCGGGGCAGAGAGTTCCACTGCTGAACAGCTCTCACAGTCAGGAAGTTCTTCCTCAAGTTCAGGTGGAATCTCCTTTCCTGTAGTTTGAAGCCATTGTTTCAAGTCCTAGTCTCCAGGGCAGCAGAAAACAAGCTTGCTCCCGCCTCCCTATGACTCCCCTCACATATTTATCATGTCCCCTCTTAGCCTTCTCTTCTGCAGGCTAAACATGCCCAGCTTTATAAGCCACTCCTCATAGGGCTTGTTCTCCAGACCCTTATTTATTTATTTACTATATTTGTATACTGCTTTTCTCAGCCCTTGGCGACTCAAGGTGGTTAACAGTAGCAAAATTCAATGCTCGAAACATCATAAAACAGTTAAAAACAGTTAAAAACAATAGCATAATCAGTCAATAAAACATCTCACTAGCATCTCATAATTAGCATCAAGATCCAGTCTCATCATCCAATTGTTCCATATTCCTATAATCATTACACTGCCTATTCAAATGCCTGCTTGAACAAACAGGTCTTCATTTTCCTCCGAAATGCTAACAGGGAGGGGGCTGATTTAATTTCTATAGGAAGGGCGTTCCACAGTCAAGGGGCCACCACTGCGAAGGTCCTGTTTCTCGTCCCTGCCAGATGTACTTGTGATGCAGGCGGGACCGAAAGCAGGGCCTCCCCAGATGATCTTAATGTCCTAGCTGGTTCATAGGATCATTTTAGTTGCCCTCCTCTGCTTAGAGTCAACATCTGCCTTTAATTGCAGTGCTTAGAATTGGACACAGTGTGTTTCCAGGTGTGGTCTGACCAAGGCAGAATAGAGGGGTAGCATGACTTCCCTGCATCTAGACACCAGACTCCTATTTACGCAAGCCAAAATCCCTGATATGCAAGTACTTTTCATCACTTCAGTATTTGCAGTCCAAAATCTTTTTAGTGGCACAGAAACAGAGCAAGCTATTATTGCTTTTCTTCCCCAGTTGCTTGGTGATTTTGTTGAGCAGAAAGCAGCCCTCCAAATGTTATTGGACAGCCCTTTGCATCATTCTTAATTAGGAAAGTCAATGGTAAGGAATTCTAAGAGTTGCAATCCAACTACTACTCACAAAGCCCTGTCCTTCTTTATTGATGTGAGCCAATGTCCTGTATGGGCTACTTAGAATTTCACAGAATGTTGCCATGGCAATTGAAGAGGAATACAGCACTATAATAATGTGTGCAATAGGGTCATATGTTAGGTAAGGTGAACGAAATAACTGGTACAGAATAATGTTGTTGTTCTGGCAACTCTAAAGTAAACCTATCATAGGATTTACTTATTTATTTTTGTGGCTAGGGGTGCTAAGATCTGCCCAATGTCACTCAATGGGTTTTCATGGCTGAATGGGGATTCAAATTCTGTTCTCTACAAACATAATACAGTTCTCAAACCATTATATCACAACAGTTCCATACTGGTTGTTAAAATTTTAAGGACTTCTACCCTTTCACTTAATGAGAATGGATAAACAACTCTTTATCAGCAGTATTTATGGCATAGCTGTCCACTAAGGGAGTGCAAAACTTTGTTTGTAATTTCTTTGCCATATCTGTTTCATAAGATTCATACCCAAGAAACAATATTACGAAACACAAAGGGCAACTGCATAAAAAACTTAAGATTCAAAACACTGACCTATGACTTTTAGATGAGTTATGTAAGTCTCGTAAATGGCTCTAGGGCTACATTGAGGGTTACCCCTAAGGCTCTGAGGAGGATGGTGAGGCCAAAGTGAGAGGGAGGGAATGCATGGCTGGGTGGCCAAGCAAGGAAGAAGCCCCTCCGCATATGATTGGCCCAGAGAGAGGCAGAGACCCACACTCACATTGAGGTTTTAAAGAGGAAAGCAAGGAGAATTCTGGGAAATGTAGTTTAGGGCAGGGCTTTTTGAATTTTCTAGTGCTTCTGATCTGGAATCAGTGCAGCACCTCCATTTTAAAAGTAATTTTTCCAACTTGGAGAGGTAAAACCCAAGAACTTTAATGCTGGAAGTGAGCAGAATTCAGGGAAATGTAGTTTAGGGCAGGGCGTTTTGAATTATCTGGTGCTGCTGTTCTGGAGTCAGTGCTGTACCTCCATTTTAAAAGTAACTTCTCAGACTTGGAGAGAGAAAACCCAAGTGTTTTAATTTGGGAAGTGAGCAGAATTCTGGAAAATGTAGTTTAGGGCAGGGCTTTTTCAATTCTCAGGTGTTACCGATCTGGAACCAGTGCAGCAACTCCATTTTAAAAGTAACTTCTCCAACTTGGAGAGGGAAAATCCAAGTGCTTTAATGTGGGAAATTAGCAGAATTCTGGAAAATGTAGTTGAGGGTAGGGATTTTACAATTCTCTGGTGTTACTGATCTGGAACCAGTGCATCACCTCCATTTTAAAAGTAACTTCTCCAACTTGGAGAGGGAAAATCCAAGTGCTTTAATGAGGGAAATTAGCAGAATTCTAGGAAATGTAGTTTAGGGTGGGGCCTTTAGAATTCTCTGCCACAGGGGTCCTCGCCTTCCCAAACTACATGTCCCAGAATTCTGCTTACTGCCTTGTGCTTCCTTCTCCTCCTCCTCCCTGAAAGTTTTGATGGGGGAAAATCCATATTCATTCCCTAAAGGGATTTCAAAATAAAAGGGGATTGTTGGGAGTTGAATCAACCCTGTGAAGTGAATAAGGTTGAGAGGCAGTAACTCCAAAGTTTACCTAGTAAGATTATTATTATTATTATTATTATTATTATTATTATTTTACTGACATAAAACCACAGTATGTCACAGCAAATGAGATCTCTGTGCTGGATTTCGTATCACAAAATCACAAGTCGAACACTTCTCAAGCGTCTAGGACTGTGTGATGTATTTTCAAATGATGTGTGCAGATCCAAGTAAGGTGGCCTTTTGCAGTTGACAGATCGTGATTTTGTCAATGTTTATTGTTTCCAAATGCCAGTTGAGATCTTTTGATATGGCAGCCAGTGTGCCAATGACCACTGGGACCACCTGTACTGGTTTAGGCCAGAACCTTTGCAGTTCAATTTTGGGGTCTTGATAACTGCTGAATTTTCCTGTTGTTGTTGTTGTTGTTGTTATTTCAAAGGCTTGATGAGCATCTGTTGGGAGTGCTTTGATTGTGCTTGCTTTTTCTGCTTGGCAGAAGGGGTTTGGATTGGACTTCCAGTGAAGTAGTACTGTTAAGTTTATGTTGCTTAAAATTCCCTAAAAATCAGTGGATGTGCAAATCTTTCAGAAACTTGGAGAAAATGATTCCCTGGTTATGTTGTATCATTCAAAATAGAAATTCAAGGAGATAGTTCTTGTAGTTGTTTTTTAAGCTGATGTCCATGAAAACATTTTTTAAAATTGCCAAAAATCAGTGAAAGAGTGAAATGTTCTGAAACTTGGAGGGGAACACACAGATAAATGTGTTCTACATCTGTAGCAAGTTTCATCCCAATTATCTCTAAAAATGAGAAAGAAAGGAGTGTCGGAAGCTCCCCCTCTTGTGCAATTACATAATGAAAAAGTAACAAAAATCATTATAGTTATGATACGGACCCCTTAATATACTTTAGAAACACTTTAGAAATGATTCCCCTACCCCTAATTTAGTGATGATTGAAACATTCTTTTTCATTGATTGCACAAGCCTACTGTCAACAAATATACAATCAGCTCTCCGTATCCACAGATTCTGTATTCACAGATTTAGCCCTCCAAAAACAAGCCAAAAGGGAAACCTTGATTTTACCATCTATATAAATAAAAATGTAATGTTCGTTTGTGGGATTAACAGAACTCAAAAACCAGGGGGCCAATTGACACCAAATTTGGACAGCATACACCTAACAACACAATGTACGTCCTTCACTCAAAAAATTTTGATTTTGTTATTTGGGAATTGTAGTTTCTGGGATTTATAGTTCGCCTACAATCAAAGAGCATTCTGAACTCCACAAACTATGGAATTGAACCAAACATGGCACGCAGAACTCCCATAACCAACAGCAAACACTAGAATGGTTTGGTGGGCATTGACCTTGAGTTTGGGAGTTGTAGTTCACCTACATCCAGAGAGCACTGTGGACTCAAACAATGATGGATCTGAACCAAACTTGGCACAATCACTCAATCCACCCAAATATGAACACAGATGGAGTTTGGGGGAAATAGACCTTGACATTTGGGAGTTCACTTACAATCAAAGAGCATTCTGAACCCCACGAACGACAGAATCAGGGCAGATTTCCCACACGGGACCCCCATGATCAACAGAAAATACTTAAGGCCATCCAGTCCAACTCTCTTCACGAGGGCAAGAAAATGTAATCAGAGCCCTCCTGACAAAGAGACATCCAGCCATAGATGTAGATAGATATGATTCACACACAGAGAGAGATATAGCATCATAGATTTGAAAGGGACCCCTAAAGAAGGACTATGATATCTTGGATGGTCCAGAGTAGGCAAACCAGACACTCTCCACATCAACACTGACTAAGAAACAACAAGAAATACTGTTTACCCACAAACATAAATAAATTACATATATTAGAAACCAGCACTTTCTCATTACTTTATTTTCCAGATCACCAGACTGGGCCACAGCAATGCGTGGCAGGGGAAGGCTAGTTTTATATAAGTCTCATTACTGTGCCATTACATCTAATGTGACTTGAGAATCCACAGAATTTGATATCCACAGGAAATCCTGGATCCAAACCAAGGGATCACTGTATTTGTAATCAATGTGTAAAAATGTACATCTGTTTTCATTCTGCCTGAATCAACATTAACTCAGTCAATTGACTGCAAGCCAAGCTCGAGCCTTGAAAACCACAGAATTGTATCATGTTTATAAATCAGAAACTCCTGGGACTAACTAGAGAGGAGAACAATCTAAAGACGCCCAAGAGATAACGCTTCCCCGTAACCGCAAGCACTGTAACTGACCATTTTCACTGACATAAATGGGTAATTTGCAAAGGCTAGAGTTCTATGCATATTTACTTGGGAGTAACTAATGAGACAATAAGCATCAAATGTAAATAAGGTAAAGGTTTCCCCTTAATATTAAATAGTTGTGTCAGGTTCTGAGGGGTGGTGCTCATCTCCATTTCTAAGCTGAAGAACCGGCATTATCCGTAGACACCTCCAAGGTCATGTGGCCAGCATAACTGCATGGAGTGCTGTTACCTTCTCGCTGGAGCAGTACCTATTGATCTACTCACATTTGCATTTTTTCCAACTGCTAGGTTGGCAGAAGCTGGGCCTAAAAGCAGGACCTCACCCTGCTCCCCAGATTTGAACCACCGACCTATTGGTCAGCAAGTTCAGCAGCTCAGTGGTTTAACCCCCTGCACCACCAGGAGCTCCACCAAATGTAAATATCCATCATTTGATACCAAAATCAAGATTTTCCATGTGATGTTTCCGTACATCAGGATGCAGTTCAAACGTACAAGGAATCACTGCAAGGTGGCAGCTCTAACCCACAACAAGGCAAAAAAAAAAAAAAGACTAACCAGCTAAAATAACTGTAACCGAGAATATGGAACAGCATGCGACCACTTTAATCTGATTATTCTAAACTCAAGCTAATGAGGTGGAAATTCTATCTGGGTTTTTGTACTGACTAAGCTGCAATCCAGCTTAATCAGAAAGAAAATGCAATGCATTATAAATATGAGTTTACGTTTGGACAGAGATTTACATAATTTGTGTTTCACTTCTGCAGGTTCATGTTCCACAATTATTGAAATGTTCAGTGTCACTGTTAACTAAATGCTGATATTCCTCATCAGACAAAAATGGCTCAGATACCAAAAGAAGTCTTTCCATAATGGCAGGGTTGGACTGGATGACCCTCAGGGGTCACTTCTAACTTTAAGAAAGAAGATTCCACCAGGACATTAGAAAGAACTTCCTGACTGTGAGAGCTGTTCAGCAGTGGAACTCTCTGTCCTGGAGTGTGATGGAAGCACCTTCTTTGAAGACTTTTAAGCAGAGGCTGTGTGGCCATCTCTCAGGGGAGCTTTGGATTCAATGTTCCTGCTTCTTGGCAGGGGGTTGGACTGGATGGCCCATGAAGTCTATGATGTATACAATTCTACATAATTCCTTTATATCTTCAAAACTCAGGCTGTCTCTCCATCTTCCTTCTTCAGAACCTTCATCCCATCTGACTCCCTCAATCTTGACAGCAGTTTGTTTGTTTGTTTGTTTTGTCGTGTCAGGAGCGACTTGAGAAACTGCAAATCGCTTCTGATGTGAGAGAATTGGCCGTCTGCAAGGACGTTGCCTGGGGGATGCCCAAATGTTTTGATGTTTTATCATCCTTGTGGGAGGCTTCTTTCATGTCCCCGCATGAGGAGCTGGAGCTGATAGAAGGAGGTCATCCGCGCTCTCCCAGGATTCGAACCTGCGACCTGTCCTGCCGGCACAGGGGTTTAACCCACTGCACCACCGGGAGCTCCTTTGACAGCAGTGACTCCCCATCAATAGCCCAGGAAAGACTGTTTCTTTGGGATTCTTCTGTCGTCAACTATCATTTGGAAGCAATCATTCTATCACTGGAAAGGATTTCACATTGGAGAGGTGGCATTTTTTTTCCTGCTGCCCTGGAGACTAGGGCACAATTGCAGGAAAAGATATTCCAGATAAACATTTGGAAGACCTCACCTGGAATACTTTGTCCAATTCTGGGCACCACAATTCAAGAAGGATATTGATAAGCTGGAACATGTCCAGAGGGGGACTAAAATGATCAACGATCTGGAGACCATGCCCTATGACAGTGGTCCTCAACCTGTGGATCCCCAGGTGTTTTGGCCTTCAACTCCCAGAACTCCTAACAGCTAATAAACTGGCTGGGATTTCTGGGATATGTAGGCCAAAACACCTAGAGACCTACAGACTGAGAACCACTGCCATGTGAGGAGCAGCTTTAAGAGCTGGGAATGTTTCGTGTGCAGAAGAGAAGGTAGAGAGGAGACCTGATGAGGGCCATGTATAAATATGTGAGGGGAAGTCCCAATGGGGAGGGAACAAGCTTGTTTTCTGCTGCCCTGGAGACTGGGACATCAAACTATAAGAAAG
The DNA here is from genome assembly GCF_037176765.1 of Anolis sagrei. NCBI lineage: Eukaryota > Metazoa > Chordata > Lepidosauria > Squamata > Anolidae > Anolis > Anolis sagrei. Next base: position 14,639,900 of record NC_090023.1, read on the forward strand.
GGGATTCCACCTGAATATGAGGAAGAACTTCCTAACTGTGAGAGCTGTTCAGCAGTGGAACTCTCTGCCCAGGAGTGTGGAGGAGGCTCCTTATATGGAGGCTTTTAAACAGAGGCTGGATGGCCATCTGTCAGGGGTGCTTTGAATGCAATTTTCCTACTTCTTGGCAGAATGGGGTTGGACTGGATGGTCCACGAGGTCTCTTCCAACTCTAGGATTCTACTAGCTGTACCCGGCACATGTTGCTGTGGCCAGCCTTCCCTCTCTCTTTCTTTCCTTCTTCCTTTCTCTCCTTCCTTCTCTTTTTTTCTTTCCCTCTCTCCTTCCTTCCTTCCTTCCTCCCTCCCTCCCTTCTCTTCCTCTTCCCTTCCTTCCCTCCCTTTTCTTTTCCCTTCCTCTTTCCCCCCTTTCTTCCTTCTCTACCTATTCTTGGACTGTAACTCCAAGCAGTCCTCCTGATCAATCTATCTACCTACCTATCTCTATCTAAACTATCTATCTTATATATCTGGAGGATTGGTGGGAGTTGCAGGTGGTTTTGCCACTTCCTTCCTCTGAAATACATTCCATACGATTGGGTATTCATGATGGTCTCCCATCCAAGTACTAGCCAAATCTGACCCCACTTAGCTTCCAAGATTGGGTGAGATCAGTTGCCTTTGTGGTATTTAGGCTTTTAGGTTGCAGATCCCTTACTTTTATTGTCTTATTTTATTATTTAATGCATACACACTCATTTACTTAATAGTAAGGTTTTTTGTAAATCAGTGGGATACTATTTCAATTAAATCTGTGTCGTAGCGAGCAATAAATTCCACACACAGCTGCTTACTCTTCTTTCTTCATCATCTACACTGTTTTATGCTAAACATGCTCAGCTTTTCATTCTTGCTTTTTATGGAATGATGGGATGATGATGATGATTTGATTGCTGTGAGTTTTCCAGGAAGAATTAAGACAGTAATTAATGAACACCACTCAGAAACAGGAGAACTCCAGACAATAAGCAACCAAGTGCCAGGTTGCTTCGAGTTTTCTGGGCTGTATGGCCATGTTCCAGAAGCATTCTCTCCTGACGTTTGTTAGTAGGCCTCATTATAAAAAGGCCTCACTGTTACTTCACTTCAGTGGGAGAAAGGTCTCTGTCTGCGAGAGCTGGCTGTTAGGAATTGTGGGAGTTGCCAAGTCCAAAACAGCTGGAGGGCCGAAGTTTGCCCATGCCTGTTCTACAGCATTGAGGCATGTCAGTGAAAGTAGTGCCAAACTGCATTAATTGAACAATGTGGTTGCACACATAGTATAACACTCGAACCGTTATATCATGCTGGCTCTCTATACTTTAACAATGGATTTTTGTATATCTGTTTCTTAAATCTGCATCTGTTTTTATTTTTATCAATTGCTTGAGTCCTATTTCTAGGACAAAGGGTTTTTCTGAGCATCAGCAGCATCCTTGCATTTAACTGCTTCTTACGCATCTGCTGATCCCGAAGACCAAGCAAAAAGCCCCAGGTCTCAATAAAATTGTTTATTATCACAAGCTGAACATGAATTATGTCAACGACGGCATCCAGCACGGCTTCACAAAGGCTCAGACGTGCCATGTCCTACGAGAACCTGAAAACACAGTCAATAAAACACAGCCCCTGCACCAGACCTTGTTAAGTCTGTAAAAACACGCAAATGCCATTATCAGACAAAGGATTATTACTGGGAAGAGGATCTGTTCTAGAGGTAAAACACGCTGCCAAAATGTGCTGTCTTTCAAAACAGTTTCAGACCACCCGATGACTCCCATCTGGCAGCCTTGTAAATAGCTGCCTACGAAGACTGTAAAAGAGGAAGAAAAGCTGACAAATCCAAGCAAAGCAAAGCAAATTCCAATGCGTATCACGCCAAAGAAAACGGTTCGCCATCCCTGACATTTACCACCCTTCTGTTTATTTTTAACTTCAACAGACAAGCAAAACATGCCTGTGCATGGCATTCCTTCTCCTGTCATATTGCACATTGTCTCATTAAATACATGTATGTGTCCATCACCCCCTTTTTCCTCTTTTGCAACCCTTTTCTGAAACCAAGCACAGATTATAGAAATAGTTCCAGTTCTTCCCAGAAATAATTTTACCCATCTGCTCAGATATGAGAGCCATTGTGCCTTGTGTTTTTGTCAATTGACTCTTCTCATGGGATCAAGCAGCGAAGCTTTTCCTGGGCTGGGTTGCTGTGAGTTTTCTGGGCTGTATAGCCATAGTCCAGAAGCATTATCTCCTGACGTTTCACCCACATTTGTGGCAGGCAGAGGTGATGAGGATGCCTGCCATATATGTGGGAGAAACATCAGGAGAAAATGCTTCAGGAACATGGTCATACAACCTAGAAAACTCACAGCAATTCAGTGATTCCAGCCATGAGGTCCTTCAACAACACATTTTCCTGCGCTGTATTATGCAAAGGATGATGCATCTAGGAAACTATGAATGTATCTGCACTGTAGACTGAATGCATTTTGATGCCACTTTAATTGCCATGGTTCCATGCTATGGAACGATGGGAGTTGTAGTTTTGCAAAGGCCAAAGAGTACTGTTTTTGTTTTTTCCATGTCAAGAACAACTTTGAGAAACTGCAAGTCGCTTCTGGTGTGAGATAATTGGCTGTCTGCAAGGATGTTGCCCAGGAGACGCCCGGATGTTTTTGATGTTTTTATCACCCTTGTAGGAGGCTTCTCTCATGTCCCTGCATGGGGAGCTGGAGCTGACAAAGGGAGCTCATCAATGCTCTTCCCGGATTCGAACCTCCAACCTGTCAGTCTTCAGTCCTGCCGGCACAAGGGTTTAACCCATTTGCGCCACCGAGCGCTGGTGCATCAGTAATCGACAACTTCCATAATTCCATAGCATTGAGCCATGGCAATCAACGAGGTATCAAACTGCATTAATTCTACAGTGTAGAAACCCCCTTCTCCTGCAGAGGATCGTTGCCGTGTTGCGGTGCTGGAGCTTGAGCACCCCAATGACGCCACGAGCGAAACCATGAAGGGACACCCAAGGCAAGAAAGGTCATGGCAACCTTAGAAGATTGACTCCTGTGGCCCAAACTACACAGCAAACAACACCTTTACCCTCTTAACATGTACAGGAATTAAAATTTAAATGGTAAATAAATAATGGAGAATGCAGTCTTGCTTTCTAGCCTTCTGCTTTTTCCTGTCGTCTGTCCCTTCAAATCTTTTGGTTCAACTCACTAGCTCTGACAAGGAATTACAAACTGGCTTTCTAGTTTCTAATTCATATTGACAACAGAGTTTTAGTTTTCATGCAGAAACAAAAGCACTTCCAAGAGAAACCAGCTTTTCACAGGATCTGCCAACAGCCTGGCTATTTCTGTGTATTTTTTGACCCAGTCCTGTGTTAAAGCAGTCCTACATTTTGCCAAAAAAACCAAAAATCTGAAGTTCAACTCTAACAGTGCTGATAGAAATACTGCATCCATTGCACATGACTACGGACCTCAGATCAGACATATGGAAAATAGAATTCCTCTTTGGGTATTTTTATTTTCTTCGAAGCACAACCAGCTCCATTCTGGAGGAAAAGGTGGCTCATTTTTTAAAATAGATAGAAAGAAAATAGTCAGCTTCCCCACCCACTGTGGAGTTAATTCTAAACTCCAATGGGAACCTAGGGTGCATCTACACCCTAAAATTAATGCAGCCTGAAATCACTTCACTTGCAATGGCTCAGTGCTATGGAATCATGGCTATAGCAGTTTTACAAGGTCTCTGGCAGAGTGTTGGTGCCTCACCAAACTACAAATATCAGGATCTCATAGGATTGAATCACAGCAGTTAATAGTGTCAAACCGTATTAATTCTACAGTGTAGAGCCAGACCTGATCTGATAGTAATATATTTATTCCTGGAGCCCCTGGTGGCACAGCGGGTTAAACTGCTGAGCTGCTGAACTTGCTGACCAAAAGGTCAGCAGTTTGAATCCGGGGAGCAGGGTGAGTTCCAACTCTTTGCCCCAGCTTCTGCCAACCTAGCAGTTTGGAAACATGCAAATGTGAGTAGATCAATAGGTACTGCTTCAGCGGGAAGGTAACAGTGCTCCATGCAGTCATGCTGGCCACATGACCTTGGAGGTGTCTACAGACAACGCCAGCTTAGAAATGGAGATGAGCACCACCCCCCAGAGTCAGACATGACTAGATATAATGTCAGGGGAATCCTTTACCTTTACTTTATCTATAGTTTTTCACTTTCATGGGGGTCCTTTGTCCCTAACCAAGCAAATGTCAATGCCTGACTGTATTGTCACTGAGATGCTTTCCTATTTAAATGTTATCTTAAGTAGAAATTGGTAACCATTCATATCCATAAAATAATGTTTGGGTTATTTAGTTGCAAGTCCACTTATTCCTAAGTCTGCAAACATTAAAGTAAATACTACCGACTTATACAACACTAGCAAAACAGGTACCATTTTACAATTGATATGTGCTTTATACCTTCCAACATGTATCGTTATGAAAATGTGACTGGAGGTTTAGCACAGCTGGTAAACCATCAGCAATTATGAAGATCTATCAACCAAAAGGTTGCAAGTTCGAAGCCCTGGGTTGGCGTGAGCTGCCAACTGTTAGCCTAGCTCATTGTTTACCTAAGCAACTCGAAAACAGCTTTAGCTGTGATTAGAGAAATTAGGTACCACTAAAAGCGGGGGAGGTGCTTTATGATGCCATAAAGAAAAAAGATCAGAAAATGCTGGGCAACCAGAAGGAAGGAGGAAGTCCTGACGACTCTTTGTCATAGAGGATAGAGCAACAGCACCCCCTGGACTCAAGCCCAACCTTCGATAGCACCAAAAACAGCTGGACACTGATTCGAAACAAACCACCTCATTCTGTCTGTGTATTGTCTATACAAAGCGGCATTCAATTTTTGCCGTGTATGTGTACTGCAATCCGCCCTGAGTCCCCTTCGAGGTGAGAAGGGTGAAATATAAATATATTATTATTATTATTACTATTATTATTATTTTCAAAATGGCAAGAACCATGAATAAGAAGGGATCCACACACTAAGCAGCAGTTTGCTTTTGCATGGACTCACAGAGAACGGCAAGGTCGTGGTGATGCTGATGTTCAATGCATTGTCCTCACAACCTCTGAGGATGCTTGCCATAGATGCAGGTGAAACATCAGGAGAGAATACTTCTAGAACATGGCCATATAGTCTGAAAAACCTACAACAACCTGATGATGATATTGATGATGATGATCCTTCCCTAAGAGACTCAAAATGACTGCTCTCTTCCTCTCTCTGCTGCCAAGTGCAAGCTACTTCTGCATTTCTCTTTCAGCTTGTAGGAAACAATGATGGAAAGTAGGAGGAAGAGAGAGAAACAGGGACATTTTTAAATCAGCTGAAAAATTGGATTAATTGGGACCCTGCAAGATTAAGACAGCTAGCGTGTACGGTGCTTGAACTCAACTCCAAAACTTTTTTGCAGCTTTAAAAAAGAACTGGGCAATCAACTCTAATGCTAAAGCAAAACATCTCCTTTGCAGCTCTTTCCTTCCCCCAACGTATTGTGAAGCAGGACAATGAATATTCATATTCCATGGTAGCCTTATAAATGTGGATCTGATCATGACTTCTCTCTTTAGAGGCAAGAGGAGACAGCTGCTGAATCATCATCGATGGGAACCCACGTAAATTATTTAGCTTAATGTGGGATGGATCTAAAGCTCCTTCCCTCTTAAAGAATTTACCTCCCTTGGAGGAAGGGGACTTTGAAATCTAGATCCTATAGTTTGATTACTCTGTTGCTCCATAGAACCCCTTCCATGCTGCCTCTATATTCATAGAATCATAGAATCAAAGAGTTGGAAGAGACCTCATGGGCCATCCAGTCCAACCCCCTGCCAAGAAGCAGGAATATTGCATTCAAATCACCCCTGACAGATGGCCATCCAGCCTCTGTTTAAAAGCTTCCAAAGAAGGAGCCTCCACCACACTCCAGGGCAGAGAGTTCCACTGCTGAACGGCTCTCACGGTCAGGAAGTTCTTCCTCATGTTCAGATGGAATCTCCTCTCTTGTAGTTTGAAGCCATTGTTCTGCATCCTAGTCTCCAAGGAAGCAGAAAACAAGCTTGCTCCCTCGTCCCTGTGGCTTCCTCTCACATATTTATACATGGCTATCATATCTCCTCTCATCCTTCTCTTCTTCAGGCTAAACATGCCCAGCTCCTTAAGCCACTCCTCATAGGGCTTGTTCTCCAGACCCTTGATCATTTTAGTCACCCTCCTCTGGACACATTCCAGCTTGTCAGTATCTCTCTTGAATTGTGGTGCCCAGAATTGGACACAATATTCCAGGTGTGGTCTAACCAAAGCGGAATATTCCAAGATCTGATCCTAGATTATGTTTATTCCAGATTATTAGGCAGTGGAGACTAATATAATCTAGTTTAAAGCAGATAATCTAGGATCAGGGCAGTGTAGGAAGGGCCTTAGATTCTCCTGTTTCGCCTTCCAATTGCTGCTGATATCTTTACTAGGTATTTTAAATTACCCTATGTTGTTTCTTTGTTTGATAGAATAGGGATTATTCATGAAAATCTCTTGGGAAGACAGGCATATAAATGTCAATGTGTTGGAAGAAGCAAAGGCCACCAGCACTGAAGCGATGCTCCTCAACCATCAACTCCGCTGGACCGGCCACGTTGTCCAAATGTCCGGTTACTGTATCCCAAAGCAGTTACTCTACTCCAAACTCAAGATCAGAAAATGGAATGGTGGTGGACAGGAAAGGAGATTTAAGGATGGGGTTAAAGCCAACCTTAAATACTGTGACATAGACACTGAATACTGGGAAGCCCTGGCACTTCAGTGCTCTAAGTGGAGGTCAGCTGTGACCAGCAGTGCTACAGAATTCGAAGAGGCACAAATGGAGGGTGAAAGGGAAAATATGCCAAGAGAAAGGCACATCAAGCCAACCCTGACTGGGACTGCATTCCATCTGGAAACCGATGTCCTCACTGCGGGAGCCACCTACGGACCCACCGCCAAGACACCACATCTAGAAGACAATCATCCTCGTGCTATGAGGGATCTCCTATGTAAGTCATAGAATCATAGAATCCTAGAGTTGGAAGAGACCTCATGGACCATCCAGTCCAACCCCCTGCCAAGAAGGATTATTGCATTCAAAACACCCCTGACAGATGGTCATCCAGCCTCTAAAAACAGTAATTAAAAACAGCATTCCTTTGGTCATTCTACATGAAGTACTTTTAGTCTGAAAGAAGTATAAGGCTCTTTTGACTCACTTTATGGAGATCATCTCAACTTTAACATTTCACAGATATGGAACAAATATATCAATGACGGATTATTTTGATTGTTGCTGGACACTTGCATTTTCTCCACTTTGAGCCCAATTTTGAATAAAGTTTAATTGGATCCCAAAGATGTCGTTTGTGTCTACATTGTAGTCACTGCAGTTTGACACCACTTTAACTGACATGGTTTAATGCCATGAACTCCTGTGAGTTGTAGTCTGATGATGCACCCGTAACCTTTTTAGTAGAGAAGATGTTGTAAAACTAGAACTCTCATGATTCCAAAACATAGAGCCATGGCAATTAAAGTTGTGTCAAACTGCATTAATTCTACAATGTAGATGCACCCTTAGCCCTGCTGACTTGCTTCAATATAAGAAGATTTAAGAGAAGTTTGTATTATCTGTGAAATTGAAAAGAAGTATTAACTTTTTGTTCTCCAGTTGCATCTGGAGATGATGTGTAGTCTACAACTGTCTATGCCAGATATTTATTTTTATATTAGATTACAAAGGATAGCAATCAATTAACAGTTGAAATGAGCTGGAGGAAGACCAAAGCAAAATATTGCTGTTATTTTTCCAGTACTGTAAATACCCAAACATGTTAGGTCCAGGATTTTTGATGTTTTGCAAATACAAACTGATTCTTCAAGGGGGAGGGGGATTATCCAGAGAAAGAAAATGCAATGAACTTATTTCGTCTGCTCATGAAATAAAAATGTTGGTTTCCATCTCATGTTAAACATCAAGGGTTGAATGAAAAGTAATGCCTCCACCTTCATTGCTTGGGTTTGGATGGGAATATTTTAATAAATCAAATGCAGAAATAATTCTTACAGTGTGACTACTGCTATTCACTTTTTCACATAATCAACAGACAATTGGATACAAGTTTTCTGAAGCCGTCAAAGAAGAAGTCGAAACCCTGTTTCCACAACCAGCATCTCAGTTCTCTCAACGTCTTCATCAGAAGCATAATGATGTCCCCGCAGATCTTCTTTCATTATCAGGAACAGATGGAAGTCAGAAGATGCTAAATCTGGACTGTATGGAGGATGTCGTACGGTGGTGAGATCCAGTCTCTGAAGTTTTAAGTCCGTGCGCTTTCATTTCAGGCGTCAGCATCCTGGGTACCCATCGTGCACAGATCTTCCAATAGCCAAGCAAAGCAATAATGTGACCCACACGTTCTTGTGAAAAGCCGACTGTGCTTGAAATTTCTCTCTGAGTGATACGACGGTCGTCCTGAATCAATATGTCAACCTTTTGCTTGTGAAACTCAGTGGTTGCTGTCACAGGACATCCAACTATTTGTTTGTCACGCAAGTCAGATGTTCCCACCTCAACATCTTTAAACTTACTGGCCCAACGACACACAGTACTCACATCAACACAATCACCATAAAAAGCTTGCATTCTCTGATGAATCTTCTTTGGGGTGACACCTTCTGCTGTCAAGAATTCAATGACTACACGTTGCTTAAGTCGCATTGACTGACCGTCTGCGCAGGGTTCCATACTTCATACTTTAACAACACAACTGTTCAATGCTAAGGCTTTCTGCCAAAATGGAACTGTAGAGGAGACTCTACTGAACAAGCCAGTACCTGCTGCATACCAGTACTGCCATCTGTTGAGGAGTTACGAAGGTGGAGGCATTACTTTTCATTCAACCCTTCTATTAAGACAATGCTTGCAAGTTGCAGGGAAGCTCCAAACACCCAATGGATGAACATGCAAGAATTGCCACGCGTTATTGTCTCAGCTCTAGGGCTCCATCTGAGTTCTGGAGGAACTCTTTTTATCATCGGAGAATGGGGAAGCCTTTGCCCTCGTGCAGCCACAAAACTGGGAGATTACAAAACACTGCTAAACCCTCACATAATCACTCTTTTTGGCAAAAGCTCCAGAAATGTTTGCCTGGTCACAAGAACATTTATCCAATGGTTTGATCTGAAGAGAACAAGCAGCAGTATGTCCTAGCTGTAATAGACTTATATTTCTCAACCATCAAAAGTGCAAACTGTTATTAAACAAAGAATTGCTTTATATTTTTGTCTTGCCTATCTCCCCTCCAATGCTGGGAGGCTCACCGTGAAAATGGACAATTTCATTACATTCAGCGCATGATATACAAAAACAATGTTGGGCTGCAGCTACATGATACCTTTTCTGTGCCATTTTTGGGAACCAAGAATATGAAGTTGCCACATATGTTTACATACTATTGATCCACTTGACCTAGTGTTACCTTACTCTCCAGGTTGTTAAGAGCATGATTTTTTTTCAAAAACCTGAATTGCATTTCTATCTATAATCCATCAACAGGTCCAATGATTGCACCTTGGATTGTAAAAATTCAAACACATTGTCTGCAGAGTACTTATAAATGGTTGAGCATTTGGAAAACATAAATAGGATCAGTGGGACAAAAAAAGAAAATGGTCCTTGATGCTTTATTACAGTTTTACTGGGTCCCCATCCCGTCCCCTTTCTTCACTGACCAAACTTACACTTAGAAAAGTAACATGCAATTCAGGTGCAGTATAAGCATGACTTCAGAAAGATGAAAGCAATGGGACTGGTGAATTTGAATAAGAGTAGGCTAGACTCCCATAGGATATTCTGAGAAAGGGCAGAGACAAAACTTAATATAGTAAAGGTAAAGGTTTCCCCTTGATTTTAAGTCTACTTGTGTCCGACTCTGAGGTTGATGCTCATCTCCATTTCTAAGCCAAAGAGACAGTGTTTTCCGTAGACACCTCCATGACCATGTGGCCGGCATGACTGCATGAAGCGCCGTTACCTTCCTGCCCAAGTAGTATCTATTGATCTACTTCCATGTTTTCGAACTGCTAGGTTGGCAGAAGCTGGGGCTAACAGTGGGAGCTCATCCTTCTCCCCAATTTGAACCGCCGACCTTTCAGTCAGCAAGTTCAGCAGCTCAGCAGTTTAACCCGCTGCACCACCGGGGGCTCCACACTTAATATAAGCACCCCTTTAATTGTTGTGATTGCCTACTATTCATTCTAAGAAAGACAAAGGAAAACTGAGGATACAACTGTGGTGCTATGAGCAGAAACATGTCTCTGTGCTGCATTATAAAAATATGTTATGTGAGGTAGTGAGGTCACCTCACTACCTCTGAAGATGCTTGCCATAGATGCAGGCAAAACGTCAGGAGAGAATGCCTCTGGAACATGGCCATATAGCCCGAAAAAACCTACACCAACGCAGTGATTCCGGCCATGAAAGCTTTTGACAATATACTGTTGTATTATTTAGAAAAATACCTACAATCAAGTTAAAGGACATTGGTAAAAGATTTTGCCTTCTTAGTGTAAAGTACTTGGACTGACTCTCAAACACTGGTTATTTTGTAATGTGCGTTCTACATCGAAGTAAAAGTAAACACAGAATAAACTCCCTTCCTGTCAAAGAGTGATTTTGCACTGCAGTTACGTCACAAAATAAGTTAATAGTTGGGTTGTTGTAGGTTTTTTTGGGCTATATGGCCATGATCTAAAGGCATTTTCTCCTGACGTTTCGCCTGCATCTATGGCAAGCATCCTGTATCTATGGCAAGTATCCTCACTGCCTCTGAGGATGCTTGCCATAGATGCAGGCGAAACATCAGGAGAAAATGCCTTTAGATCATGGCCATATAGCCCGAAAAACCTACAACAACCCAGCCATGAAAGCCTTTGACAATACATTAAGTAAACTGTTATTTTATTATTTATTTAAAACATTTATATTCCCCCTTTCTCACCCCGAAGGGGACTCAGGGCGGACGGAGCACAACATACAAACGGCAAACATTCAGTGCCAGAACATGAATTCATTATATGCATACATAAACATTAAAAACATTTGTCTCAACATTACAATACACTGTTTAAAACCATCTTGATCAGCTGCATCTAATCTAATAGGCCTGGTAAGGTTTCCTATCGCTGCTTTATTGCACTTTCCCAAAAGCTTGGGCTTTCCTTTTTCCTTACCCCTGTACTGAAAAGTCAAAGCGTGTTTTGAGAAATCAAAACCTGAGATCAGAACAGGATTTAATAACAATTTCCATCGCAACCCGATCCCACCCTCTTTGTACGCAAACACAAATGCATGAAAAGCACTTTTTTTGTCACGCCACAGAAAAACAAAACAACAATGTCATGCTCCCATTGAAATGCTTTTAATGGAAAATTGCATGTGGGTGAAATCCATTTATGAAAAAGACACGACAAAAAAAATGAGATAGGAAGCTTCATAGCCCACCTTTCTTCTTGACTGGCATTCTTGCTGTAATTCCTGGCACGGGATACAAGAACTTATCTACCGGTATCAAAAGTGTCCCGCTGGGATTGCCTTGTGAGGTCAGTAGTTTGCCATCCAACTCAACACACTTATACAGTTTAGCTTTTAGAAACGGATCTCTAGATCTCCATTTTCCACAGTCGCGCGCAGCTTGTTCCAGCTCAAAAACTTCCACTCATCGAACAGCAACAGGGAGGGGAGAAAAAGTTTGTAGAGTTGTCAAAATCTGTAAAATATTTCCCAAGCTATAAAAATATACAAGAGAAAACATCCATCAGCCTACAAAATCGTACAAGAATCCCTCGTTGACAGCCAAGGGGTTTGTTTTTGTTTTTGTTCGAAAATAGAAATTAGTTGAACGTAGGAAATACAATTAAGGCACAGTCCGAGTCTTGGCAGTCCGAATAATCCACTTCAACGCATTCTGGCACCGAGAAGCTTAGAGCCAAACAATCCAAACAAAATTTCAGAAGAAGACAAATGCAGTTCCGAGGGAATTTTTTCTTTCCTTGTTGGAATCACAGGTGACTTGATATCAATTAGATACAACACTGGATGTACACAATGCTCTTCTGCGCCCAAGGTCCAGATTTCACTCGGCTATCCAAACAGCCGTCACTTGCATTTTTATTTCCTCCACCCAGCCTTCTGGCCTTTAATGTTCCTCTGATCCTCAGCTGTATTAAGCCCAAGAGGATTGAAAGCAATCCCCCGAATGGAATTATTAAAGTGACAGTGCTATTCGCAGGGCAGACTGGTGGAACAGACGCTTGTGCATCGGAGTCACTGACTTCTTGCCATCTTCGCTCAGCAGCAGCAGCTGCCTAATGAGAGAGGAGCAAAGTTTGTACAAAAGCTTCCCCAAATGTGATGCGAAGAGGCTGGGATATCAATGGAGAACAAAGGAGGCCATGCAGTCAGCCCAGAGATTCCTTGTTTATTGGCACAGCTGGTTGGCCTCACCACAACCTCGTATTTTCCCCGTTTTTCCTGCAAGGAAAAGAAATGCATTAAGAGTTTTCTTTTCTTTCTGGAACGTTGACAACAAAGCATCAATATGTTGTCGAAGGCTTTCATGGCCGGAATCACAGGGTTGCTGTGAGGTTTCCAAGCTGTATGACCATGTTCCAGAAGCATTCTTTCCTGACATTTCACCTGCATCTATGGCAGGCATCTCAGAGGTTGTGAGGTCTGCTGGAAACTTAGGCAAGTGGGGTTTATATATCTGTGGAATGTCCAGGGTGGGAGAAAGAACTCTTATCTGCTTGAGGCAAGAGTGAATGTTGCAATCGGCCATTGTCATTAGCATTTAATGGCCTTGCAGCTTCAAAGCCTGGCTGATTGCTGCCTGGGGGAATCCTTTGTTGGGAGGTGGCCTTGATTGATTCATGTTTGGAATTCCTCTTTTTTCTGGATAGGGTATTTTATTTACTGTCCTAATTTTAAAGGGGTTTTTAAAATGCTGGCACATTTTGTTCATTTTCATGGTTTTCTCCTTTCTGTTGTGGATTTCATTGAAATCAACAAGCATGTGGACAATTTCAACAGAAAGGAGGAAACCATGAAAACGAACAAAATCTAGCTACCAGTATTTATTTATTTTTAAAAAACAACCCTAAAATCAGGACAGTAAATAAAGAGCAACACTTAAAAAACAGGGGAATTCCAGAAATGAACCTATCAGGGCCAGCTAACACCTCCCAACAAATGATTCCCCCAGGCAGGATGCAGCTAGGCTCTGAAGCTGCAAGGCCATTAAATGTTAATCAAGGTGGCCAATGGCAACATTCACATTTGCTTCAGGCAGACAAAAGTTCTTTATCCCACCCTGGACATTTCACACATATATAAACCTAACTTGCCTATTTTCCAACAGACCTCACAACCTCTGAGGATGCCTGCCACAGATGTGGGCAAACGTCAGGAGATAATGCTTCTGGAACATGGCCATACAACCCAGAAAACTCACAGCAACCCAATGGATCAAAGTGCAATTTAGTCTGCAAATGTTTCCCTTTAGACACGCAAAGCTACAACAGAAGTCACAAACAAACCTGCATTGCAATTATCTTCTTTAAAGGGTAAACATTTTGTTCAGGAAGGCAATACAGATTTTGGTGGAAAGCAGACACAAACCTATATTTCTGCTTTGACATAAACATATTTCTGTCTCCCCATAAAGAAGTAATATTGTCACAATCTGGGTTTTTTTATTGTTTCTGCATAAAGGCATAATGCACCTTCTTTAGGGTAAAGCAGAACAGAGCCTAAAACTGTTTACATAAAGAATAAAGTTGCAGTGAAGGGCAATGAAGAACACAAACGTGGGCGGTTATCTTTAGATGCACCTGTTAAGCAACGTAACAACACAAAGCAGCACAGAAACCCTGAAATATGGATTCTGCAGAAATAGCAGAAAGTATTTAAAAAACAAGAAGTCAGCAGGAGAGACAGAGCAAAAATACAGCACAGCAGGAGAAGAATTAGATCCAAAGATGGGGGATGTTTAAAGAGTCACAGCAATCCAACAAACACACATAGAAGGGTTTCTTAAAAGCCTGGCCTGAATGATGGAAATGCTAACAATTTGGGAAGAGGCAATTGAGAGTGATGGATTGGAGTTCTTGTCCACATAGAGGCATCAGTCAAGGAAAAAGCATAAGCTTAACCTTGATTCATGAAACAGAGAATAAATGCAATTTAATGACTGCAATAAATTGCACCAAAGTTTGTAAATAAATGAGGTGATGATTGAGTAATAAATGCAGAATGGAGGGTGGAAGGTGAATTTGCAGGTAGATGGTGATTGGCTGGGACAGTGAAAGGAAAGAAGGTATCAATAGAGCAGGAGAAGGAGGTATATGAAGAAACAAGACTCCAAAGAGAAACTACTGACTGTGGAAATTTGGGATGAGGAATTTGGGATGAGGAAAGATCTCAGATAAGGCAAGATAAAACTGAAGTGTGTAGACTGGCAATATCATACTAATAATACAGAATAACTTCACTCAGAATGTGCTATAAGTCGGAAAGATGTAAATAATTGGTTTCCAATAAAGTTATATTTGTTATTATTGGGTTGCTGTGAGTTTTCTGGGCTCTATGGTCATGCTCCAGAAGCACTCTCTCCTGATGTTTTGCCCACATCCTCAGAGGTTGTGAGGTCTGCTGGAAACCAGGAAAATGATGCACTTTTCTCTGTCCTTAATGAAGGCCTAACCCCACCGTTCCTCCTTCTTGGGCTCCTCCCTCACAACTACTCTTTTTCTACTCTTATCTCATCCAGGGTTTTATCATTTTATCTTGTGCATCTGGCCCGCCCACTGTGTTTGACTCTTATTATGTTATTTGCACTGTTTATTTTATCTTGTTACTTTATGTATTTTGTTGTGATGTAATTTTTTGTTGTTTTGTATTGTATTTCTGGGCTTGGCCTCATGTTAGTCGCCCCGGGTCCCCTTTGGGGAGATGGTGGCAGGGTACAAATAAAAAAATATTATTATTGGGTTGTTGTAGGTTTTTTCAGGCTATATGGCCAGATTCTGGAGGTATTCTCTCCTGACCTTTCACCTGCATCTATGGCAAGCATCCACAGAGGTAGTATCCTCACTACCTCTGAGGATGCTTGCCACAGATGCAGGCGAAATGTCAGGAGAGAATGCCTCTAGAACATGGCCACATAGCCCGAAAAAACCTACAACAACCCAGTGGTTCCAGCCATTAACCTTCGACAATACATTATTGTTATTATTTGAAACAGAACAAGCAGACAAGATCACTCTGCTGGCTGTTGAATTGGATCACACGTCGGACACTTCCCAAGTGTCTAAGACTGTGTGATGTATCAGCGAATAATGCATACAGATCCCAGTAAGGTGGCCATTTGCAGCTGGTAATTTTGTCAGCGCCAATTGTGTTTAAGTGCAGGCCGAGGTCTTTAGGCACTGCACTCAGTGTGCCGATCACCACTGGGACCGCCTTGACTGACTTGTGCCAGTCTTTGCAGTTCGATCTTTAAATCCTCATATCGTGTCAGCTTTTCCAGTTGTTTGTCTTCAATCCAGTACTACTACTACTACTATTATTATTATTATTCATTCATTCTGCAGTGTAGGTGCACCCTTCACTGTAACGTTTTGAGAAAGGATATTTTTATATCACAAAACTGAGCAAAGTTTGGAGATTTGGGGAAAAAATGGAGAAGACAAAGACAAAATGTATGTAATGCTGTGAGCTGGCAGATTTGACGTGCGTGCTATAAGGATGACTAAAAAGCTTGTGGGAAGAAATCATAAAATGCAATGTTAAAAGACAATCAATTGTGCTAGGTACATTTTAGGAAGAGCTATGAAGGCATGACAAAAGACACTGTCAAGATATAGGGACAGAGTGGGATTCTTTAGAGCAGGAATGGGCAACCTTCCACCCTCCATTGGACTTCAATTCCCTACCGGCTGTTAGGAATTGTGGGAGTTGAAGTCCAAAACACCTGGAGGGCCAAAGTTTGTCCATGCCTGCTTTAGAGTCACATGAGCTACACTTCTAGGATTGCATGAAGTGAGACTCCAATGCTCAAGCCATTATATCCTGCTGATTCTACTCCCTCAATTTCCCTTCTGCTGCCATCTATAGACTTGAAGAAAGAGCTAGAGACAAAAAGTGGTGTCTTAATAAAGCAGGAGTTATGAGGAAGGAGTTATGGAAACAAAGCAAAACAGCTTATGATATTGACTGGTCACGTCAGCGAGAAACTGAGAGTTCATCTACGTTATAGAATTAGTGCAGTTTGACACCACTTACGGAATGATGCTGCAGAATCATGGTTTTGTTTTGGGTTTTTTTCATGTCAGGAGCAACTTGAGAAACTGCAAGTCACTTCTTGTGTGAGAGAACTGGCCGTCCGCAAGGACGTTGCCCAGGGGACGCCTGGATGTTTTACCATCCTATGGGAGGATTCTCTCATGTCATAGAATCATAGACTCAACGAGTTGGAAGAGACCTCATGGGACATCCAGTCCAACCCCCTGCCAAGAAGCAGGAAAAACGAAATGCAAAGATACAGAATGGGGGACAATGCCTGGCTCGAGAGCAGTATGTGTGAAAAAGATCTTGGAGTCCTTGTGGACAACAAGTTAAACATGAGCCAACAATGTGATGTGGCGGCAAAAAAAGCCAATGGGATTTTGGCCTGCATCAATAGGAGCATAGCGTCTAGATCTAGGGAAGTGATGCTACCCCTCTATTACGCTTTGGTTAGACCACACCTGGAATATTGTGTCCACCACAATTCAAGAGAGATATTGACAAGCTGGAATGTATCCAGAGGAGGGCGACTAAAATGATCAAGGGTCTGGAGAACAAGCCCTATGAGGAGCGGCTTAAGGAGCTGGGCATGTTTAGCCTGAAGAAGAGAAGGCTGAGAGGAGATACGATAGCCATGTATAAATATGAGAGAGGAAGTCACAGGGAGGAGGGAGCATGGTTGTTTTCTGCTTCCTTGGAGACTAGGACGTGGAACAATGGCTTCAAACTACAAGAGAGGAGATTCCATCTGAACATGAGGAAGAACTTCCTGACTGTGAGAGCCGTTCAGCAGTGGAACTCTCTGCCCCTGAGTGTGGTGGAGGCTCCTTCTTTGGAAGCTTTTAAACAGGGGCTGGATGGCCATCTGTCAGGGGTGATTTGAATGCAATATTCCTGCTTCTTGGCAGGGGGTTAGACTGGATGGCCCATGAGGTCTCTTCCAACTCTTGATTCTATGATTCTAGGAATATTGCATTCAAATCACCCCTGACAGATGGCCATCCAGCCTCTGTTTAACAAACCTCCAAAGAAGGAGCCTCTACCACACTCCGGGGCAGAGAGTTCCACTGCTGAACGGCTGAAACCAGGAAGGGGAAGAGAACGAAAATTCACATACAGATTGATTGTCCCTTACCAATAGTTTTCTTCCAAGCACGGCTTGGAAGAAAATGATATCCGCAGCTGGAAAACTATTATCGCTTCCGGCAGACCCATCCAGTCAATTTAAAACAATGTTTCTGGAACATAGTCATACAGGCCTGAAAACCCAGTGATTACGGCCATGAAAGCCTTCGACAACACATATGAAATTTAACTTCTCATTTTTATTATTAGTACTGGTGCCAATCTTTGTTCTACCATTTTCAATATATGCCTTGTCATAGTAGTTTATGTCATATGTTGCACCTGATGAGGAGAGGTGAACAGCAAATAAAATTTTGGAGCAATATTACATTTGTGTATACAATAGACTCTCAGTTAACCGGCACCTATGGGAATTGTTTGGTGCTGAATAAATGTAGTTCCTGGTTGTTTGAGATTTACTATTGAAAATAGACCTAATTAATACTACACTCCATACTATAGCATTCCAAAAACTCCATACCAGGCCTGGGCAAACTTTGGCCCTCCAGGTGTTTTGGACTTCAACTCCCACAATTCCAGCTGTTAGGAATTGTGGGAGTTGAAGTCCAAAACACCTGGAGGGCCAAAGTTTGCCCAGGCCTGCTGTATACTGATTTGATATGATCAGAAAGCCCTCCCTGGGCAACCCATGTTGACAATACAGGTGTCTACACTGCAGAACTAACCCAGTTTAATACCACTTTAATTGCCATGCTTAAAAAGCTACGGAATCATGGGAATGTTAGTTTGGCGAGGCACCATCACACTTGGGCAGGCCTTGGAGAACTACAACTCCCACAATTCCACAGCACTGAGCCGTGGCAGTTATTTACCATGCTTAAAAAGCTATATAATCATGGGAATGTTAGTTTGGTGAGGCACCATCACGCTTGGGCAGGCCTTGGAAAACTACAACTCCCATTATTCCACAGCACTGGGACATGGCAGTTATTTACCATGCTTAAAAAGCTATATAATCATGGGAATGTGAGTTTGGTGAGGCACCAGCACGCTTGGGCAGGCCTTGTGAAACTACAACTCCCATTATTCCACAGCACTGGGCCGTGGCAGTTATTTGCCAAGCTTAAAAAGCTATGGAATCATGGGAATGTTAGTTTGGTGAGGCACAATCACGCTTGAGCAGGCCTTGGAAAACTACAACTCCCACGATTCCACAGCCCTGAGCCACGGCAGTTATTTGCCATGCTTAAAACGCTATGGAATCATGGGAATGGTAGTTTGGGGAGGCACCAACACGCTTGGGCAGGCCTTGGGAAACTACAACTCCCATTATTCCACAGCACTGAGCCATGGCAGTTATTTGCCATGCTTAAAAAGCTACGAAATCATGGGAATGTTAGTTTGGTGAGGCACCATCACACTTGGGCAGGCCTTGAAAAACTACAACTCCCACGATTCCACATCACCAGCCATGGCACTTATTTACCACGCTTAAAAAGCTATATAATCATGGGAATGTTACCTTGGTGAGGCATCATCACGCTTGGGCATGACTTGGAAAACTACAACTCCCACGATTCCACAGCACTTAGCCATGGCAGTTATTTACCATGCTTAAACAGCTATATAATCATGGGAATGTTAGTTTGGTGAGGCAACATCACGCTTGGGCAGGCCTTGGAAAACTACAACTCCCACAATTCCACAGCACTTAGCCATGGCAGTTATTTACCATGCTTAAAAAGCTATATAATCATGGGAATGCTAGTTTGGTGAGGCACCATCATGCTTGGGCATGCCTTGGAAAACTACAACTCCCACAATTCCACATCACCAGCCATGGCACTTATTTACCATGCTTAAAAAGCTATATAATCATGGGAATGTTAGTTTGGTGAGGCACCAGCTCGCTTGGGTAGGCCTTGGAGAACTACAACTCCCATTATTCCACAGCACTGGGCCATGGCAGTTAAAGAGGTATCGAAGTGGGTTAATTCCGCAGTGTAGATGCACCCAGTGAGGGGCTGAAGGCTGGAGGCCTCCCCCACCATCCCCCAAAGTGGTTTGAATCCTTTACCTGGCGAGGATGAGGCGGGCCCTTCAGCTCCATCGCCACCGAGGCTCCGTCTCGGGTCCTTCTGCTGCTGGTTCCTCCATCCTCTCCGCCCCTCCTCGCCTTAGCAACGCTTCAGCCACGGCCTTCTCATGATTGACAGCAAGGGACTCCCGCCCAGCCAATCGGAAGCTCCCCTCAGGAGAGGGCCGGAGGAGCAGGGACCAATGGGAGAGCGGGGATTGTGGGCGGGGCGAAAGGGGAGTCACCTGACCTGGACAAAATGGCGGCCCCCAAGGGGAAAGGGCGTGTGAGCCTTTCTTAGAGGGGATCCGGAGCGGATCTTCGCGTTGAAGAAGGTATGAATTACTGTACTATTATTTCTGCGGATTTACAATCAGAATCCCCAGAGCTCAAGTATTCCAGCGTTGTCTGAATTAGACCACACCTGGAATATAGTGTCCAATTCTGGGCACCACAATTCAAGAATGATATTGTGTCCAGAGGAGGGCGACTAAAATAATCAAGGGTCTGGAGAACAAGCCCTATGAGGAGCGGCTTAAGGAGCTGGGCATGTTTAGCCTGAAAAAGAGAAGGCTGAGAGGAGGCATGATAGGTAAAGGTAAAGGTAGTCCCCTGACATTGAGTCCAGTCATGTCTGACTCTGGGGTGTGGTGCTCATCTCCATTTCTAAGCCGAAGATCCAGCGTTGTCCATAGACACCTCCAAGGTCATGTGGCCGGCATGACTGCATGGAGCGCCGTTACCCTCCCGCCGGAGCGGTACCTATTGATCTACTCACATTTGCATGTTTACGAACTGCTAGGTTGGCAGAAGCTAGGGCTGACAGCGGAAGCTCACGCCGCTCCCCGGAATCGAACCTGCGACCTTTCGATCAACAAGCTCAGCAGCTCAGTGCTTTAACCCACTGCGCCACCGGGGGCTCCCTATATGTGAGAGGAAGCTACAAGGAGGAGGGAGCAAGCTACTTTACTGCTTCCTTCAAGACTAGGACGCGGAACAATGGCTTCAAACTACAAGAGAGGAGATTCCATCTGAACATGAGGAAGAACTTCCTGACTGTGAGCGCCATTCAGCAGTGGAACTCTCTGCCCCGGAGTGTGGTGGAGGCTCCTTCTTTGGAGGCTTTTAAGCAGAGGCTGGATGGCCATCTGTCAGGGGGGATTTGAATGCAATATTCCTGCTTCTTGGCAGGGGGTTGGATTGGATGGCCCAGGAGGTCTCTTCCAACTCTTTGATTCTATGAAATGCCCCATCTCTACTGCCATTCTATTCTGAAGCCTTTGACTGTGTGGATCATAATGTTGTTGTGTAGTCGTGTTGTTGTGTACTCCGTGACTCATGGATTAGCCCACACCAGAGCTCCCTGTCGGCCATCACCACCCCCAGCTCCTTCAGAGTCTAGCCAGTCACTTCAAGGATGTCATCCTTCCATCTTGCCCTTTTTGAGTTATGATGTCACTCAAAATGAGCAGAACTTTTTTGTACGACAAGCGACTGTCATCCATGCCATGGTCACGTCTAGGCTGGACTATTGCAACGCCCTGTATGTTGGCCTTCCTATGTCTACGACCCGAAAGCTCCGTATTGTTCAGAATGCGGCAGCCAGGTTACTCACAAGAACGCCCATGAAATGCCATATAACACCAGTGCTGCAACATTTACATTGGCTTCCAACTGAGTACCGTGGCCTGTATAAGATGTTAGTTCTGACCTTTAAAATTCTTTACAGCTAGGGTCCATCATACCTTAGGGACCACCTCTCCTTCTCCCATCATCGGAGGTCGCAATGACCAGCCCAACGTGACTTACTCTATATACCAGGTCCTAGAGAAGTGCACTTGGAAAGTACCAGATGCAGGGCTTTTTCTATTTCTGCCCTGCCTTATGGAATTCCTTGCCTCCCGATATGAGAGCCATGCGTGATTTAGGGCCTTTTACTCTAGCACTTAAGACCTGGCTTTTTACTAGAGCATTTGATCTCTGTTAATTTGTAATTTCTGTTTGTATGTATTTTATCTTTTACAATTTAGCTGTAAATCGCCTAGTGCATTCTCGGATGGAGGGCGATTAATAAGTAATTAAATATGATGATGATAATGCAGTTTATGAGCCATATAACACATTTTCTAGCTGCATTGTGTGTCAGTGCAGCTGGGGCCAGTGCCAACTTTGCTTTCTGAGTTTCCATGTATACACACTTTGTTTCCTGCACAAAATTATTGAAAATATTGTATTGAATATGAAGCTGTGTCTCTAAGGTGTCTTGATTCACTGAGCTGTGGGTGTAGTCATTGTATATCTTATGTCTCCCTTTGGCAAGTTTTGCTCTACTACAGCATTTTTGGTTTGGCTTTGTTCATAAGTCATGTACAAGGCAGATAACTGGTGAACCATACTCATTATTTGGGTTACAGTGTTTCTCTTGAGTTTTAGAGAATTAAGAAAACCAAATTAAGTATACAGTTTTAATCTATTTTCAATTTGTAACAGCAAATGGAAAAATAAAAATATATAAAAGCTGATGGTTCACTTCATTCACTGTTACATTTTTACAAGTAATGAGAAGCTAGACACATGCTGCACTGCCATATAATGCAGTGAAAGAATCATATTAGCCTGGCGTGTCCATACAGTGCAACACACTAATGCAATTGAATGTGGATGTAAGCCATTTAATGTAACTTGACCCAGGGCTGAAAAAACATTGGGAAAGATCTGAATCCTGTGGCAAATTCTGGACCTTTCCCGGTGTTGAAGCAGTGGGGACTACCATCTCTGATCCAAATGCAGGATCTAAGGGAATTCTGGAGTTTGTAGTTTAGGGAGGCCCAGGGCTTCTCTGGATGAGCGGTTTAAAGGCCCCTACCTAAACTACAAACTCCAGGAGGCAGTCACAGCATTTAAAGTGGATTAAAGTGGATAAATGCTCAAGTGTGATGAGGCTTTAAGATTGCATCCCCCCCCCCCAACACATACACACCCATCCGATGATCTGTGGGCTCAGGCAGCTTGGGGAGGCAGGATGGCAGTGACTCACTGCTTCCTAGCACCACCACCACCCCCCTCTCCTGCCTCCATTTACAGAAAATCCCCCTATTATTGCCTGTATTGTCAAAGGCGTTCATGGCCGGAATCACTGGGTTGTTGTAGGTTTTTTTGGGCTATATGAAAAAGGTTCTAGAGGCATTCTCTCGTGACATTTCGCCTGCATCTATGGCAAGCATCCTCACAACCTCTGAGGATGCTTGCCATAGATGCAGGCAAAACATCAGGAGAGAATGCCTCTAGAACATAGCCATATAGACCGAAAAAAACTACAACAACCTATTATTGCCTGTTTACTTTGTGATTTTTCATCATTCAGGAAGCAAAGGAGTTTGGAGGAGGGGAGGGGGCTTACTTCTCCCAGGCTCCTATACTTCCAGAATAACAAAGTAAATAGCAGGTAGTGGTGGTAAAGGGGAATTTTCTGTACTTTTGAGGGGGATACGAGTGCAGGGAAGGCAGGAAACAGAGCCCATGCCCAGCCCTGCTGAACCAGCTTTGGCACAGATGGGCCAACAGCTGCTGTCCCACTGCAGATGTGGCATAGAATGGCCTAGTGTGCAGCTTAGAATCAGCATTTTTAATGCTGGTTCCAAATCTTATTATGTGCCCTTGTGAAAATGTCCGTAACACTATGTAACACGACTTTTGTTGCTGGTTTATAAATGTCATTTCCTAATTGGTTCTGTCAGAAAAACATGGAAAAGGTTTACTAAATTGCAAAATCTTTGCTTTTGCAGGACACCCAGCAGCACATTTTGCTATAATTTTTCAGTGAATCTCTCAAGAGTCTCAACCAATTCAAGAGTTTGTGGCAGCCACAAAAACGAAACTTCTGGAGTATAACAACTGCTTTCAAAGTAAGTACCACATAATTAAACAGGAAACAACTTTCAAACCAAGAAGACTTCCCCCGCCCCTAAATTTTGTTTGTTTATCCAGTGGCTTCTTTCCTTACAGCTGTTGCAAAGGCCGTCTTTCCATCCTTGCTTACGTCAGCATAGTTACACCTGTGTAGTGCACCTTTAAGATTCAGGCCAAGTTATCTAGGTAAATCAAAGTGGTTGACTTGTACAACTACAACTATGGGGGAAAGGGCGGGATAGAAATGTACGAAATAAATAAATAAAACGTAACTTTTAGGGTAACTTCTGGGGAATTACCTGGAGAAACTTGAAAATTCCTTGAAAGGAACTATTTCATCAGGTGTGAGTAGTAAGTGAAACCACAGGCACAGCAGTAGTACCAAACTCTTGATTTTAACAGCTTCATAAATCTTTTTGTTTTTGCCATTTGGTGTGTTGCTGTTTGAATTGACTCAATTTGTTTCAGGTGTTTCTGATTTTCACACACACTTGCAGACAGCCTCATTTCATTACTTTCCCAATGTTTCAGGTACTAAAATGGCAGGAGGCGAATTTCTTGAACCGGCTTTGGAGAAGGAAGTTAATATTGCAAGAAGAGATCGAAATGAAATCTTAAAAGATAGATTTGGGCGCCTGTCAGAAGCAGATCAGTAAGTGACAAATTGTTGCATGTAACACACTTCTGCTGGATAGTCCCCATTTGAAAATCATTCATGAATTTGCAGAATGGAATATGGTGTTACTGTGTGGTGGCGCTCATGTTGAAATCTTGCACAAAGGTTTAGCATTCAGACCTCTGCCCAAACTCCTTCCCCCCCCCCCCCCCAACATACATATATACACGCAGGAGTAATAGCGTAGTCCTCTTTCATTCCAATGGCATTTTCTCATATTTATTTTCTAAAATAATCTAGTTGTTTGCATTAAACTCAAGGCCTGAGATTTAAAAAAATTAAAGATTTGTTTTTTTAAGAGTTGAGAGAGGGTGCATTTTCTGGTTTTCCAGACAATTAATCTCCTGCCTTGTCATATGCAGTGCCTGCATTATTTCTTTGCAGCTGAGAGGATTTTTTAAAAAAAATATGGCCGCAGTCATATGAACACTTGGTGAGGCCTGCAGAATTACAGCCTACATAACTTGTTAAAGCTGTAGTGATGGTTGTCCTATTATCTCCGCTATGAATCTTGTTGTCTCCATGAATCTTTAAGCTCATGCGTCTGGCACAAGAGAGACTATATTCCAACAACTTAAAATAAGCTTATGTACATTGCGTGCAGAACAGAAATCCAATTATGCACCCTATTGGCAAGCAAGCAATTTTTACTGGGATTGGAGCAGCCAAGGCAATGACTATAACACACGATTTCACTTATACTATAAATAATCTAAACACCCAAAATAATACATTATTACATTTGCTTTGTGGTGAAATAGAAATTACTCCAAGTTTATTGCATTCACATATAGCTGTCCAATTATTTCTCCTGTAAAAACATGCTAGATTTGGCTAAAATGGTGTACATGGTGGA
Organism: Anolis sagrei; assembly: GCF_037176765.1. Lineage (NCBI taxonomy): Eukaryota > Metazoa > Chordata > Lepidosauria > Squamata > Anolidae > Anolis > Anolis sagrei. The sequence goes on from NC_090023.1 coordinate 14,664,971, forward strand.
AGTCATGATGATTACAAAACATGTTATCATGCCTTCCACTAATGGTAACCTTATTCTAGGTTTTTCTTGGCATGATTTATTTGGAGGCAATTTGTCATTCCCTTCCTCTATACATGCATTCAAACCCTGGTCTTTCAGATCCAATACTCAAAATCACTGCAGAACAGTGTCTCACGCTTTGTGGATTAAAGTAGTTCATATCCAACTGAAACATACATTGATGAGAAATTTCCACTTAAACCATTTGTTTTTAGTTGCTTTTAAGTCAGGTAACATATAGTGACCTTGTGAATGAGATACCTGAAACCACCAATAACCTTGCAGAAGTTCTGTAAACTCAAAGCTGTAGCTTCCTTGATTTGAATGTTACCATTTGTAATGTTTTCCTACAGCCTCCCACTTCACTAAGCATTATCTTCTTTTCTAACATCCAGAGCTCAATTTAGTCATTTCCGAGTGGGTTTTTTTCCCATGTACATGAAATTCTTGGAGAAATGTGTGAAACCCCATATTTGACATTTTGGCTACTAAATCCCAGCCAGAAGTAGGAAGAGACTTGAGGCAACCAATACCTTTTACAAGAAAGGTTTGATGCCCACAATACAGAAAGGGAGCTGTACATGTGCTTATTTGAAAGCCCTCATAGAATCAGATTTTAATGACTTACCAATTGTGAATGTCTTACAAGTAGCAGATGAACTTTGGGAGAAAGTAGGCAGGGCAATACACTGACGTGTGTCCTGCAAATGCCATGTGGGAAAATGCTGTCAATGCTTGGAAGCTGGATATGGATCCTTAGTTAGGACTGCACTTCATTTTAAAAATCGGTTTGTGTTTGGGGATCCTCCTTATTCCAGGAGAAATCCAAGAGGATAGACAGTTTAAAAAATGAGGCTAAGCTAACTTTTATCTTTCTAACAGGAGTCTGTTTCAATCTGGATCTGTCATCCTTTCGTTAAACTCAAGCTTGTGTGGCTTAGTAGCTAACACTTTAGTTAGGAGACTCCTACATGTTACCCAGGCTCCTTTCGCATCCGGTTTGCCCATGGTGGTCCTACCATTCATCTCAACTATGGTCGTTTACGAGGCATCAATTAACCAGCCATTAATGGAAGGTATGTTTCTCTGCATCCAGCTAAACTATAACGTTTCACTTGTATGGACACTTTTTATTCAATAATGAATGGTATAATGCTTCCAAAGTTTTAGTGGGTCCTAGAAACTACATAAGGCTTGGCCCAATGCTGACAAGTAAATAATAGCAAAATCATTCCCTGCTCATAGCAGTAGGGGACTATGAATACTTCTATTTTAATCAAATCACTTGTACATGTACTTGTACATGTGCATTAACTTGTGAACAGAAAGTGAATTTGACTGGTTGACTACCAACAAGTCGACTTCAACTTTGAATGAGATTTCCAAGTCAACCTGTCATCAACAGCCCCACACAGGCCTTACAGACTCAGGGCCATGGCTTCCTTGATTGAATCTACCCACCTGTAGTTTGGTCTTCCACACTTCCTGCAGCACTCCAATTTCTACCAAGCACTGTTGCCTTTTCTGAGTCCTTATCTTCTCGCGATATTGCCAAAGTACAAAGGGTTCAATGTAATTGCAGTGGCTTCTTAGAATCCAGGCTGTATTTAGTTTATAATGCATTTATTTTTTGGCAGTTCAGAGGAGCCTCAGAATTCTCCTCCAGCACATTTTAAATGATACACTGTTTTGTTTAAAACTGGGACACATTTACCTTCAGTATTGAAAACATTGTTACTAGTTACAGAAAACATTTTAACTTTCATGTTTCCAACCTTCTATATTGCCTAGTTGCTGAACATGGCTTCTTAGAAACCAGGTGAAATCTTTTAGGGAGGGGCTGAGACAGCAAACAAACACCACAGGAGTGTTAACCCTTCCCTTCCCGATGCTATCCAAAGCTACAAAATATGTATGCTATGGCTGGAATTACACTTTTAATATGTATCCATTCTGACTTACACACACATTCAACTTAAGAACAAACCTACAGAACCTATCTTGTTAGTAGCTTGGAGACTTCCTGTACTGTACTATGACAGATCCGAAAGAAATCTAAGCAGGTTCCTATTTATCCTGGAAGTTTATGTTCCTAACACATTCTCGGGTGTTTTCTTGGCAACTTTTATTTGGAGTTGCCTTTGCATTCCTGAGGTTATATAGATGAGGAGGGATTCACACCCTGTTCTGCAGAACTGTACTCCAATGCTCAAACCATTATACCTTGCTGGCTCTCCATTCTAGCAGTATCTCATTCAAATTATGAAACCAGGTGTCAAATCCTAGCCTGTAATAGGGAAGCTTAGCAACATACACTTGTCAAACTCTCTGGTGTCCACTTTCCTTCTTCAGGTGATTTGAACTGTGCAACCTGTGCTTGGATTAGAGGTGGTGCAATTGGAGCCTTTGTTGGCAGTGTGTACCCTATTTTTCTAGCTTTACCGCTCAATGCAGCTCTTGCATCAAGGTAAGTCTGCTCTGTATTTCAAATGTTGCATATTGACCATTTTGGAATGTGGTGGTGTTCAATGAAATGAAAAAGCAAATGGCTAAACTGCAGTGCCTTCCAAGTTGCTTGTAGGATTGGAAAACTTTAGGGGAAATAGTTTTAGAGGACAATAGACTACACATTATCTGCAAACTGTATCAGTATCAACTTCTAAGAAGATACAGCTTCATTTTTTATGAAGCACACATTACTTTTAATAAGAGACCTTTGTTTTTGGACTTATGCGTGTGAACTTCAAGGCTCTATCATTTTTTTTAAAAAAAGCTCTATCATTTAAAAAAAATCTATAAATTGTTTTTGTGATTATCTTACACCACACTGTCTAAAATATTGTCATAACTCTGAGGAAACTGCTTATATATGGACTTGTTCAAAGAAACCAAAATGCACAGAAAAATAGCAGTTGCCACAGGGCTCCAGGTTTCAGAGTTATTTTAGAAAATGGCTTATAATCCATTACATAGATAATGAAATGAATTATAATCGTTCTTAGTTTGTGTTTGATTCTAACATTTGTAAGGTATTCCGTCAATAGTGTGACAACACTATTCTATACAGAAAAAAATCTGCAAAGCACTCTTGTCAACAATAACCTATTAAGCATATTTCTACATAAATGGTTTCCCAGTTATTATACTGCAGTTAGATAATGCATCGATGAGCAATCGCTTTGAAAACCTACCACTCACATCTGAACACTCAATAGATATTGTATGTTAGGCACACTTCAGCGCTTGCTTCTTTTTCAGCTAGCAAACTGTTTATCTTCAACTGATTTGCACAGCAGTTGCAATTTTGTAGCCACTGAAGTATGTATTTACCATTTTTTAAAATACCACTTATCCTTCTCCAGGTACAAAACATCTCCCATGCCAAGTAAAGAAAACACTTTCCACTACTGGAAGTCAATTTGTAAACCAGTTTTCAGCAAGATGAAATTTGCTATTCTCCTGCAAATTGTCTTTGGCACATATCTGAGCTCAAAGCATCATGAAATATATTTGAAGATGCTGCAGCAGCCTGCCCCTGGAAAGGATCCTGAAGAACTCGAATAAACTTTGAAACTGTAGTCACTGCGTATTCTTTTTTCCTACGTGTTTACCTATGTGTTTATTATACTTTTTCTAAAAAATATTTCGAGGCAACATATATAGTAGCTGATGTGACTAAAGTTATCTTAACTGGACTTAGGAATGTTTGAGACATTTATGAAATCTGACTTGCCTGCTCCATTCCTCTCCCATTTGTGAGGAATGTGACTCCTCATATCTGCCAGACATCAGGTTTTTTTATAGGCTAGAAGTATCAGAAACATGCTGTATAATTAACAGAATTGGAAGAGATCACAAGGGCCATCCAGGCAAAACCCCTGCCATGCTAAAATACTGTCAAAATTTTTGATACATGACCTTATCCAGTTCCTGTTTTAAAACCTCCAGAGACTCCACCACACTGAGGCAATGCATCCCATTGTTGAGCAGCTCTGACCATCAGGAAGTTTATTCTAATGTTTAAGCGGAATCTTTAAGGGAAGGAGAAAGACCCTCCACATTTGCATGGCTCACCACTGCTGTATCCTAACTGATATCAGAGCCACAGCCAATTATGCTGATTTTGCAACAGTACTTTGGGTCCAGAACCAAGCAGTTCCTAACTTATCTCCAAGGATACAAAATGGCAATTACTTCTAGCTTAGAATACGAACACGTTGGGTAGGAGTGGAAGGCAAGCTGCTGACCACACAGTAATGCTGCTGAACCTTTTAAAAGTATGGGGCCAGCCCTACCTGGTGGCTTATTTTTGTATGTTCTTGACAGTGAGCTGACCGTAAACAAGGTCTTGTGTGAGTCAAATTTTGGCAATCCCAACTAGAGTAAATCCAAACAACCATTAATGGTGACTCAATACATGCACAAATCCAACTGAGTCAATATCATCACTGAGGCTGGGATTTACAATAGGATTTAGGTCTAAATTAGAGAGGGATAAGATTCTGGCACTCAAGTGAGTAACTGTAGGCAAAGTGTCTTCCCTAGTATTCCAATTTCTGTAAGGATCAGCATCTTTGAGAGATCCCCTTGGCCTCTAAGGTAAGAAGAAATGATACTAGAATTTTTAAAAGGCTCTTCTTAGGCATGAGGAATTTACAGACGCCTTCTGCAGTGCCCTTTTGCTTACTCACATATTTTAACCTATGCTGTTAAAATATTTTTACCCAACTGGAATAATACATAAGTTTAACTCAAAATTTTCATTAAATATTTTTAATCCCCACAAATAGCATAAATTATTATTTTGTCAGTGTGGGGATCTCAGCATAATCAATCTTAAGCGAAAGTCTAAAGGTATAAGGACCACATCTAAAAAGGAATACCTCCCCTACTTCTATTCATGTTAACCAAATACATGTGTGCATCTCTTAACCCAAAAATGGCCAACAGGCAGGTAGATTATACAGGCAATATCTACAGTGTAAGCAGAACCACCCAGGAAAAACATACAAAGTGCCCGGTGGATCTAAAGACATACTATCTGGTTCAACAGGTGCCTCATATTGCATAGCATCAACACCCAAAACAGTACAACAAATCACATGGTATTTTGCAAATGTCCTTTAGCTAAAAGTTTTCTGCCCAAAACCAATGGTATGCTTGTTCATTTTGCAGCAACACACCCCCTATTTCAAGCACTACTTACCTGTAAGTTTCTGATTTTTGGCAAGTCTAAAAGGTCATGAAAATTCTTTTAAATTCTCCAAATTTTAAAACTCACAGGTTCAACTTTATAAAGATGTGGACAATTGTAGCTTTGGAGGTATTTTTAAACAGCCAGTCAATTGTTTACATACAATTATGTATGCTGCCTAGAGTTACTGGATGTTGCAGTATAACATTTAGAAAATTGCAATTATTCTTTCTGACCCAAACCATGTTTGCAACAAACTCTTCAGGGATTCAGAGAATAAAAGATTATTTTTGGTCAAGATCAATAAATTACCTTTCACCTAGAAGGCGGGTAAACCTTACCTAACATTTATGACAAATCTTCTACATAAACGCCTCAAATAAGTGATTGAAAGGGGTATGTTTTTAGTTAAATGGTAAGACTGATATTAATCCAGTATTCATTTTGTTGGATGACAATGTGAGATATGGCTCTACACTTGATCTTAGCCAAATAATAGTATTTCTTATTGTATGGAGGCACTGGATGTTTTCATTTGTTGGAATCCACCCTGAATCCCCTTGAGGAGATAGGGCGGAAAATAAATAAATAATAATTATTATTATGGCTCTCCACAATTACTTGATGCCATCTCACTCCAAGTAGCTTATGAGGTGACGAAAAATGATTCCACCTACAATACTACTGTTTAAAAGGGAAGAATGAAACAAGAGAATGGTTAATTTGCAGTGTTAAGATGTACATACACATTACACCACATTTTAGAAATGACAGAATATGCAATATAACATAAGCTCGCTAAAAATTGTAATACAGAAATATTTATGTACTTGAGGTTCATAAATATTGATATAATGCAAGTTGCCCAATCTTAATTATTTACATTTATGTAATTCTTGGGACATTTCACAATTTTGTCCAATACACCTGAATTAAACAGTAATTGAGCCCTGAGTATTCAAGCCATAAGCAAAAATACCACTTTTAATCATGTTGAAGTCTCTTTCCTGGAGGTATCTTTCAGGGCTTTTGTTAGTCTGATTTAGATGTCTAGATTACTATATCTCTGATTTAAGCAACAGGAGTTTCATAATGTCCCATGTGCCACTTATTTATTCTGCCCTATCAGAGTTACCTAAGACACCTTTTGTTAACAAAATGCCTTACGAAATCTTGTAGTCTCCATATAGATTTCACAGGCCTCTTACAAGTTTAGCCAGGAGACTCTTCACTATAGACACCAGAACCAACTGAATACATGTTAGTGTTTCAAATAAGGTAGTACCATGAGACAAACATCATGCCCATGATAATGTACCTTAGATTACCAAGATTTCTCTGCAGAGATCATTCTTAAAAAAACAGGCTATGCTGAAGAGCAATATAATCTTTCACAGATTATTGAACTGAGATCTTTTGTTACAGCCACATTCTCATTTTTGTTCAGTTACATAAAGCACTGAAGAAATTCCATTTTGAAAGACAATGTGATAATAATGGGCAAGGTTTTGGACGAAAACAAGAAAAAACTATTGAACATATTAAACAGCAACTCTATCATGCTATTTGCAGTATTACCGTTCTTTTTGCATATGTTTCAGGAATGAAATGTGAAAAAGAAACACCTTAAACAGCACCTCAAGGTCCTTTGAGGAAAGATAGGCGGGCAGAGAGGCAACCACTGGCAACACAAGAGCCAGGCCAAAGTATCTCAAAACCAGAACAAAGATTTTATCAGCAACCCAGTCCCAACGATTGGATTTTTAAAACATTCAACAGAAAATATTTAAATATGTACTGCAAGGTGATAAATACACTGCAGCCATACCATGTTTTCCCATGTTAAACAAAGTATGTGTAAGGTATATTTTTTAAAGCCAACACTTATGTCAAATGGAAATAATTTCTTTTGCATATTAGTTATGAGTTATGTTTATAGAAAATGAGGGATCAAAAGGCTAAAGCAAGCTAAATTATACGGACCCTGGAAGAAAATGGTTTTGGCCAAATTTACTGTGGCAATATTAGTTATCAACTGTGCTCATTATCTCAGCCTCCAAAGAAGGAGCCTCCACCATACTCTGAGGCAGCCAGTTCAGCAGCAGAACTCTCTGCCCCAGAATGTGGTGGAGGTTCCTTTTTTGGCCATCTATCGGGGGTGCTTTGAATGTAATTGTCCTGCTTCTTGGCAGGGGGTTAGATTGTTTGGCCCACAAGGTCTCTTCCAACTCCATGATTCTATGATTCATGTAGGCAAAATGGCATAAAAACGTGAACCTGTTGATGTTGAGAAAGTAAATGTGACTATAACATATGTTGATTAGTTTTTTACACTCCCCCGCCGCCATTGTCTTATTTTTTATAATTTAAAGTACTCTGCTCTGAAAGGTGCTGCTGAAGGGACAGAGTACAAAATTCATAAACTGAGCAACAACTCTACAAAAGTAATATAATCAGAATACTGCCTGTAAGTGATATTCTGATTAAATCATCCCCAACCTGAACAAAGAATAAGCATTTGTAATCCTTCAAGAGAGACTAGTGTTTATTAGCTCCTGCACAACCATTTTTTTTCAGAAAGAGACAGTGACTTTTAAAATGTCTTCTAAGTTAATTTAATAACTTGAGATAAAAGAATCCTTTGAGTCTGTAACTGGAAGATAAATACATCTTTTTTATTATGACATTGTGTTCTCATAAGAATGACAGAACTAATTACACAGAAGTATTCATACATACTTTTCAAGTACTGTTGTATTATTCAATTCAAGGTTTCCATTTCAAAGAAATATTTAACAACATCCACCAACAGATTAGCAAGATAGGGAAAAAGTTGCAATTTGATTTGGCTTCAACATGCATCAAGAGGCACTAAAATCCCTGCAGTCATGTTTCTGGGGGTTTTGCTAAGCAAATGTGTCACTTGCCCTGTTTAAAAATTAGCTATACTTGTATTCAAATACAACATCTTAGTCAAGAGGCAATGACACACAAGATGCAATCAAGTACCCAGGATGTTTTTATCCAAATGTGGTACTCATATGAAAGAAAACTAGAGTAGACTTTTCACTTTCACATCAATGTCCAATCAACAAAATATGCCTATTGTGAAAAGCAACTATAAAAATGCAGCAACTTCAGAAAATATGCACACAAAAGAATGTGTAGAAAATGACAATTACTCAACTGGAGAAATCAACTAACAAAAAGAAAATAACATGTCAGTTACTAGAGGAACAGTATAACTGAAAACTAATGCACAGAACACTGAGCAAAATTACAGGAAAGGAAAATCCTTTGCACAGATTTCATCTGTAACAATTGTGTCCAGTCTGTCAAGCACTGGCACAGATATTTAGATAACTTCTTAAAAGGGCTACTATTAAGAGCAAACAGATTATGGGGCTCTGGATATGAACCAGCAGAGATTACTCCCCATTTTCTAGCTCTTCTAGAAATGAGTGTGACTTATCCTGCATAGAGAATAAATATACTACACTAAATATAACATATGAACATCCATACAATTGGAAATATATTAAAGTCTCCTTCTGGCTGGAATCTTAAATTTATCTCAAAAATTAACTGCTAAAATAAAGCCAATGTATTTTGCTATCCCCGGTGAAGGGAAAGTTTTGCCCATCAAACAATGACTATACAGCAAACTAATAGGTGAGAAGGTGCATGCTTTTTTACCTTGTTACTTTTCACAATAGTGCTATGTTGACTTTCTTCACAGATTATATCAGCTACTCAAAATCATTCATATTATGCCATTGTGGTTTTAAAGTGAAATACAGCAAATGCCCTGTTACCTTTCCCCCTTTTTTTCTCATACTACCTTTTAAAATAAAGCAGGAAGTGTGGCCAGCAGCTGGTCCCGTCTCTTCTGCCCCATGACAGCTGTATCCACTTTAGCATAAAAAAAAACAAGGATGCTAAATATACATATACTTTGTTAAACAGCAAGGTTTCACAAAGAACTATTTCTTGTTGCAACTCATGAACTCCAATCAATTCTGAGAAGGGAGCATGTATTTAATTAAGAGAGAATCTCCAACACTACTTCTAATTCAACAAAAAATTAAGAGAATAAAAAGTAAAGCAAGAAGCCTCCCTTAAAGGGACCTTCTTCCAGATTTAACATTCTTTGTGAAACCTCACTTTACATTTATTTTTTCACAACCCTTATTTCCCCAATGTACAGAAATTTAATTTTAATACAAACAGAAAATGATGATGCAGAAAAAATCATGGTGTTGGCCCAAAGCCAATTTAGTGGAAATTTAGAATTTTTTTTTTCAGTTCTGGACATGGACATTTCCATGAACAGTATGGAGAGTTTGTTCACTTCCTCTCCCCCCTTTAAATTATGAAAACATAAACGGCATATCAGCTTAGTGATATGTCAGCTGCTAGTTTTAAAAACCTTGTAAGATAGAGGATAGTGAAAATGAAACTAGATTAAATATGTCCCTTCATGTTAAGAACTTGGAACTGAACTTTAAAAATTCTCTATGTTGCTGTTTTCAAATTGTCTATACCTGTTCAGTGATAAAACACTGACAGACCTGTGAAAATACAGCTGTAGTTTCTTGCCTCCAAAATCCCAATTACTTTTAATTTTTGAAAGACCAGCAAGACAGATGGACCCAACTTAGTAGCCTTACTTGACCATGTGTCTCACACTTCACACTAAACTTGGAAATTGCAGGTCCCATTAACTGCAGAGATCGTACTTTATATCACTGGAGAAATGAACCTTATTTCTGCCTCCAAAGATAAAGATAAATCCTCAACATCTAATTTAAGCTAGTCTTGACCTTCTATTATCATACATTGCCAAAATATACAACTTAGCAGCAAATATTTTTAAAGTTTTTTTTTTCAGTGTGCAGAAACGTTACATTAAAGACTTGTCAGACATGCCCTGCTCAATTTCTGTCAGAAATCAATGTCTACAGCACTTCTGAACGCTTTCAAAGAGTGGTCCAGGCCAAATAATTTTAAACAATCAAACTAAGTATCAATGCAAAGCTGTCTGACACCATATTATGGGAATATTATGGATCCTTACCAGGTTGCGAGGTGGAAAACGACTTTTCTTTTAACCCCTACACAACGGAGCCTGGCAGGGCAAGCACCTAAAAGAGAAACTGTCAGAGAAATTTAATAGTAATGTATAACAGATGCGTTATAATTTCACATGCACGGTTAATGCTGTGCAACAAACTACTATTTTGCTCTTAAATCTGTCCAGTTGATGTCGAAGTTTACGCGCTGTCAGGATTCCCAGCAAAGCAGGCTAGACTCGATCTTATAGGTGGCCACCAAGTTCTCGCCAGTTTTGGGGGGAGTTCGACCTGTCAAGTCTCCACAACTGCAACCATCTGCACATCAGTGCAAGAGATGCTTTCACCACCACTGTGCCTTAACAACATGTCCTCGGTTACAACACTTTGGCCTATTTTACAGGCGGCAGACTGGCATCTCAGAATGATCCCCATGCATAGGTTTCACTTTCATTTTTTTTCCTATGAGTGACTTCCTCCCATTTTCTGCTTCCCTCCTTTGACTTTCCCCTCTTCCACTAGCTACCCTCTTGGGTGAAGGCAGGTAAAAAAAAAATACACACTCAGAGCATCAATTCTGTGTAGAATAGCTGACCCTACATTTTGGAGGTGAAGGAGGAGGAAGGCTGAGACAGATGTTAAGTCTCCCAACTACACAAAAGTGCATGGGATGCTTTGACCATTGTTGCCTTAACAACACGTCCTCAATTACAACACTTTGGCTTATTTTACACACCAGACTAGCAAGTCAGTATGATTGGCATGTAAAGGTTTCACTTCCATTTTTTCTGACTTCCCCCATTTTCATGCTTCCCTTCTCTTCCTTTCCCCCTTGACTGCCTCTTCCACTAGCAACCTCCTAAATGGAGGCAGGCAAAAAAAAAAAAAAAAAAGACACCCAGAGCATGAATTCTGTCTAGGAGCGGAATAGTTGACCCTACATTTTGGAGGCGAAGGAGGAGGAAGGCTGAGGCATCTGTAACCATTTACACAAAGTGCAATCGTCCTCGGTTACAACACTTTGGCATATTCTATGCCACCGACTGGCATATCTCGGGACGATCCTCTCTGTTCAAACATGCGTGCAAAACCTTTTTTTAAAAAAAATTACCCTCTTGTAAGAAAAGAAGGCACTTCCATTGCATGCTGAGTTTTGATACTTTATACACTTCAGGGTGACTCTCTCATAAGGCCCAGATTTCTGATTATCCCTCCCTCCTTAGTTTTCTTTCTTCCTTCTCCCTCTGAGGCCCCTTCCACACAGCTGAATAAAATCCCACATTATCTGCTTTGAACTGGGATATATAGCAGTGTGCACTCAAGGCCCTTCCAGACAGGCCCTATAGCCCGGGTTTTCTGCTATAAACTGGATTGTATTGAGTCCTTACTGCCAAATAATCTGCTCATGCAAAGCAGGTGAACACAGCACTGAACGAAAAATGCAGAATAATCACAAGATGTCTTAAACCTACACCTGTTGACCCCACGAGGGTCTTCCTCAAGGGCATTGGTTCTCAACCTGTGGGTTCCCGGGTGTTTTGGCCTACAATTCCCAGAAATCCCAGCCAGTTTACCAGCTGTTAGCATTTCTAGAAGGTGAAGGCCAAAACATCTGGGGACCCACAGGTTGAGAACCACTGCTCCAGGGGAAACCAAGAATGGGCCACTTGGAAGTCCCTGAACAGGCTCCGAAGTGGAGTGGGCAGATCAAAAGACAACCTGGCAAAATGGCACTACCTAGAACAGTGGTTCTCAACCTGTGGGTCCCCAGATGTTTTGGCCTAACAGTTGGTAAACTAACTGGGATTTCTGGGAGTTGTAGGCCCAAATACCTGGAGACCCACAGGTTGAGAACCACTGACCTAGAAGAATCCTCCACCTTGTGCAACTGTGGAGCAGAACAAACAACTCAGCATCTATATGCTTGTCCACTGTGCCCTGCCTCATGCACAGAGGAAGAATTGTTGGAGGCTACAGACATTGCTGTTGCCCATTTTTGGTCAAAACATATTTCTCATCTCATCTCAAATTACTTATTAATCGCCCTCCATCCGAGATGCTCCAGGCGATTTACACTGCAGAAATTACACAGGATAAAACACATACATACAAATATTAAAATTAACATGAGTCAAATGCTCCAGTAAAAAGCCAGGTCTTAAGCACCAGGACAAAACGCCCCAAGTCGCGCATGGCTCTCAAATAGGGAGGCAAGGAATTCCCACAAGGCAGGGGCAGAAATAGAGAAGGCCCTGCATCTGGTGCTTTCCAAGTGCACTTCCCTAGGACCCGGTATATAGAGCAGATTGCGTTGGGATGGTCGTGGCGACCTCCGATGATGGTAGAAGGAGAGACGGTCTCTAAGATACAATGGACCCTGGCCATTGTATCTTAGAGACCCATTTCACCACCTGCGCTCCTTCTATTTTTATTGGTTTTATACTAATTTATGCAATGCTTTTGATGTGAAAATAAAATAAATCTGGGATAAACAGAAAGCCTGGCTTGTCTGGAAGGGCCCTCTGATATTCCAGTTCAAAGCAGATATTTGTGGGTTATTCTGCCTCGATATTCCGGATTACAGGGCTGTGTGGATGGGTTATTCTGCCTCGATATTCCCGATTATAGGGCTGTGTGGATGGGTTATTCTGCCTCTGGTATTCCGGATTACAAAGCTGTGTGGATGGGTTATTTAACTGCCTCTTCCACTAGCAAACCCCCTTGAAGGTAGGCCAAAACAAGACACCCAGAGCATCTGATATTCCAGTTCTAAGCAGATATTGTGGGTTATTCTGCCTCGATATTCCAGATTACAGGGCTGTGTGGATGGGTTATTCTGCCTCTGATATTCCGGATTACAGGGCTGTGCGGATGGGTTATTTAACTGCCTCTTCCACTAGCAAACCCCCTTGTTGGTAGGCCAAAACAAAGACACCCAGAGCACGAATTCTGTGAAGGAGCAGAATACTTGACCCTACATTTTGGAGGCGAAAGAAGAAGAGGAGGAAGAAGTAGAGTTGGTGGCTGCCCTCCTGGCGCAGAGGGAGCAAAACTCCACCGAAACCTGGTCCCGATCCACGTGGAGGCAAATGCCACCTGGGCTGGGAGAAGATGCTGCTGGTGCTGCCACACTTTTGTTGTTGTTATTGTTGTTCTCTTCTTCATCATCGTCTTCTGGGACGGGCAAGGCGTAGTCGTGGTCACTGCTGTTGCTGTTTTCCCAGGCAAGGCTGGAGGAAGACTCTTGCACAGGCCTGTCTTCCTGGGCGAAGAGGCTGCTGTTGAGTCGCATGCCGACCCTTCCGGCTCCCAAGCGGCTCAGGAGGCGGCCTAGCGCGCTCTGGTTGGCCAACACCGCCCTCAAGTAGCCCGTCTCCCGCTCCAAGTCGCGTAGGCGCCGGCACAGACCGCGGTTGCGCTCCCGAAGGAGCCGGTTCTCCGCCGCCAAGCCTTGGAGGCGGCTCTCGAGGCCAGAGACGTATTGCTTCTTCTTCTGGCGGTTCAATCGGGCTGCTGCGGCCGCCTTGAGACGGTTGCTAGGCCGGGATGGATGCGGATGGTGATCAGGACAGTGAGGCGGCTCAGGCTCGGGGCCTTCTGTCATGGCGGCCTCCAACCAACCGTCGAGGTCCAAACCCAGGCCTGGGAAGAGCAGCTCGTCGCCGGAAAGGGCGGCCTCCTCATGGCTGGACGCCGCTTCTGCGTCTCGGGGGCTCTCTCCGCCGGAGGACGACGCCATGAGCTGGGCCAGGCTCTGGCGCATAATGGCGTCACGTTAGGCCCAATCCCCCTCCTCTTGAGTCCGTGGTACAGCCCGAGTGATGTTTAGAATGGAATCAAAACAGGCCGACGCTACCACTCTGTATTTGTAGGGGGGGAGGAGAAGTCTCACCTCAACGCCGTCGCCTCAAAGTCCAATTCAACTCCCTTCTTCCCCCCCTTCGGAGTTCTAGTCAGCTCTCGTCGCCCCCCGCACAGTTCGTGGTAGCGTCCAGCATTGAGTTAGGCAGAATGGACGAACGCTACCTGGGCGTTTTGTACAGGGGGATTTAGAGAGAGAAAGCGAGTCCTATTCAGCTCTCTTCGCCCCCCACATTGTTCGTGGTAGCGTCCAGCATTGAGATAGGCAGGATGGACGTCTTTGTACAGGGGGGTCGAGAGAAAGAAACCAAGCAGGCCTCTTGAGTCTTAGCTCTCATCGCCCCCCACAGTGTCCGTGGTAGCGTCCAGCATTGAGTTAGGCAGGATGGACGAACGGGATCTAAAGAGAGAGAAAGCGAGTCCTATTCAGCTCTCCTCGCCCCCCACAAGGTTCGTGGTAGCGTCCAGCATTGAGTTAGGGTGGATGGACGGACGCTACCACTTCGAATTTTTAGGGGGAGGGGGGGAGAGACGGTCTTGCTCACCTCCGTAAAGCTTTCCCCATGAGAGAGAAACAGACAACAGCCGGCGCGACACTCCCCCGTAATGGCGGCCCAAGCCTGCCCCGCCCCTTTCTGCGCATGCGCAGTGGCTTCAAGGCGCCCCGAAGAGCCAAAATGGCGGCGGCTTCATTAAACATAGAGTTTGAGGAGGGGTACTGCAAGGCTATCTAGTCTGACCCCCTGGGGTTAACAATACGCAAAACAAATGCTTTCATCTTATGATATAGTATAATATCTAATCCTAATAGTACAATATACTGGTTGTGTATTTTATACATATTGTGGTATACTAATATTTATTTACAGGATTTATATACCGCCCCTCTCAGCCTTCCGGCGACTCGAGGCGGTTTCCAAGGCAAAATTCAATACCACCAAAAACACAGTTACAATATAAAAGCCGATTTATATTCTCCATAGGAAGGGTGTTCCATAGCCGAGGGGCCACCACTGAGAAGGCCCTGTCAGCTGTGCTTGCGATGATGGTGGGACCGAGAGCAGGGCCTCTCCGGACGATCTTAAGGTCCTTGAAGGTTCATAAGGGGAGATTCGTTCGGACAGGTAAGTTGGGCCAGAACTGTTTAGGGCTTTATAGGCCAAGGTCAGCACTTTGAATTGTGCCTGGTAGTAGACTGGCAGCCAGTGGAGCTGGTGCAACAGGGTGGTTGTATGCTCCCTGAGAGCCGCGTCAGTTAGCAACCTGGCTGCTGTCTGTTGGACCAGTTGAAACTTCTGGACAGTCTTCAAAGGCAACCCCACGTAGAGAGCATTGCAGTAGTCTATACGGGATGTAACAAGAGCGTGGACTACCATGGCCAAGTCAGACTTCCCAAGGTATGGGCGCAGCTGGTGCACAAGCTTTAACTGTGTGAATGCTCCCCTGGTCACCACTGAGACCCGAGGTTCCAGGCTCAGCGATGAGTCCAGGATCACACCCAAGCTGCAAACCTGCGTCTTCAGGGGGAGCGTGACCCCATCCAACACAGGCTGTATAGTACAATATAGGAATATATAATACTAATGTACTATGCTAATAGGTTAAGGTTTCCCCCTGACATTAAGTCCAATTGTGTCCTACTCTGGGGGCTGGCGCTTCTCTCCATTGTCAAGCCAAAGAGCCAGCACTGTCCGCAGACACCTCCAAGGTCAAGTCAGCATGACTACATGGAGCGCCATTACTGGTAGTGTATTTTATACATATTGTGGTATACGAATATAGTACAATATAGGAATATATAAGACTAATGTGCTATGCTAATACATTATAGTATATACATATACATGCCAGCCACATGTATATGTATATATAGTCAAGACAACTTGGAGGTGTCTATGGACAACGCCAGCTCTTCGGCTTAGAAATGGAGATGATCACCACATCCCCAGAGTTGGACACGACTGGACTTAATGTCACGGGAAAACTCTTACCTTTAATATAATATATTGTAGTAACAATAATATACTATAATAATATTGTTGCAAAGACAATCAGAAAACACACTATTTTCTATTGGTCATGGGGATTAAGTGTGGGAAGTTTGGCCCAATTCTATCGTTGGTAGGGTTCAGAATGCTCTTTGATTGTAGGTGAAATATGAATCCTAGCAACTACAACTCCCAAATGTCAAGGTCTGTTTTTCCCAAACTCCACCACTGTTCACATTTGGACACACTGAGTATCTGTGTTTGTTCCAGATTCATCATTGTTTGAGTCCACAGTGCTGTCTGGATGTAGGTGAACTGCAACTCCAAAACTCAAGGTCCATGGCCACCAAACCTTTCCAGTATTTTCTGTTGGTCATGGGAGTTCTGTGTGCCAAGTCTGCTTCAATTCCATTGTTGGTGGAGTTCAGAGTGCTCTTTGATTGTAGGTGAACTATAAATCTCAGCAACGACAACTCCCAAATGTCAAGGTCTATTTCCCCCAAACTCCAACAGTGTTCACATTTGGGCATATTGAGTATTCCTGCCAAGTTTGATCAAGATCCATCATTGTTTGAGTCCACAGTTCTGTCTAGATGTAAGTGAACTGCAACTCCCAAACTCAAGGTCAATGAACACCAAACCCTTCCAGTATTTTCTGTTGGTCATGGGAGTTCTGTGTGCCAACTTTGGTTCAGTTCCATCATTGGTGGAGTTCAGAGTGCTCTTTGATTGTAGGTGAACTATAAATCCCAGCAACTACAACTCCCAAATGACAAAACCAATCTCTCCCCCCACCCCCGCAGCCTATTGAGCAATCTCCACTGGCGGCTGGTCTGCTACCGAGCACAATTGAAAGTTCTGGTTTAGCCTATAAATCCCTAAACAGTTCTGATCCACCATACCTATCTGAATGTGTCTCCCTTTACAACCCAGCTAGAGCGTTAAGATCGGCTGAGGAGGTCCTGCTCTTGGTCCCACCACCGAGGGGGTAGTGTCCAAATTTCGTGTCAGTTTGTCCAGTGGTTTTTTAGTTACGTTAATCCCACAAATGAACATTACATTTTTATTTATATAGATGTCTAAATGGCATTGAATGTTTGCCATGCATATGTACATTGTAATCTGCCCTGAGTCCCCTGCGGAGTGAGAAGGGTAGAATACTGTAAATACTTAGCTTTCGTTGTGCAGTCTTTCTCTGAGCTGAGCTACCAACTTGGGAATCATCATCATCATACAAGTATGTTTATCCTAACCCTGAGCAATAGATTTTAAAAGATGTGGATGACAATAGAAAATTAATGCTTTGTTTTATTATGTTTTAAATATTATAAAGAAAGGTTTATATTACGGCATGGTTCAGCAGGCGTCCAAGACCTATGCCATGAAATGCCGCAGTTTGGCATTTAACTCTTTCTCCTTCGTGAGCAGCTCTGTGCTGTGCTTCTTGTAAGCTTCAAAATGCATCCGGAGTTCGGCATACGCTTGCTGTGCGCGGCCCAACTGATGCTGCAGGTCCCGCACGCGGAGGCAACTGTCCACCACGGCGGCCTCAATCTCAAAGCGCTGTTCCGCGTCCAGTTTGGCTTTCTCCATCTCTTCCACCTTCTTCTCTAGTTGCACGATCTCACATTGCCTTTCTTGCAATGCTTTGCCTCGATCTATGGCCAGCTTCAGCAGCTCCTCTTTCTCCTTGATCACCTTCTCAAGCTTGGCCTGCAAGTTGCTCTCGCTTTCCTTCAGCTGCTTTTCTGTTTGCTTCAGCTCCTCGGTGACATGATAGTGCTTCTCCCCAAGGATTTCCAGTTGGCTTCTCAGGGACTTCATTTCCTCAACATGAACTCTGGCTTCCTGGCTCTGAGCTTCTAGAAGCTCCTTCTCTCGTTCCTGAGCCCGCCGACTGTCCTGCGTGTAACTTTCCTTCAAGGAAGCCATTTCCTCAGAGAGCATCTTCAGCTCAGATGTGACCTGCTCCAGCTCTGCTTCTCTCTCTTTCAAAGGCTGGCTGAAGAGGTTTTGGTTCTCCTGGCGCAGACGCTGATTTTCTTCCCTCAGCAGTACGTTTTGCCGTTTGTGTTCATCTTTGAAGTGGATCATGTCCTCGTGGTTGGAAGCCAAGTCCATAAAACGTTCTTCCAGCTGCTGAATACGTCGGGTTTGAGTCTCCAATTGGAGGGCATTCGCCATCCTCATCTCTTCCAGCTCCGTATTGATCTGTTCGAGGGTCTTGCAGCGCAAGAGATGTTCATCCGCTCGCTTCTTCAGGATACAGATCAGTTGAGATTGCTCATGGATGCGTGCACGCAGCATGGCTTTCTCTCCTTTCTCCTCACTGGTGAGACTCTGCAGTTTCTCCAAGGCCTCAAAGGGCTCTCCCACATTCCACTCTACGAGATCGCCTTCTTCCTCTGTTGGTATTGTATTTGGAAAACCCATTTCTGGATTCTTCTCATCCTGAGGCATGTTGGGGAACTGTTGCTGGCACTCAGTGCTCCAAACTAAAGATCTTCAGCACTTTTTTTTTCTAAGTCACATCGGAGATGAGGTTGAAATGACCGTTGGTGGAAACGTTCTAAGAATTCTGTGATATCACAAGGCATGATATCACAGAACTAACATGCTTGACAGGTGCCTGTAGACCTCATTACATCTGTTCTGGTCTATTGCTGGAAAATAAATTACATGGAATTTAGCAGTTTGCTTTTGCCTAAAGCTACTGGGAAGGGTAGGCCTAAATACTCTAAAGGTAGATCTAAATACCGTAAAGGTGCCAGGTTTTGGAAACTAAGAAGGATCAGTGCTTAGATGGGAGACCACCAGTGGATATCAGGTGCTGTAGGTCATATTTGAGAGGAAGGAAATGGCAAAACCACCACTTAAGTCTTCCTTGTCTTAGAAAATAGGAGGCAGGCTTACCAAATTTGCAGATAACACCAAATTGGGAAGGATATCTAATACCCCCAGAGAACAGAATCACAATCCAAAATGACCATCACAGGTTAGAGAGCTGGACCAAAATTAACGAAATGAATTTGAACTGGGAGAAATGTAGGGTACTACATTTTGGCAATTAAAATGAAATGTACAGATAGAGCATGGTGACACCTGGCTTGAAAACAGTCTATGTGAAAGGGATCTAGGAGACTACAAGCTGAATGTGAGTGAACAGAGTGATGCAGCGGCTAAAAAGGCCAATGCAATTCTAGGCTGCGTCGATAGGGGTATAGTGTCAGGATTGAGGGAAGTCATAGTCCCACTCTAATCTACTTTGGTCAGACCTTATCTAGAACAGCACTATGTCCAGTTTTGGACATCATAATCCAAGAAGGATATGGACAAGCTGGAAAGTGTCGAGAGAAAGACCACCAAAATGATCAAAGATTCGGAAACCAAGCCCTATGAGGAATGGCTGAGGGAGCTGCATATATTTAGCATAAAGAAAAGAAGGCTGAGATCAGAGACATGATAGTCATGTTTAAATATTGAAAAAAATGTCACATTGAGGAGAGGGGAAGCTTGTTTTCTGCTGCTCTGGAGACTAGAGAGTCCACCTAAAGATCAGGTAGAACTTCCTGATGGTCAAAGCTGTTTGACAGTGAAATATGCTGCCCTGAAGATGGCCATCTGTCAAGGGTGCTTTGATTGTATGGCCGAGCTTTGGACTAGATAGTCCTTTTAGTCTCAACCTTTATGAAAACCCTATCGAATCCCTGTGGTTTCCATAACAGGTGACTTGAAGACACTTCTGTGCAGGTTCCAATGGCAAATCCCAATACTTGCTAAAGTTATTTCTAAGTATATATTCCATGGATGGATTTGCAACCTATGCAGTTAGCACAATTCATTGTTGGACCAGATGCAAAAAAGAATTGGAGAAAAAGAGGCACTATTGGCATGTTAAAAGGACAGTTAGCTGAGGGTACCAAGCTTATTCATTAATCAAAAGAGTTTAATATAGTATGTTCTGAGTAATTACAAGCCGAATGCACCGATAAAAAGGCAAAGACTAATAAATCTCCCTTAAAGCAATTGCCGGTCTTTGCAAACAAAGTAAGCATTTATGTGCAGGAATGGCTACTGATCGTATCAAAGAGATTCCAGCACCTGATTCTATATTACTTAATGAGAGCGGTCTTTTGCTCTTTATCAAGCCATGGGAAACGTAGATAAATATTTCATTATGAACCTCTTTGCTTAAGTCTCTGCAAGACATTATGGAGGTAACTCACACAACAACAGAAAGGAAGAGACCATGAAAATGAACAAAATCTTGCTCCCAGTATTTAAAAAACTCAAAAATCATAACAGTAAATAAAGAGCAACACTCACAAACGGGAATTCCAGACAAGAAACAATTGGGGCCAGCTAATCACCTCCCAACAAAGGATTCCCCTGGGCCATAAGAAGCCAAACCTTGAAACTGCTAGGCCATTAATTGCTAATCAAGGTGGCCAATTGAAACATTCACACCTACCTCAAACAGATAAGAGTTCTTTCTCTCACCCTGGACAATCCACAGATATATAAACCCCATTTTCCCAGTTTCCAATAAACCTCACAAACTCTGAGGATGCCTGCCATAGATGCAGACAAAACATCAGGAGAGAGTGCTTCTGGAACATGGCCATACAGCCCAGAAAACTCACAACCCAAAAGAAAGCCAATGTTGACAATTTAGAATGCATAAAGTAGTTATGCAAAATCAAAAGCTAGCCGAAGTGATATAATAATTTATTTTAAGAAATGGTCTAATTACACAAGCTTTTTCAATATGCTTTTAATTTGTTCACCAAGTAATGAAATGGGAGAATTGACTTTAGAGTTGTTATATTAAAATCATCACATTAAGTGAGTTGTTAAAATTGTTGGAACAAACATTTGAAAAAAGGAAAGGGAGCATCCAATTTCCTTTGAACAGATTCTTAACTTGGAGGGGGTTCTTTTGTATATAATCTGTTTCTGTTTTAAAAGATTCCCATCAAATAAGAACTATATGCACAAGCTTCCATTCACTTGTCATTCGCTGAAATCATAAAATGATTCCTTACCAAGCCTTTATTCTTTGGCCATTCCCGGTCTCACAGTCCTCTGGAGTTTGCATCTCCATGGCAATAAGGGATCAAAACAGTGTTCAACTATTCCTTCCTGGGCTCAATGCCTTCCGTCTCACTGACTTGGAAACATGAAAGAAAGAAAAAAGGGAACCTAGCGGGGAGACAACGCCTCCTCCAAACTGGTCAGGACTGAGAAAGCTGAAACCCCCTCATACTTCCCTTCTCCAGGAAGCCTGGAAAAAGGAGCTGCACACCCCTGCAAGACCTACAAGCAGCTCCAGAAGACTCTTACTACTCCAGGGATTAACTACTAATGAAATCTGTACCTCAAATAATTATGGAACCCATGGCTTTACTTACATATACCTGGAAAGAAATTTGTTTCTCTAGCAATGTACTAGCTCCTCCAGGTGATTGTATGTTATGCTTCTCCTCAGATGTTATTACCAAGTTGTGCCTAGGAATCTCTAGATCCAATGCAACTTTGTGATATGCTAGAACTTGAGGTGAGGTCATTCAATGTTGTCCAGTCACATCAGTGGTTTCATGAAACTAGTTAGGTCAGGAACTTATTTCCCATAAATCCAGGTGCCTTACATTATGCTAAAGCAGGGGTCCACAAACTTTTTAAACAGAGGGCCAGGTCATAGTCCCTCAAACTGTTGGAGGGCCGGATTATAATTTGGAAAAAAATGAATTAATTCCTATGCACAGTACACGTGTCTTATTTGTAGTGCAAAAACACTATGAGAAATAGTGTGCGTTAATCTGCTCTGGGGCTGTCCTGAGTTGCCCTTCAAAAACAGGCTTTAGACAATGTTGAAAGTAAAAGAAAAATGCTTTACTTCAGCAAACACAAAGGATACGCAACTGCAATTGAAAAGTGCAAAGGAAAGCAAGGAAGTCTTAATCCAGACACAAAGTAAAGTCTCTTACGAAGTCCCAAAAGAAACACCAGTCTTCCGTCAGACAACGGACAATGAACTAAGTTTTTAGCAGCAGACACAAAGCAGATTCCATGGGAGTGAAAACATCAGTATCAGGGTTGTTGTTACCAGCGAAAGCTGACTGCTCCTGCTACTGATTTATAGCCCTGAATTTCCCACGCAGGAGGTGCTAGGGCGTCTCCCAATTAGCTCAGCGTTTTTAGCAGCTATCCTAGCTGAATGCCATCTGTACTGTCTCCTTTCGTCTCTCTAGAAATGTGGGCACTTTCAAACCCTCATCATCTGATTCTACTTCTCCCTCCAATTCCTGAGCACTTCCCTGCTCCCCTTCATTCTCTGAAGATGAGAAATCCCTAACAGGGACACTTTAAAGGGATTTTCCATGGTGTTGAACCCATTGAAGGTAAGATCCAGCACCTTGGATCATAACTTCAAAGCTCAAACTAAAACTTATCCACCGTGGACTTCGTGATCTACTGACATGGAATTCTTTTTGCCATTATATAAAATTTTTGTAAAATATTCACTTTTAGAAGAAGGAATGGCCAAAGTTTCACAGGTAGCTAAAGGTTGCATGCTATTGCTATTCCCAACTTGAAGAGACTCATTCATATAGTTCCATACCCTATATATATGTGTGTCTTAAGTATTGAAATTTTAGTTTAAAAACAGAACCCAAAAAAACCCAGGTCAACTTACCCATGGGTCAATGTGAGTACTATAGCATACACCTTATCAACACACACAAAAAGTACCACCCCCTTCTCTGGGGAGAATGGCAAAAGGCAGGAACATAATCCATCCCAGGATAACCCAAAAAAAGAAGCACCATCTCTCTACTTTTTCAGCCATGGTGCCACTTCGGTCCTTTTTGAATTCCTGTGCAAAAGTTTAATTGCAAAGCTGTGTCTTTCTGTGCTAATAATTGGAATGAAATCCCCACTTTTCCCTTGTTGCAGTTTTGATTTTAGTTTAGTGACCTTTCTGTTTGCAAGTTGTGCTTTGGCCCTTTGGTTTATTTTCATTTTTCGAAGACGTTGCTATCATGTGGATAAGACTGCTTTTGCTTAGCATTCCAGCTTACTAGACATGCCCTTTCTCAGGACAACACATTCTAGGCTGAATATCCTCTGACCTTCTTAGTCTGTTGCACAACTTCTAGGATTTTTAATGCATTCCGTTCCAAAATAAAACGCGTTTTAACATAAGCTAAAATAGTTTACGGATGGAGAAACCTTGCTGCCCAGATGTTCTTATCATTGGGGAAAACAACTGGAGTTGTAGAATCACAGAGCTGGAGTTTATAACCAGAATTTCTCTACCATTGACTCAAGGTTTTTCTGAGTCACAGTAACAAGTATTTGCCCGTCTAGGGCAGTTTTTTGGTTTGGGCTACCAGCAGCTCTTCTTGTTCTTTTCCAACCTTATTTGGAGCATAGAGTCATAGAGTTGGAAGAGACCTTGTGGGCCATCCAGCCCAACACCCTGCCAAGAAGCAGGAAAATCACATTCAAATCACCCCTGACAGATGGCCATCCAACCTCTGCTTAAAAGCCCCCAAAGAAGGAGTCCCCACCACACACTGGGACAGAGAGTTCCACTGCTGAACAGCTCTCACGGTTAGGAAGCTCTTCCTAATGTTCAGGTGGCATCTCCTTTCCAGTAGTTTGAAGCCATTGTTCCGCGTCCTAGTCTCCAGGGCAGCAGAAAACAAGCCTGCTCCCTCCTCCCTATGACTTTCCCTCATGCTCCTCACAGGAATTGTTCTCCAGACCCTTGATCATTTTAGTTGCCCTTCTCTGGACACCTTCCAGCTTGTTGTGCCCAGAATTGGACACAATATTCCAGGTGTGGTCTGAGCAAGGCAGAATAGAGCATGGGTGGCATGACTTCCCTGGATCTAGACCAGTGATTCTCAACCTGTGGGCTGTAGCCCAATAGTGGGCCACAAGAACAAAAATCTGGTCCGTGAACCTCCTTCCTCTTTATTTATTTTATTTCCGCTCCTTTTGGCAGAGCTAACCAGCCCCACACCTTTTGGTACTAATGTTGGAGAGTGGTCCCTGCTCAAAGTGTTCCCTTAGCAAAGTGGTCCCTGGCCAAAGTGTTCTCCAATCAAGTGGTCCCCATTCAAGTGATCCCTGGCCAAAATGTTCCCCAGTCAAGTGGTCCCTGTTCAAGTGGTCCCTGGCCAAAGTGGTCCCCGTTCAAGTGGTCCCTGGCCAAAGTGGTCCCCGTTTGAGTGGTTCCTGGTCAAAGTGGGCCCTGGTAAAAAAAAAAGGTTGGGAACCACTGATCTAGACACTATACTCCTATTTATATAGCAGGCTTAATGTATCACATACTGAATTCATATATATTGTCCCTAGTTAGGACTCACAATTTTGACTATGCACTTTACTACTGTTTTATCCAAAATTAGAGTTGACCTCTTTTATATTGCTCTTATCCTTAACACTGCTACACGCCCTATGGACTTTACTCACTGGCCCTATCCTCCAAACTGTTGTACACCAGGCCGCCCACCCATATGGAGGCTTGAATTACGTTATTGCTGTTGGTTTTGATGCTTGTTTTATATTTTGTATAATGCTGTTTTATGTTGTTTTATATTGTTGTGATGCACTCTAATGGTCCACATTCTTAACTCTGTCTTAACCCTGTTATTTGAGCTTGGCCCCACATAAGCTGCCCCGAGTCCCTTTGGGGAGATGGAGCCGGGGTTTACAAATAAAGTTGTTGTTGTTGTGTTTCAAATAATAACAACAACATGAGTCCACAGCAGACAAGATCACTCTGCTGGCTGTTGAATTGGATCACACGTCGGACACTTCCCAAGTTTCTAGGACTGTGTGATGTAACGGCGAATAATGCGTGCAGATCCCAGTAAGGTGGCCTTCTGCAACTGGCAGATGGTAATTTTGTCAGCGCCGATTGTGTTTAAGTGCAGGCCAAGATCTTTAGGCACTGCACCCAGTGTGCCGATCATCACTGGGACCACCTTTACTGGTTTGTGCCAGACTCTTTGCAGTTCGATCTTTAAATCCTCATATCGTGTCAGCTTTTCCAGTTGTTTCTCTGCAATCCTGCTGTCACCTGGGATTGCGACATCAACGATCCATACTTTGTATTGTCAAAGGCTTTCATGGCCGGAATCACTGGGTTGTTGTAGGTTTTTTCGGGCTATATGGCCATGGTCTAGAGGCATTCTCTCCTGACGTTTCACCTGCATCTATGGCAAACATCCTCAGAGGTAGTGAGGTTACTTTGTTTTTTAAAATGATACTTTGTTTTTTAACACGATTGTGAGGTCAGGAGTATTATGCACCAAAACTCTATCTGTCTGAATCCGGAAGTCCCAGAGGAGTTATTATTATCATTAGTTTTTTCAGGCTATATGGCCATGTTCTAGAGGCATTTCTCCTCTGAGGATGCTTGCCATAGATGCAGGTGAAACGTCAGGAGAAATGCCTCTAGAACATGGTCCTATAGCCCGAAAAAACCCACAAGAACCTAGTGATTCCAGCCATGAAAGCCTTCGACAATACATTATTATCATTATTTCAGCTTTAAGAGGATATAGGAAGTAAATTTAGCTTTCCATATTTCACAACAAAAACTCCCCAATTAAACCTTCCATTTAAAAAAAAAATGACAAAAACACATGCTTCTGCAATTTGCAGTTCAACGTGTGCTCATTTGAGCACGAAAGCAGTTTTAATGGACTTTAGAGTTTGAAAACTGTATACAAATAACATCATATATTTTCAGCATTTGATTACATACAGTTCTTTGCATAAAGGTTTATTTGTACTTCAGGCATCATTTCCATCTTTACCCGATTGGTGGCACCAGAGAACGTAAAGAAAAACCATGACACATCCAGCCAGTGAACAGCAGCATATTTTAGAGCTTGGTGAACATGGTTTCTTTAAAAGCTTGATGTTAGTTTTACAATAAATAAAAATCAGGTGTAATTAAAAAAAATGAAGAGTCATGTTTGAACCAAGTGAATTTTATCTTGCTTCCTGGAAAGAAAACACATGGTTTCAATATTAGCAAGTTAACATTCTCCTAAAAGACACGTGCGGAGAACAGTTTGGGCCAAATAAAATCACAGAAAATGTAAACATTTAAGACTAGAACCAGACTTCGCAGTAGAAATAAGGCCATGCCTTCAACCTAGAGTGTTTTCCAGAGTTAAGAGCCATGCTGAGAACCAGAGTACAAAATCCCTAGTTCAATCTACGAAGTTTAAAACTAAATGGCTGAATAGGTTTTCAATGCAAGAGGAGAGAAAAGAAAACACAGGAGGGTTGTTTTAGGATCAACAATATATCTGCTATAATATGTATTCCCAGCTTGAAATATAAGAAATCAATACAACCATATAATATCAGCTTGAATGTGCAAATGTGAGGAAGAATAGACTCACCAAATCAACTGTTGAATGGTGAGTCACCAAATAAGTATATCACAATTATTCAATGGTTGAAATTTAGTTGAGATTACTAACGTTATATTAAATAATATGGACAATTTGACAGGTTGGCAATTATTATAGATTTCCTCAATGTGGGCATCAAAATTTTTCAAGGCAGTGAGTGCACATAAATAGCACCACAAAACAGTGCCACTTTGCCAGGTTCTTTCACATATTGGAAGAATAGCATGTATTGAAGTTCAACTAACTTAAGCAAAATCATTGATTTTCTTTTCAGGCCTTAGTCAAGGTGGCCACAGAAAGCAACTATACATAGCTTTTTAAATACTATTTAAGTTTCATCTTTAATAGAGCATTAAAACTTAAGTTAAAGAGTACCTGCAGACAGGCAAAAGTTAACATGCATTATCAAGGTACCATTGGGCAAAACGATACAAAATTATATTGAAGAAAAAGACACCATACGCCAAAGTTACAGAGAAAGACATTTGCTCTTAAAATGTATCAGCTTCGTCTCTGCCTGCCTTTTGTCACCATTCAGGCTCCAGGAGGACGCACAAAAGAGTAGCGACCAACCAAAGCATCATCCTATTTGGTCATTTTTGTCGTCATGAGCATCCTGAGTGGCAGCGTGTCTTCTGCCCAGGTGTTTGGTGTGTCAATCATCCTCTCCCATAAGTTGGATTCCTCTAATGTAGAGTCCATCCAGTCTACAGGTGTGCCATAGCTCTTTCCTAGGAAGGAAATATTTGAAGGAACAAAATTAGAAGAATGTTTTTTTCTCTGTGTGTTCTGGTACGGCTGTACCAGGAGCTCCAATTTTATTTGCTTTGTATTAAATGTTTGCTTGCAGTCCAAGGTTTCAGGGACTCTGCAGAAAGGTGGCTTCCTTTGGCTGCAGTCATAGGGCAAGTCACCTGTACATCATCGTTAAGTTTTGGTTCCGCCCCTTGCTCAGGGCAATTGGGAAGGGAGCAGTTTTTAGTTAGTGTCAGCAAGGAAAGCTAATGTACAGGACGTGTGCAAGCTTCCCCTGTACAAAAGCTTCAACCCTTAAGACTTTCCGGGGGAGAACAGTTTTAAGAGCATCGAAGACCTTCCGGGGGAGAACAGTCTTAAGCGTCTCCAAAGATTTCCAGGGAAACAGCCCTATAGACCAAAGAACTCCAGCTGGAGAACATCTAAGCCTTTACTGGTAGGTCCACTCAGCGTTCGAGACGCAGTTCGACCTGGTAGCGGAGGCCACATCAGTAAGGGTTAGATTCCAGTCAGCCTGGGAGAAGTTAAAAAAAGGATTTCCATTTAAAGTAAAGAAGAAGTTATTGAAGACAGTTGCCTGTCCTTTGTGGGCAGGTTTAGGAAGCTACCAGTTGCATAAAAGCCTGGAACCATTTGTTTATCTTTACTGAAGAAAAGAGAAGTTCCTGTTTGATTGTTCATTAATAAAGAACTTTGTTGTACTTTACAAGCCATCTAAAGACTATTTGTGGTGGAAACCCTCTGAGAACTTCTCTTTGGGCCCCCTAGCTTCTGGCTGGGCAAAAGTTGCACATCCTATTCTAAAGGAAATTCTTTACAGGCCCAGCGTACAACAGAACACTCTGGTTTACATCAGAATTACAGTTCTCTTCAGATATTTTGGGGAATACAACTTCCAGATAGATAGAAATGGGATAGCATTTCTAATCCCAGAGAAAATACTGTTTGATGAATATGTGGTATATTGATAGCACCTGGGTATGACTGTGAACGTCATGATGCAGTACCTAAGGGAATGTGGTAATGACTGAGTCACCATATGAAGTGAGGTGTATTGTAAAGGTGTTGCATCAGCCCGTGTCCCTTACTGATGACATATCAGCTGGTGGCTATATAAGGAGGATAGAATCATAGAATCGTAGAGTTGGAAGAGACCTCATGGACCATCCAGTCCAACCTCCTGCCAAGAAGCAGGAAAATTGCATTCAAAGGATGAAGGAATCCATCTTCCTCTCTCCTGTGTGACTCAGTGGGAGTATCTGCTTGTGTTCTGTAGTTGACTGATTATTTTAAAGAAAAAGGAAAGTTGATCTGTGTATCCTGTTTGTATATTTGTATGTAATGCAACTATGAAGATTAATGCCTTAGGTTTTGGATGAAAACCTGAATCGATGAGTTTACTAATACAGCGAGTAGATAGGGTCATATGCTGGCAGTTAGACTCTGCTGATAGATGGACTGAAGCACATGTGTTATGCTGTGAAATGTCATGATGCAGTACCTAAGTACCTAAAAATCTGCTGCTGGATTTTTGCTTGCTTCTGGGACACTTGCTATCCAGCTTGCAGGGGTTCATGATTTGGAAACTATAAATCACTTCACGACCAGCATCCCGTGACACAGGATTCCTCACCATTAGCTGTGCTGAAGAGGGCTTCTTGGATGTGCAGTCCAAAAATGTCTGAAATTCCACATAATCCCTTATCCTTTACCTAATGCCTCTGGACACGAGTCTTCATCATGCACAGAATGTTTTCCAACTAAATTTATTACAATATTCTGCATGAAATTGTGCTTATTTTATTCTGTAGCTTTGGTGTAAGAAATATAACTCACATGACATTTTAGAAATATATCTGAATGAAAAACAATGGCCAGGTAATTGTGGCAACAGTTTTATATTTTTCTACACTTTCTTTAAGCTCAGGCATGGGCAAACTTGGGTCCTCCTGGTGTTTTGGACTTCAACTCCCACAATTCCTAACAGCCTACCGGCTGTTAGGAATTGTGGGAGTTGAAGTCCAAAACACCAGGAGGACCCAAGTTTGCCCATGCCTGCTTTAGCTGAAGATGGTTTGAAAAAGATGATTTAAGAGGGTGTATTTCTGACCCATTATGTCTCCTTGGTTCTTTCCAAAACAAGGTACCAATTTACACACCATCCATTTATAGAGTGAACTTGGGGAGGTCAATTCAGCTGAACCCACCTGTTCCAAGTCCTATTCTGAGGCCTCCAATGAAGTGGTTGGCTAGTTTGTTGTGGTCCCAGACAGTGAGCTCTACACAAGCTTCTTTCAGGTCTTCAGGCCTGAAGCCATCATAGACCATGGTATGGTTGAACACAGGATTTGTCGTCTTGGACACGGCTCTTGTTTTCTGGCGGCTTTTTCTACTTGTATCCGGCAGAATAGTACTTTGGACAAAAGGAGAGAAAAGATCACACTGAGGATGTGCATGGACAGGACAAGACAAAAGCCACAGATTCGACTATAACACTTTTAATCAGTATCAGCCAAACTTCCATGGCTTGCGTTCACCATGATTTGAGCCATGAACTGCAGAGTAAAGAATCAAACAAATTATGACTTGTCTTCCCAATTTCTCATCCCTTTTTGTCATCTCCTCTTTCCAAGAGGAAACAGCCGGAAACAAACCATAACTGTGGACAAATATGTCACAATAAGCCATGATTTAAACAAGCCATAGTCCAAAAGTCAACAACAAACTATAGGTTCATAAATAGTATTTCTAAGCTATGGGTACACATAGCATAAGATATTGGAAACATCCAATGGAAACTGATATTAAGTAGAAACAGAATCTCAGTATGTGTATAAAAATATTTTTTTCCAAGAAGCACCCCAGTGAGTTTATATAAGGAACTAGCTGTGCCCTGCCACGCGTTGCTGTGGCCTATAGTAAAACTTATCAAAGTTGAGGTAGATATCTGGACTATTATGAAAGAGAGGTACCTACCTATTCCTTCCCTCTTTTCCTCCCCCTTTCTCTCCTTTCTTCCTTCTCTACCTCTTTCTTTTTTTCTTTCCTTCTTTCACTACTTGGTTTCATCCTTCTCTCTTTCCTTCATTCCCTCCCCCTTTCTTCCTTTGCCTTTCTTCCCTCCCTGTTTGCTTCCTTCTTTCACTTTTTATTTCCTTTTATTTCACCACCATCATAACAATAACAATAATGCAATGCATTGCCTCTGGGACCTGACACCACTCCTATTCCCTCAGGGTCTAATAGGAATAATAGCGTGTGTGTGCGGCGGTGGGGGGAGTGATGGAGCGTGGGGTTGTGTATGTGTGTGCGGCGGCGGTGGGAGTGATGGAGCGTGGGGTTGCGTGTGTGTGTGCGGCGGTGGGGGGAGTGGGGTTGTGTGTGTGTGTGCGGCGGCGGGGGGAGTGATGGAGTGTGGGGTTGCGTGTGTGTGTGCAACGGCGGAGGGGAATGATGGAGCGTGGGGTTGCGTGTGTGTGTGCGGCGGCGGGGGGAGTGATGGAGCGTGGGGTTGCGTGTGTGTGTGCGGCGGCGGGGGGAGTGATGGAGCGTGGGGTTGCGTGTGTGTGTGCGGCGGCGGGGGCAGTGATGGAGCATGGGGTTGCGTGTGTGTGTGCGGCGGCGGGGGAGTGAGGGAGCGTGGGGTTGCGTGTGTGTGTGCAGCGGCGGGGGGAGTGATGAAGCGTGGGGTTGTGTGTGTGTGAGCAGCGGCGGGGGGAGTGATGGAGCGTGGGGTTGCATGTGTGTGTGCGGCGGCGGGGGGAGTGATGGAGCGTGGGGTTGTGTGTGTGCGTGCGGCAGGGGGTGTGTGTATGCGGGAAGCGGCGTGGCGGGGCTTGGAGTGGGCATGGCTTCCGCAGAGGGAACATTGGCCGGAAGGCTGTGTGTGCACCCAGGGAACTTGCGGCTGGGCGCCAATGCGCATGCTCAGTTGTTTTGCTGTTTTGTGAGTGTGTTGTTGTGTTGTTTTTTCATTTTGAGTAGATATGTTTGTACCTTGTGGGTTGTGTTATGGGCATGGGAATTTTGGTTAAGTTTCGTTGGGGAGTTTTTTAGTTTTGTTGTTTTGCCGTTTTGTGAGTGTGTTGTTGTGTTGTTTTTCATTTTGAGTAGATATGTTTGTACCTTGTGGGTTGTGTTATGGGCATGGGAATTTTGGTTAAGTTTTGTTGGGGTTTTTTTGAGTTTTGCTGTTTTGCCGTTTTGTGAGTGTGTTGTGTTGTTATTCATTTTGAGTAGATATGTTTGTACCTTGTGGGTTGTGTTATGGGCATGGGAATTTTGGTTAAGTTTCGTTGGGGGGGTTGTGGAGTTTTGCTGTCCGGTTGAACCAACCTAACAGATTTATATATATAGATGTTTCAGTGGTCCTTGAATGCTCTAATTGGAGCTCAGCTGTGACCAGCAGTGTTGCAGGATTCGAAGAGGCACAAATGGAGGGTGAAAGGGTTGGCGCGTCAAGCCAACCCTGACCGGGACTGCCTTCCACCTGGAAATTGATGTTCTCACTACAGGAGAACATGCTGATAGGGCTCTACAGCCACCCATCGCCATGACACTACACTTGGAGGACCATCATCCTCGGGCTACGAGGGATCACCAAAGTAAGTAAGCTTTCAGAGGCTGTTTAAAAACCAGGGAAAGAGCGACAACACATATAAATTACATGATTATGACCAAGTCGTAAACAGAGGTGGCACGAATCTTGTCTTGTGCATTTTCAAATTAATTTGCAAAGAAAATCCGCCCAAAATAATAAAAATAAAGTACATATAAAATGGAACTCTCTATGTACGTTCTAATCAATTTGAAAATCCACCCACAGAAATATGACTCCAGTTAATGCAAACGTATGTGCAGTGATATAACCCCAATTGGTAATAGTAAAAACAAGTAATTTAGGACCATTTGTTAATATTAGGAATTAGCTGTGAGAATTACATGTACTTAAAATTTTGCAAAGGACAATTAGGTATTAAATATCTTCTCACAAACACTTCTAAGCAATACATCAGGGCATCTTGTTCCAAAGGTCACCCAGGTCTCTAATTTTGGCCTGAGGCCCCTTCTACACTGCCATATAATCCAGATGATCAAATCAGATAACCCACACTACTTGCTTTGAACTGGATTTTATGACTCTACACTGCCATATACTCCACTTCAAAGCAGATAAACTGGATTTTGTATGGCAGTGTAGATCTAGCCTGAGTTTTCTCAAACCAGCATGCTTACCACTTAACAAAGGAGTTGAGTTTATTGCCCCTGAGGACTGGGAGGTCGTTGCATTCCTTCACCCAAATGTGGACTTCTCCAGTGGCTGGGGTCTTTTTACCTTCAAAAAGAGACGTATACATTCAATCAAAACAAAAGAACACAATGTTGTATTGTTCAAAGAAATGGGTACAATCAGTATGGAATGGATTCTGCTTGCATGGATCAACCATCTACAGCTTGAAAATCTCTCTAGATCAGTCGCAGTCTGGTTTCAGACCTGGGCACAGTACTGAGATGGCTTTGGTCGCCTTGGTGGATGATCTCCGCAGGGAACTGGACAGGGGGAGTGTGACCCTGACTCTGTTGGTTCTCTTGGACATCTCAGCGGCTTTCGATACCATCGATTATGGTATCCGTCTGGGATGGCTCTCTGGGATGGGACTCGGGAGCATGGCCTTGCTGTGGCCCCGGTCTTTCTTGGAGGGCCATTCCCAGTTGGTGAAGCTAGGGTACACCTGCTTGGACCCCTGGCCTTTGACCTGTGGGGTCCCGCAAGGTTCCATTTTGTCCCCCATGCTTTTTAACATCTATATGAAACCACTGGGACAAGTCATCCAGAGTTTTGGAGTTCGGTGCCATCTCTACGCAGATGACACCCAACTATTACTCTTTTCCACCAAAATCTAAGGAAGCCCCTCAGATTCTGGACCAGTGCCTGGCTGCTGTGACGATCTGAATGAGGGCGAAGAAGTTGAAGATCAATCTTGACAAGACAGAGGTCCTCCAGGTCAGTCACATGTCTGATTCTGGTGGCAACCTGTGTTTGACGGGTTTGCACTCCCCCTGAAAACTCAGGTTCATTGTTTGGGGGTCCTCCTGGATTCAGCACTGATGCTCGATGCTCAGGTCTTCATAGAAGCATAGTGTCTAGGTCCAGGGAAGTAATGCTACCCCTCTATTCCGCTTTGGTTAGCCCACACCTGGAATATTGTGTCCAATTCTGGGCACCACAATTCAAGAGAGATATTGACAAGCTGGAATGTGTCCAGAGGGGGGCGACTAAAATGATCAAGGGTCTGGAGAACAAGCCCTATGAGGAGCGGCTTAAGGAGCTGGGCATGTTTATCCTGAAGAAGAGAAGGCTGAGAGGAGATATGATAGCCATGTATAAATATGTGAGAGAAAGCCACATGGAGGAGGGAGCAAGCTTGTTTTCTCCTGCCCTGGAAACTAGGACACGGAACAATGGCTTCAAACTACAAGAAAGGAGATTCCATCTGAACACGAGGAAGAACTTCCTGACTGTGAGAGCCGTTCAGCAGTGAAACTCTCTGCCCTGGAGTGTGATGGAGGCTCCTTCTTTGGAAGCTTTTAAACAGAGGCTGGATGGCCATCTGTCAGGGGTGATTTGAATGCAGTGTTCCTGCTTCTTGGCAGGGGGTTGGACTGGATGGCCCATGAGGTCTCTTCCAACTCTTTGATTCTATGATTCTATGCTCCTATTGATGCAGGCCAAAATCCCATTGGCTTTTTTTGCTGCCACATCACATTGCTGGCTCATGTTTAACTTGTTGTCCACGACGACTCCAAGATCTTTTTCACATGTACTGCTCTCGAGCCAGGCGTCCCCCATTTTGTATTTTTGCTGGTGGTAACTGGGAGGGCCATCGCACAATTAAACTCGTGTGCCAGCTGCAACTGTACCTCATGAAGTCTGATCAGGTCATGGTAGTCCACACCTTAGTTACCTCTAGATTGGACTATTGTAATGCACTTTACGTGGGGCTGCCCTTGAAGATGGCCCAGAAACTTCAATTGGTCCAACGATTGCCAGCCAGACTGCTAACTTGGGCGAATTACAGGGAGTGGTCTACCCCTGAAGCTGAACGGCAGCTCCATTGGCTGCCATTCATTTTCCAGTCCCAATTTTATGTGCAGGTTATCACGACAGTATTGCAATAAATGAGACTTGAACATCCATGGATTTTGGTATCTATGTCGGTCCTGGACCAAATCCTTGCGGATACTAAGGACTCGCTGTATCATTCTTTCATTTCATGACTAAATAAAGGACATTAGGAAGAGGACATAACAGCATAGAAAGCAAATCTGGGAAGTGCTGAAGAGGAATACTCACCTGCAGCAGGCTGTGGGATATACTGGAGAGCAATCTTTACTTCTCCTCTGTTCTCTAGCTCAAGAGCAGTTAGTGGAGTCTAGCCATTCACAAACAAAACAAAACAAAACAAAACACATAATCACTGGAGAGGCTGGGGAATACAGCCATTTAATAGTGTAAAGAGCACAGATGAAAACTCAAGTCATCACCTAACTAAAAAGCTGTCCTATTAGATCTGCTCAGAAATAAGTCCCTTTAACTCACTGACACTTTAGAGTAAAAGAGTGCAACTTCCATCAACTAAATTTGCATGTGAATAAAAACCATAGATTTGAAAGAAAACCAATCTTTTTCCCCCATCACATGAAGGGAGAGGTATGAAATATAAGACAGTGCTGTGGAATCCTATAAATACACAATTAAAAAAGGATCTGCTGTATGATGACCAACTTTCCATTTTTTAAATCAACCAGCTAAACATTTACACGATATGATGGCTATGATATATTTCAATAAACACCTGTGTTAGTATGCAATTCATGCTTAACTGTTTTTAATTATATATATTTAATGTTTACACATCCTAGTTTGCTGTCTAATTGGTTAATTCCCCATTTTAACATTTAATTATTTCATCATAAGTTTATTGCTATTATTGTGTATTATTTTGTATTATTCCTGACATTGTTTGTTTACTTTGTAAGGCATTGAATATTTGCATAAATCAGGGGAAAGATGATCTGGCAATGATTTTGGTGTTGTAAACTGCCCTGAGTCCCTTTTGGGAAAAAAAATTGTAGTTGTAGTTGTTGTTGTTGTTGTGCTAGTGCAAATGCTATACAGGCAGCCCGCAAATTATGAACAAGATAGGTTCTGTAGGTTTGTTCTTAAATTAAATCTGTATGTAAGTTAGAACAGGCACATTTTTAAGTGTAGCTCCAGAGATAGATAGATAGATAGATAGATAGATAGATAGATAGATAGATGTTTGTTTTGGGTAGCATAGGGAAGGATTAACACACTTGTGGTGTTTATTTTGCTATGTGTGCCCCTGTTCAGAAGATTTCACCCCACTTTCTGTCCCTGTGACAATCAGATTTTGACAAATTTGGCTTGTTGTAGAAACAAGGATTGGTGATAAAACTTCAGAAGAGACACCTTCTCTTCATTCTTTCAGGAATGAATTTCCCTTCCCAAGAGTAGATTTCTCTCACTTCCTGTTTTCTCACCTTAGTTCTTAACTAGGAGTCATTTGTAAGTGAGAACCGTACAGCAGTGGAACTCTCTGCCCCGGAGTGTGGTGGAGATTCCTTCTTAGGAAGCTTTTAAACAGAGGCTGGATGGCCATCTGTCAGGGGTGATTTGAATGCAATTTTCCTGCTTCTTGGAAGAAGGTGGATGACCCATGAGGTCTCTTCCAACTCTATGATTTTATTATTCTACATGTTTGTAACTCGGGGACTGACTATATACTGAAGATCTGCAATAAGCAAAATTATAGGTTCCAGTTTTGACAACAATGTGCAACATGAAAGCAACACACCCTAGCACATGTCTTACGAACCATTTTATGATTCAGAGAAAGTTTCTGAGTGTATGGTAACCTCCTTAAAATAACATTTGAAAAGGTCTCAGGAAGAAAAATAAGAGTTTGCTTTTTAAAATATGCATCAAGCAAAAGCCATGGACTTACTCTTGGCTTAAGTGGGTACCAGTTCATCTGTTTGTTCTGTTTATCACTCCAATCCCAGTTTCTCAAGTCGAGCTCCACTTCACCCAAGAAACTATTGCGCCCAAAAGTATCATTGTGCCAAACGGAGATATTCAGCCTCTGGGTTGCCAAAAGGTCCTTCTCAACTTTATACTACAAATAAGACAAGGTAATGGTTAAAGAGGTTGCCCACAATATAAATGTACAATCTGGTGTAACTCAGCTTCAGTTGTACAGTCAGCCCTCCACATTTGCAGGTTTGACTTTTGTGGATTTGAATATTTGCACATTTGATTAATATGTTCTTTCTAGGGATCTTTAGGTCCTCCAGAGCAACACTACAGTCATCTTCGGCCATGGAATTGCAAAGGAGAACACAGTGATAAAGAGAGCAATCACTTCTCTAGGCATTTGTAGGTTCTCCAGTATGATTCTATGGTCAGGCTGATGATATATGAGGATACAGAAATTTGTCATTTCCCTACTTCTGTAGGGGTCTTGTGCCCTAATACCAGCAAATGTGGAGGGCTGGTGTGCTTGTTTCTCCAAAATCATATTGACTACCATAGCTGAAATTTCTATTCCAGGCAGCTCAGGAGTTTGGGAAGATTGGATGAGAATTCAATGTCTCCCCAAACTTTGGTCCTCTGGGATTTTTTGGACTTCAGATCCCAAAATTCCCAAGTGTCGGCCAAGCTGATTGAAAGTTCAAGTCCAAAACACCTGGAGAACTAAAGTTTGGCTACCGGTGGACTAGATTTACCAACATGTTGTAAACAAGTGCCTTGTTGGAACAAACTAGGAAGCAAGGGTTGCTTGAGCATCCAGTCTTCCGGAAGCAGACAAAAATAGTGACAATTATTCCCCAATTAATTACAAGTGTCTGCATTGAGTGCCTTCTTGGTGGTTCTTCTAGACCAAGCATGGGCAAACTTCGGCCCTCCAGGTGTTTGGAGTACAACTCCAACAATTTTTAACAGCCTACCGGTAGGTTGTTAGGAATTGTGGGAGCTGAACTCCAAAACATCTGGAGGGCTGAAGTTTGCCCATGCCTGATTTACTGTATAACAATAACAATGATAGCTATTATTAGCACTTAGTATTCCTATCCTACTTTTTTCTCCCAAGGAAGACTCAAACTGGCTAACACTAAAAATCTTAACAATGTGTAAAGTGATATCCAAAGCATATAATCATTAAAATAGAATTAACTATAGTACTATTAAAATACATAATTAAAGCCAGCTAAAAGTTAGCTGCCGCCAATGGGGCTATATCTCCACTGTTCTGTTAGGTGAACGTTTCTTTCATCCCTTCCACACATTTAGAGGGTTTTTTTCCTCATTTTTTTCACATTTCAAAAAATTTGGGATTCCTGCTAACTCATAGAAACCTCCCTCTTCTGTACAATAATTTTGACTATTTAAGAAAAGGCATATCCCAAACATCAAAAAGAGAGTGACTAATGCAAGTTACCCGTAATATCTCATTGTAAACAGGGTTCAGTGTTTTCTTCTTCACAGTTGTCTTTCTTTTGCCCAGTTTGTACTTCTCTGGTAGCAAGTAACTCTTCACATACCTATTGGAAAAAGTTTAACAACCACTGAGTCAGGTGACATATTGTTTTAATATAAAATGGATATGTTCAGTGAAGACCAAGAGCAAAATAAAATATTTTTGGCTGTAGTAGAAACAGAAGTCTACTTCACAGAAGAATCAGAAGAAGGATTCCTGGAGGAGGAGTTATAAGTATTTCGTGTTATATTTCATAACCTACAAGATATATAACATACAAGTTATAAAACTTAACTAGTAACTTACTAGAGCCAACCATTTCATGTTGGTGGTGCACATTTTAGACATGTATCGTTTCGTGACACAGTAATTTTGCTAGCAATCTAGAAGTTAAACCAACTTCTTCATAAGAGATCAGGCACATACATACATTATAATACATACATTATAATTATAATAATGAAATATATGGTGACACAACATGACCTACAAAACCCTTTACTGTTCCGGTCCAGCGTATCTGTCCGAACGTATCTCCCTCTACATCCCACCCCGGAATCTGAGATCATCTGGGGAGGCCCTGCTCTCGACCCCATCGCTATCACAAGTGAGGCTGGTGGGGACGAGGAGCAGGGCCTTCTCAGTGGTGGCCCCCCACCTGTGGAACTCACTCCCGGGGGATATCGGGGCATCAACATCCCTCCTTGCCTTCAGGAGGAAGGTAAAGACATGGTTGTGGGACCAGGCCTTTGGGCATCCTGACAATTAGATATGGAAACCAGATGGATAGGACCGACAATTGTGAAATTGGAATTTAAACTATGAGACTGTGAAACGCTGACCATCAATGAGGTTTGTATTGGTTTTATTGCTTTTATTGCTTTTACTGGTTTTATGGTTGTTTTTGCCGATAATAATTATTGTTTTCTGTTAATTGTTGTTATTGCTAAAATTACTGTTTTGTTAACTGATGTTATTGTCCTTTGCTGTTATGTAATGCGGGCATCGAATTGTGCCTTGCTTTTGTAAGCCGCCCTGAATCCCCCCCGGGGTGAGAAGGGCGGGGTAGAAGCAACCGAAATAAATAAATAAATAATAAATCTCATTAAAACTTTGTTGGCGCACATAAAAATCAGTTGGTGAGTGTGTTAACTGAAAAATGCAAAGCACAAAGCTGATTGGTTACCGGCAACAGCATTGTTTATCCATTCTTCGAACAAATAGTTCAACCTGTTACCATGAAGCTAGCTGAGCCTGGGAGTTTCGGCAACAGTTACATGTTTAGGTTTCGCTGTGAAAAGAGGTTACCAAGTCAGATTGCATTTTGTAAGATCTTTCACAAGGACACCTAAGGATCATTTGAATCTCTCTCAAACAACCGTGTGTGAGTCAATGCAACTGTTCACATGACTGTATATATGTTGCTCTGCATAACAAAGAGCAAACATCTTATTCTTTACTGATCATCTGTGTGGCATATCTTTTCCCTAGCAAGGCAGTGTGTGGATTGGTAAAGAAGTGAACTATGCATTATTTTCATTCCGCCACAAACTTTTCATTTATATTTTCAAAAATATATAATTTGTAAGATCATTTCCAAGATTTCTGTCATTTCTCATTATACTTGTGCAACACACACTGAAGCCGACGCACTAATGTGTCACAACACACAGTTTGGAAAGTTCTGAACTAGAGGTTTGGAAAGTTTTGGAAGTATTTCAAGAAAGAAAGTACAAGGGTTAGCATACATTGAAAATGACTTGAAAACACACAGCAGCAAAGACAACAACAACAGAATACAAAAGAGCACAGCTTCCATCTATACTTACGGGTCTGAACGTTGCTTCTTCACATCTGCAATTGCCAAGTCCTTGCCTTGAGCAATAAAAATATGGAACTCTTTCAGCTGATCCACATAATCAATGGCAAACTGGATATTGCCTTTCACATCCACATTGCCAAAATCTCCACTGTAGACACTCATCACACTGGTGCTCACCTGCAAATCCCACACAGCAGAGCAAAACAACTTTAAAACAATTTCTTTCTCCATTAAAAAAAACTTAGGATATAAATAAATCTAAGTATAGGATAGAGGTTCACCTCTGTATTGCCCAAAGCTGCAAAGTATGATTCTGATGTCATCTACTAAAAGATAACTTTCACACTTAGATTATGCATGCTTGTTTACAAACAAATCATTAATAGAAGCCATGCAAAGAATAATTTCATACAATGAGTTGAACAGAATATTTTTACCTAATTCTCCCTATAATCTATTAACAAATTTCCCTTCAACTTTTCTGTCTGCAAACGAAACTACTTGTAAACTTGCACTGTTAAGATATAAAACTATTGATAGCATTCATATCCATCACAGCGTTTAGTGATGTCAGAGTATCAGTTGTCTTACATTGTCATCTCATTCTTCGAAAGGAGTTGCTAGTATTCCCCTTTGAAATATTTACAGAAACAACTGAGGATTACAGGAAAACAAGCAAATACTATTTTGGACATTAGATTTTCCACAAAAAAATCTAATTCCCAAAAGTGGCTAAGAAGGTAGTCTTATTTCCACTCCTATGTCCAAACCAACTGGGGCAAAACCTAAATGTTTCTTTCCTTTAATATATAATACAGATTGAGAATCCTTTTCTGAAATCCCAATATCCATAAAAATAATAATAATACTAATAATAAACTTTATTTATACCCCGCCATCATCTCCCCCAACGAGGACTCGGGGCGGCTTACATGAGGCCAAGCCCAAAATGATCAGAAATGATAGCACATGTCTTGAGGAAATGACACACGACACCTTGCTTTTGATGGTTCAATGTATAACAAACTTTGTTCCATGCAAAAAATGATTATAAAATTGATATTCAGGTGATGTGGATAAGGTGTACATGAAACACACATGAATTTCATGTTAAGACTTGGGTCCAAGAAAACTTGTGAAAAGGTAAAGGTTTC
Source organism: Anolis sagrei (assembly GCF_037176765.1). NCBI lineage: Eukaryota > Metazoa > Chordata > Lepidosauria > Squamata > Anolidae > Anolis > Anolis sagrei. Next base: position 14,705,864 of record NC_090023.1, read on the forward strand.
CCCTTGACATTAAGTCTAATCGTGTCTGACTCTGGGGGGTGGTGCTCATCTCCATTTCTAAGCTGAAGAGCCGGCATTGTCCGTAGATGCCTCCAAGGTCATGTGGCCAGCATGACTGCATGGAACGCCATTATCTTCCTGCAGAAGTGGTACTTATTGATCTACTCACATTTGCATGTTTTCAGACTGCTAGGTTGGCAGGAGCTCACCCCGCTTCACGGATTCAAACTGCCGACCTTTCGGTCAGCAAGTTCTGAAGCTCAGCAGTTTAACCCACTGTGCCACTTATTGTGTACTTTAATGCAAATACAAGTTATTTTAAAAAATCCAAATTTCTTGAGTATTTCATATAAGGGATACACTTCTTGTACCAACAAGCATGAAAAGCTTCCAGAAGCTCCAAAAGTGTTGGTAAGCAAGGTCAGGCATCCAGTTTTCAGTGCAAGAATTAATTCTGTGCACTTTATTTAGAAGTTTCTGTGCACTTTATTTAGAAGTTAATTTGGGCCCCTGGGAGTCATCCTTGGGCACTGCCAAGTTTGCTGGGGAAACACCTTTTGTGTTGATTTAATATTACAAAATAAGGTTATTTTTTGCAATTTGCTGGCAGAACTCTGGCAAACAGATGCTACACCATCATGTTTTGGGGAGGAAGTTTGACCCCAAGAAGTCAAGAAATGACCAAAATCCCCCCTCAAGTAAGATTTTGAGAATAATGAGCAAAAATGACTCATTAATTCCCCTAAGATAATAGCTAAGGCACTGAAATATATAAAGACAGTCCACAATTGTGGATTTCACTTTTGCAGATTTGATATAAATCTTGGAATCTCTCGGTTCTCCGGTGCGGTTCTATAGCCAGCTTCTGCTGGAAGTTAACCACCAAATCATACTGTAAACAAATCCATTTTTACCCTGCTTTCTCCCAATAATATAGTTTCAAGTGCACCATTAAAAGCCATTTTAAAATCTGACTGCAGATATATATCTGAGTGTTATCATTTCCGTCAGTCATCAAGTGTAACAACACCAAACAGAGGCTCTGCTATCCCTGCAAAGGTTACAGACGCAAGACGATTAGTAAGAGCAGTGTTATTAATGTAGGCTTTTGTTTACATACAGAAGACAAGGACGCCAAGCCAGAAGAGCCACTAAGATTGGTTAGCGAGCTGGGGCTCTTCTTGATCCTGCCAAGTGGGTAACTGCTGTCTGATGCTGTGTCTGTCTCTCTGTCATCACTCTACAAGATATTGCACAAAGAGAGAAAATGAATACAAGTCTGTGCAAGGGGTTGGGAAGAAAAACAGCCCTGCGGCGCACTTCCAGGGAGGTGACTTGCCAAGGTTTGCAGCCCTGGGATGCAGCACTGTAGGACAAATGGTTAACGAAAGCTTTAGGTGGCATGCCTATGTTGCATGCAGGCAATACTTTTACAAAGATAGAGAGAATTATAAAGAAATTAAGCAGAACGACAAGTCCGTGTTCCATGCGTTCACTGGCAACAGCATCGCTCGTCCATTCTTCGAACAAATGGTTCAACCTCTTACCATTACTTCCTTTAGTACTACATCACACTAGAGAATGAATCCACTTCAAACCTGGTTTCTGTGTCCTGCAGAATTCTGGGGTTTGTAGTTTAATGAGGCTGTTAAAGGCTCCTCCCTAAACTACAAACCCCAGAATCCTGCAGGAGGAAAAACTGGATTTAAAGTGGATTCATCCCCTAGTGTGATGAGGTCCTTATTTAGGTATTGTAGAGTGCATCTTAATGCAGTTCAACACCATTTAACTGTTATGGCTCAATGCAGTGGAATTATAGGCTGTTGTAGTTTTATTTTTGCTACCAAATTCTTCTGATGCATCACCAAACGACAAATCCCATGATTTCATAGCATTGACCCATTGCTATGGTCAACTGAATTGATCCTGCAGTGTAAATACACCCATTATCTACTATACTCCTAGCAAAGACCCAATCTATATGGTCACTGCCAACACTTTACATTCAGTAACCCTGGTGCTACGTCCCATACTGTCATTGCCAACTGGGATGTATATCTCTGCATTGATTATTTGAGCAAGAAATGATTGAGGAACTGATTCAGAGTTTTGATTCCTTGAACTCTTTTGATTCAGGTTTATAGCAAGAGACTAATATGCAGACTTGTGAAAGCTGCTTAACGCAAAACAAAAGAGAGCAGTTGAGTCCAAAATTGGAAGAAACAAGGAAGATTGGTTCTAGTTAAGCTGCTGCGGGACTGTATAACAATCATCACAATTTCATGCTTTTATTTCTCATTTTAAGGCTGAATTAAATTTTAACTCTCATAGTAAAACCAATGTTGCAAGAAGCAGGCTGGATAGATTCAGAATTTCCTTGGAACGATGGTAATAAGGAATCACTTGCTTAACCCGCTGCTCGAATCCATATTCTTCATTATGCACCAAGCAAAACATTATAGGAATAGACTTGTATGAGACAAAAAGTAAACATTTCACCAAATGATTGTGGGGCTTATCCAGGATAAAGCAGGTTCCCAACTGTTTTCTTATTATATTCTTCCACACTCTGCCTGAAGTCATTCAATTGAAATATAGCATACAACACCTGGTATCCCTTAGTAGGTCTTCTGGACTTAGAAAAGTTTCTAATTTTGGACGATAATTCCCCAAATCCTCCAACAGCATAGGAGAGACAGCCCAAAAATGTGCTGTATGTTCTAGTCAGAATATGGAGAAAATGGACCAAAGCCAGATCTTCTCAGTAAATATGTGCATTCAAGTCAACTGCCAACTTATTACGATCCCCTACATTTGATAGGATTTTCTTAGACAAGACATCTCAGAGGTGGTTTTTAGTTCTTTCCTATGAAATATAGCTTATGATTCCAGGTATCTGTTGGCAGTTTCCCATCCAAGTACAAACCAGTGCTGATCCTGCTTAGCTTTGAAGAAACATTCACATAAATAAAACCCACTAGGCTTTCAACAAGTTGCTGTACAGCAGTGGTTCCCAACCTGTGGTCTGTGGACCACCAGTGGTCCCCAAGAACAAAGATATGGGCTGCAGCCTCACCATTATTATACCATTGCCTCAAAACCATGGGGCAATGAGAGTGACTGGTCTTGCAAAACCCTCTTATAGTGCCGAGCCAAAGGGGAAGTTGGGTGGAAAGAGACCGACTCCCCACAAAAGATTATTACTACCACATCAGCTGTAGATTATTAAATATGGTTTTCTGTGGATGACCAGATGGCAACTACTGGATGGCATATGTTCTGTATCAGAAACTAGAGCTGATGTGGTCTATCCAATGCAATTTTTTGAATCAGCACCCCAAATAACCAAACCAAAACTAAAGTTGACCAAAAACCGATACGTAACCCTTGTGGTATTAATGTTGGAGAGTGGTCCCTGGTCAAAGAAGGTTGGGAACCACTGCTGTACAGGTAACGTAACAGCTGGGACCAAAGATTAGTTCAGTGTATTGTTGAAGGCTTTCATGGCCGGAATTACTGGGTTGTTGTAGGTTTTATGGGCTGTATGGCCATGTTCTAGAAGCATTCTCTCCTGACGTTTCACCTGCATCTATGACAAGCATTCTCTGAGGATGCTTGCCATAGATGTAGGTGAAACGTCAGGAGAGAATGCTTCCAGAACATGGCCATATAGCCCAAAAAACCTACAACAACCCAAAGTTTAGTTCATTCAGGACTGGAATTTACTTTGGGGGTTATTCTGCCTAGAATCCCACTGGCATTGGTAGCCACCACTAGTTGATGGTTTTGGGGAGTTGTATTCCAAAACAGTAACTTTTCTGTTCAGAATCCATATTAAGACATTTTAATACTTCTTGCTTAATAATCTTCAGAACTGAACCAGAGACGAACTACTGAATCTGCTCAACCAGGAGCAGAATATCATGAGGATGATGCCAGGAATCTTCTCAAGCCATGGATACTTTGTTATCAACAGGTATGTCAACAATTATTATTTATATATATAATCTTTCCAGAGATACAAAATGTTGCATAGTCAAGGACCGCACTGTTAAGTGTGTGAGAGACTTTTGTGACAGTGATGGAAGTACAATAAATTGTGGACTGTGTGAAAAAAACAAACAATGATTATATTATCATCTGGGATGAACAAAAAAATCACCTAATGGTTAACTACGACATGGTACATTACATGTATAATCTTATCACAACATAATTCAGCACTTCATAAAACAGAATTCCTCAAGACTCCCTCCTGGCTTACCCTCATAAATGCCCATTTATCTTAAATCTATATTCTTACTGCTTTCTGTTTTCAGCAGGTCAGCACTCCCTTAAAACAAATTTAAAGCAGACTTTTTGATAAATAAACGAAAGAAAGAAACCAGCAAACACTTGCCTCATCCTGCGTAAATGCTGGGACCGATTTACTCATCTGTTTGACTTTTTCCGGATGCGAGAATTTGTTATCAGGGAAAGAAGGTGCTGTGGAAACTAAAGAGCAGCAAATTAATATTTTAGCAAAGTAATTAAGAGTCTATGACAGGAAAAGAGTGAGTCATAAAATGCCTCAAAAACACATTTGCATGCATAAAAACCATCAACGTGCAAGACGTACTCGCTATGAGCAGCAACACACACTACAAGAAAGCTGCAGCAACGGATGCAGTAACGGCCTGAAGACTTTCTTTTCTTTGCTTCCAGATACCTATGAAGAGCAATTTCTTATTTCTCCCTGAAAACGAGACATTTGGACCTTTCTGCTCCTGATGCAGGTTTTGTTTCCCCGTTAAACACTACTCATAAGCACAGAGAGGCTACAACGTTAAATTGGAAGTGACTATATTTAACTAGATTGCCAATGATTATGAAGGAAACCTTATTTTATTTGACTTGATATATACATACAGCCTCTATTCGTTAAGCAGCTGAGAGGGGAAAGAAAGGGGCCTCAGGCTATTAGGAATTGTGGGAGTTGAAGTCCACACACCCCTGGAGGAATGAAGTTTGCCCATGCCTGCTCTATATCCACGGGACCAATACTTGCAGTTCCATTTATCCAAAATATGTCATCTCTAGGTATTTTAGGGCCTCCAACACAATTCTATGGCATCCATGGTCTGAAGGTCTTCTCTCCAATAGGGTTCACTATTGTCCCCTGCAAATACAGGGTCATACTGTACAGTCCACCTACAAGGTGTACTATCAAGTATACAAATATATCTTACCTACAGTCACCACACTGTCCAATACATCTCCCCGTATGCTTGATTCCAGACCCAACATACAGAATCCTAGAGTTGGAAGAGACTACAAAGGCCCTCAAGTCCATCGGCTCTAGTAATACACAAGGGTATATTCTACATATAGGGATGAACATGAGGAAGAACTTCCTGTGAGAGCTGTTCAGCAGTGGAACTCTCTGCCCAGGAGTGTGGTAGTGGCTCCTTCTTTGGAGGCTTTTAAACAGAGGCTGGATGGTTATCTGTCAGGGGTGCTTTGAGTGCGATTTTCCTGCTCCTTGGCAGGGGGTTGGACTGGATGGCCCACAAGGTCTCTTCCAACTCAAGGTGACTGGATGGTCATCTGTCAGGGGTGCTTTGAGTGCAATTTTCCTGCTTCTTGGCTGGGGGTAGGACTGGATGGCCCACAAGTTCTCTTCCAACTAAAGGTGGCTGGATGGTCATCTGTCAGGGGTGCTTTGAGTGCGATTTTCCTGCTTCTTGGCTGGGGGTAGGACTGGATGGCCCACAAGGTCTCTTCCAACTCAAGGTGGCTGGATGGTCATCTGTCAAGGGTGCTTTGAGTGCAATTTTCCTGCTTCTTGGCAGGGGGTAGGACTGGATGGCCCACAAGGTCTCTTCCAACTCAAGGTGGCTGGATGGTCATCTGTCAGGGGTGCTTTGAGTGTGATTTTCCTGCTTCTTGGCAGGGGGTAGGATTGGATGGCCCACAAGGTCTCTTCCAACTCAAGGTGGCTGGATAGTCATCTGTCAAGGGTGCTTTGAGTGCAATTTTCCTGCTTCTTGGCTGGGGGTAGGACTGGATGGCCCACAAGGTCTCTTCCAACTCAAGGTGGCTGGATGGTCATCTGTCAAGGGTGCTTTGAGTGCAATTTTCCTGCTTCTTGGCAGGGGGTAGGACTGGATGGCCCACAAGGTCTCTTCCAACTCAAGGTGGCTGGATGGTCATCTGTCAGGGGTGCTTTGAGTGTGATTTTCCTGCTTCTTGGCAGGGGGTAGGATTGGATGGCCCACAAGGTCTCTTCCAACTCAAGGTGGCTGGATAGTCATCTGTCAAGGGTGCTTTGAGTGCAATTTTCCTGCTTCTTGGCAGGGGGTAGAACTGGATGGCCCACAAGGTCTCTTCCAACTAAAGGTGGCTGGGTGGTCATCTGTCAGGGGTGCTTTGAGTGCAATTTTCCTGCTTCTTGGCAGGGGGTTGGACTGTATGGCCCATGAGGTCTCTTCCAACTCAATGATTCTATGATTCTAATTTGTTTACAATGTTGGTGTAAAGTTTGTTTAGTGCTGATGGTAGACATGGTACCTTCATCTCCAAATTCTATTTCAGTCTTGGCCTACAAGAGCAGATTTTAAACAAAAACGTTAAGAACCATAAGGAAATGGCAAAGAGGGGCATTGCATGGAAGGAAAAGTCCATCTTCTCTTGAGAAGTGGGCAGAAACACTTCAGTGAGTTACTCTTGTTCTGAAGCCAAAGCTTCCATTGGCAGGAGCTGAGCCAATCCAGTCTACCAATCTTATGAAGGTTCCTCAGAAGTTAATGGACTCTACTTCTCTGGAGATCTATAAAAAGTGTTGTCTAGATTCTTGCATGACAGGATCTTTGTGGCCCCCAACATGGCCTTTGTAATCCCTTCCATGACTCTATGTGCCTCTGTACAAAAGCATGGACATCTCAGAATCTTTAGTGAGGGATTACTACACTGGAAAGAGGTTGGGCAATACAACCCTTGGAGTTGTTTCCAACTTAACAATGTTATGGTTCTGCAAGTGCTGCACCACCTCTGAAGTATCAGCAATAGGGGGTACCTTCTACTCTCCCTAGTTCCATCACTATGGCTATTTTACTATTTCCTTGCCATTTTTCTTTCCACCATGGCTTTCCAGGGATGCTTTCTATCAAAAAGGTTAAGGTGGAAAGAGCCACAGAAACTTTTCCAACTGCTCCTCTGTGCAAAACAGTGCACAATGACTTTGGCTACAAAAAGCAAATGGAATCACACTTCACATTTCAATACGCGTGAGCTGTCAGCAGTGCCACGTTAGTAGTAGTTTGACTAGACACAAACTGCAGGACAAGAACAGACTTCAGACGTATTATTGGTTAGTTGATATCACATATATATAGAAAGTGTGAAGTTACAAAACCTTTTAGCCTCTATGAGCAGGAAGGGTCTTAGTACTCACTTCCTGGGGCGTTTTCATTTGTTTCGTGTGGTTCATCTAATTTCCGGTCTGGTCAAGATTGGGACATTAAAGAATACACTGTCACTCTCAACAGTGCAGACACTGTGCAGGCTTTAATTACAGATGAAACATATACTTTGCCTGTCCCATTTCAAGTATTCCCTGCCGCTTTCATCACAATCTTTTCATAACTATGTCACACAACTCTATAATCTTCTCAGATGACATAAGATTATCATGGGGCCACCCATAGGTAGGAAAGAACTTAATTTGACTCCCAGTAGTAAGTAACATTTATGGGAATCTTGAGAATGAACCAAACCCAGTATCTGGTGAGCATTTGTAAATATTTGCTGACTGGTTTGCATTTTTGGTTGTTAATTGCTATCAAGTCAGCTTCAGTTTATGGAAACCCTACAAATGAGAGACATCCAAGGTTCTGTTCTGCACTTTACCCACATCCCCGGCCCTCTTATATCTGTGCAGTAGGCACAGTGGCGCAATGGGTTAAACCCTTGTGCTGGCAGGACTGAAGACCAACAGGTCCAAGGTTCAAATCCAGAGAGAGCACGGATGAGCTCCCTCGGTCAACTCCAGCTCCCCATGCAGGGACACAAGAGAAGCCTCCCACAAGGATGGTAAAAACATCAAACATCATCCGGGCATCCCCTGGGTGATGTCCCTGCAGACAGCCAATTCTCTCATACCAGAAGCAACTTGCAGTTTCTCAAGTAGCTCCTGACATGGAAAAAAAAGTAGGCTTTGGGAATAAATAGCTCCAGATCCCACCCAGACCATCAGGCAGGACCATGCTTGAACCTTATCCACTCCCAGTTGTATTAGCCCAGCCCTCTCCTAGCTGTCGAGGCCCACTCTGGAATTTTGGCAACTTAACTTGCCAATGGAAATTAGTATTGAATTGACTTTTAATTTTAAATATGTACAACTTATATAGTACTAGCCGGCCCCTGCCACGCGTTGCTGTGGCCAAGTCTGTGTATATGTTTTGTGTGTGTGTATATATATATATTTGTGTATATATGTATGTTTGTGTATATATATGTGGTTTTAAACATGCATTGTAATGTATTTTTTGGGCTTTTAAGTCTCTTCCACTGTGTTTTTCAGTGTTTTTATGAGTGATGGCCACTCGTTGGCCTGATCGGTGTATTGTGTCCAAATTTGGTGTCAATTTGTCCAGTGGTTTGTGAGTTATGTTAATTCCACAAACTAACATTACATTTTTATTTATATAGTTTTTATTATTCTATTATTATTTTATTATTTATATTATTATATAATTATCATTCTATTATTCTATGTTATTGTTTTTGTTGTTATTATTATTATTATTATTATTATTATTATTATATTTCTATGATCCTCTGTGCATGCTCAGGAACAGTAGCCTAGCTTTGCAGTGCTGGATTTCTAATTATTATTATTATTATATTAATATTATTAATAATAATTTTAATGTATTTTTTGGCTTTTGAAGTCCCTTCTGTTGTGTTTCCAGTATTTTTATGAGTGATGGTCACTCATAGGCTTGAGAGGTATATTGTATCCAAATTTGGTGTCATTTTGCCCAGTGGTTTTTGATTTATGTTAATCCCACAAACAAACAAACATTACATTTTATTTATATAGATTATGTTTTTGTTTCTGCTTTATAATGTTTACTCTGTATGTTTTTATGTCAGTAATTGCAATGCTTTACCTATGTTGGAAACCGCCCGAGTCACCTCGGGGAGATAGAGTGATATACAAATAAAAGTTTTGTTATGATTTATTATGATGGATTATGATGAATATATTTAATGGGCAGTCTTTATACTCAGCCAAAAAACCCATAAAAACATTATCCAAAATCCCAAGATGAATGTTATCCAAAGTCATGTCACACGTTAACTATGTAAAAATCTGGCTATTGTAGAAAGGGAATGGAAAAGCATGTCACGGTGGAAAATTCACACAACTATCAAAGCACAAAGTCACATCCATGCAGCCACAAAGAAAATAGTTACCATCTTCCGCACTAAGCACTAAGTCTCCCCTTGGAAGGTTTACGTTTCCTTTATCTGTGCAAGGGAGAAAATTGTGATATAGTTAGACATTTCAGTGGTTCAGGAGATCACTGCGGACTCACAACAGAAACCTCTAGAGACGGAAAAAAGATGGAACTTGGAAGGAACAACAGAGTCAAATGCACAGAATATACCTTTACTATGAAGCATTCAAGGTAAAGTAAATGCATCCTAAAAATTGGTCATTTATCGGGCAGTTTATCGAAGTATTAGATGCAAGGAACAACAGGGTTTGACTAAGTCAAAGGTGACATTTAGAAAAGGACTCTTTGTAAGCAATTTCACAAAACAGAGAAAGCGCCTTTTAATACCTAGAATTCAGAATATTTTTAAAAGAGAAACCATGAAGGACATGGAAGATGTCAGGCAAACTTTTTGCTCACTTGATGTGGCTGATGGTATGTCCTCTAGACTTTTGGAAGGAGCTTGCTTATTTGAACTCCTTTGCAAAGCATCCATAACTGGGTTTAGTCCTTCTTCCGAACCTGTTTCAAGACAAAACACATGAATACTGCACAACGCACAAACTTTTCTCTCAAGTAAACATAGCCTAAGTCTTCCCCAGGTTCCTCCAACTAAGTCCTACAAAAAACATGGAACTGCCATCAAAAAATCAGCTCAACATCACATCTCCTCCATAACATCTCCTATAACTCAGATCCTGTCGTGATGCCATTGACACAGCACAGTTCCCTTCTTAAAATCATCCTTCGCCATAGCAAAGGAGAGAAGAACCCAAAGACAACTGCTAGACCTGATTTAAAGTTGAGTCTCAGTGAGTCAACTTTAATCAGACTTACATAAGTGTTGATGTAACATCCTTGGCCTAATGAAATTAGCATGGGATTTGGGCAAGTGTGGGATTATACAGATCTCCAAACATTGCTGGTTTGCTACAAGTACAAACTGGTTAGGACTCCAAGAATTATAATCCAACAATACCAGAAGGTAACAAGATATAGGCCAGTGCCATCAAAGCATGGCATGAATTGTGCAAGCAGTTACGTCAGGAGAGAATGCTTCTGGAACATGGCCATACAGCCCGGAAAACCCACAACCACCCAGTTATGGAAATGTTAATCCAACCATGACCTGCCATTTTTTACAGAGTGTTCTGTCAATTGTATATTTCTTGTAATATGTCATTCCACCCTCCTAAAAGGTTTTGTCTTTCCCAAAGGGACAAATGTACACAACATGTATAAAACTGACTCCAGAATTATAATAAAACTTCTGCAGAGAGACAAGTATATGCATATACTAGCCGTCCCCTGCCACATGTTGCTGTGGCCCAATCTGTGTATATGTGGTTTGTGCATATATATGTGTGTATAAACGTAAAGGCTGTCCCTGACATTAAGTCCAGTCATGTCTGACTCTGGGGTGTGGTGCTCATCTCCATTTCTAAGCTGAAGAGACACCTCCATAGACACCTCCAAGGTCATGCGGCCGGCATGATTGCATGGAGCGCCGTTACCTTCCTGCCGGAGCGGTACCTATTGATCTACTCACATTTGCATGTTTTTGAACTGCTAGGTTGGCAGAAGCTAGGGCTGACAGCGGAAGCTCACGCCGCTCCCCGGAATCGAACCTGTGACCTTTCGGTCAACAAGCTCAGCAGCTCAGCACTTTAACCTACTGCGCCATGTGTCTGTATATATTTGTGTATGTGTATATATGTGGTTTTGCGCATGAATTGTAATGTATTTTTTTATTTTTGGCTTTTTAGGTCTCTTCCATTGTGTTTTCAGTGTTTTATGAGTATTTTGATCATTGGCCTGATAAGTGTATTGTGTCCAAATTTGGTGTCAATTCAGCCAGTGGTTTTTGAATTATGTTAATTCCACAAGCAAACATTACATTTTTATTTATATAGATTGGAGAACCTTGCCCCAAACTGTATTTGTTATGTTTTGCTGCAGAAATCCTTGCTCCTAAAGTGAATGAGTTCTGCTTTTCTAAACTGAAGACATTCTTTCACTTAAAAAGCAGTTTGGGATCATGATGGATGGGAAGATTAGCATATGCAAGTCGCAATGACACTCTCATCTGCTGGCAAACAGAGCTTGAAAAGTATAGTGGGATCCAATATTGATATCTGAATCTCCCTTTCTTCCTTATATTGGGAGAAAGGCAGGATTTAAAAAAAATCCCCAGGGATGTCCAGGACTGCTGCTGTTTTGAAATAATGAGTCCCAAGTTATTAGAGCATAGAAAGTGTACCTCTTTTGAACTACAACTCCAAGAATTGCACATTAATAGAGAAATTCTGGGCATCGTGGTCCCGAAAGCAACTTTTTATGTCTTTGCAATTGTATACAGGAACATAGCACAGAACACTCTCCACTTTGGGGTGGAGGAGGTTAAGGGGCACAGGACTCCCACAAAAGTGGAAAGAAGGCAAATATAAACCCACTACAGGCAGTCCCTGAATCACAAACATCCAATTTACAAATGACTCACAGTGAAGAACAGGAATGAGACAAATCTACTCTTGGAAGGGAAATTCACTCCTGGAGGAGTTATTATTGTGGGAAAAAGGTGTCTCCGCTGAAGCTTTATCACCATTTTTTTCCAAACCAAGCCAAATTTTTTCAAAATCCAATTATCACAGCGACAGAAAATGAGTGAAATCTTGTGAACAGGGGCACAGACAGCAAAACAAAACACCACAGGATTGTTAACCCTTCCTGCTATCCAAAGCTAATATGGATGAAGTTACACTTTAAAAATGTATCCGTGCCAACTTACAAACAAGTTCAAGTTAAGAACAAACCTATTGAACCTATCTTGTTTGTAACTTGGGAACTGGCTATATTTTTTTACCTGAGAGAACATCCTTCTGGGAATCTCTAGGTCCTCCAGGTTGAGGCCCTTTCCACACAGCTAAATAAACTCCCACATTTTCTGCTTTGAACTGGAATATATGGCAGTGTGGATTCTGGGTTCTAAAATAGTAGTAATAATAATAACAACAACAACAACAACTTTATTTTTGTACCCCGCCTCCATCTCCCCGAAGGGACTCGGGGCGGCTTACATATGCCACAATGTGCCTAAGACATAAAATAAAACACATAATAAAATAAAAGATAAAACCAATACCATATAAAACAATGATTTAAACTCAAAACAGTGCCCAATAACCTATCGTGAGAACTGTCATAAAACATGGCCAACCATAACCAGGAACAAGGGAATAGGATAGTGCAAGTTGTAGCTCATGAACTAGGACATGGGACAAAAGTGCAATATATGGCTGTGTGGAAGGGCTCTGAATCCATGATCAACTCCTATTGAAGGTTCACCATTGAATCCTTATGGGGCAACCTAGAGAAGTGTTCTCTCTAAGAATCTCTTATGTTTTCTAGCATAACTCCAAAGTCAACGTCTGATGGAAGGTGACCATAGATTTGCCCCAGAGCATATATATTTCCTAGAGATAAAATATTAATCAAAACCACAAATAATCAAAAGTTTAACCCACAAACGTGGAAGGCCAACTGTAACGTGCCATAAGGAGCACTAAAGTATATTAAAAAAATTAATCTCCCATGTGTGACATATAACCATCCTTCAATCAGAGATAATATGTCCCAATATCCAACTGCCTTAAATGTTATCCAAATATTTGGCCTTGGAGACTAATGTTCCACATTCATATGGTTCTCTACATTTGTAAACAAATGCATATAAATACCCAGGACATTAAAAGAATTCAAAAGTGCTCACGGATTCTACTTCTTTGGATTCGCACAAAGGAATTGCCGTTTTCATCGGAATGATCTGATCTAAAGCTCCTGGCATCTTCTTCACTTTCATCAGCATTTGGGTGAGCACGAAAGAGCTCCATATTACTTGTTTCAGGAGAATGTTCATATTGTAAAAGTGGGGTGCTTGACCTCTGGGATCCAGGCATTACTGTCACTATTTCGTTTCCATCATCTAAGGAAGCACTTGTCCTGGAGACCCTTTCTTCTCTCTTTCTTTCATACTTCTCTCCCTCATTTGTCTGCAAATTGGTGGGAGGACCTTCCCCCTTTTCCACAAGTTGGTCTCCAGTTGATGCAATATTAACCTGGACAGTTTTCTGGAAAACCATAATCCTTTCAGGGATGACAGTTTGGCTATCTTGTTTGAAAGATTTGCCCCTGAGTGGTATTTTAACCTCAGTGCGATAGTTACTTGACTCACTGGATGTTGGCATTTTTACAGATGAGCTTTCTAACTGAGATGTTGAGTCATCAGAAACTTCGACGGATGGTTGTGAAGCAACGTCAGAACTTTCACTAAGCAACTTTCCTAA